>NW_006494614.1:58906080-58926066 GCF_000325575.1 Pteropus alecto | reverse complement strand
AGGGAAACTAATGCTTCCAACCTAAATTTTCATGGAAGTCAATGACTAAAAATTGATTTCCACATGTAAGTAGCAATTTTAAGTATGACCCTGGTTCGTCACATTCAGTGACACTGTTCCCAATTATCTTCAGGAAACATTCAGAAAATAACTAAATTTTTGAGTGCCTACAGGTAATGCAACAGAGAATAAGAGGCCTTGCTTCTCAGCAAGCTTACAGTCAGTTTAAATAAACACAATGGGAACAACAAATGAGTGTCCTCTGCACCAATAATTCACTTTTTAAAATAATTTAAAGTATCTTTTCTTTTTTTTAGTAACAATTCCTGTATTATCAAGGGCTGCAACATGCTAATTAAAGACAGTTGGAGTTATTTCTCAGTCTTCCTTACAGATAAGGGAGGGTAAGGAGGTGACAAGAGAAGTAATTTGAGTTTCAGGGGAAGCTTTTTAAATAACGTTTACTTAGGTAGCAGGTCCTCCTTTGCCCTTCTCATTTCCTGCTTCGTCCTTCCTGTTATAAGGACATGATGGCTGGTGCTGCTGTGACCCTGTTGTACTATGAGGCAGCCTTGGAGAAGGCAGAGAAGAAAGATAGGAGGAATCTGGGAAACTGATAATGTCATGGTGTCACTACATTGACGGGGGACTATCTACCAACAGGCATTTATGTGAGAGAAACTATATCTTTATCTCATTTAACAGAGCATTATTTCCAGTCTCTGTTATTTGTGGCCAACCACATCTTCAAAACAGATAAAAAATGTATTTCTCTGGAGATGAAAGACCATCTATATAGAACAACAAAGAAAAGAGAACCACATATTCCTATGAATTTCCTAAGAAATGTCCTAATATATGCAGAAACTTGTATAAGAACACATCTTCTTGGACCTCAACCTCAAATGACCACCATTTCCATTCTGGAACGACTGAACCTTGACCTTCCTCTCTAAAAAATATTTCAACTTCAAGATCACAAGCTCCATGTTTCCTCTCTGTTCCTTATACAGCCTGTTGTTCTACCTCTTTCACCTCCCAGAGACCATTACCTTTGGGCCGAGTCCTCAACAGTTCTCCTCCCTCCAACAGGTTTCTCTTGGCACTTTTTGCTTTCATTCATAGTGACACATTTTACAAATTCTGCCACCTCTCCTCCAGAATTCCTTTCCCCCAGCAACTCTAGGGTCTTAACCATGCATTTTAAAGTGCTCGAGCAGGTTCATAAATTACTTTAAAGGAAAACAGCAGCTTTCAACATGGAGGGAGAGGGCCCTTTAGCTAAGAATGTCAGCTGGTCTCTTAAATTTTAGAAACATCCTCATTACCATATCATCGCCTTGCTCACCCCTGCCATCTTCCTCACCACCACCTTTGTCATCACATCTTCTTCATCACTGCCTTTATTCCACTGTCCTCATCACCCCTGTCCTCACTACCACCATCTTAATTACTACTATTCTTACCACTTCTATCCTCATCAGCGGTACTCTAGAGAACGCAAAGTGCTTTTCATCATCAGCTCATTTAACATTCACAAGAATCTAATGAGGTAGGTTTTATGAAGAGCCCCAGTAACAGGTGAAGAATGTAGATGGTTAACATGCTTGCGTCCCATGTCTGGCCAGAGGATTCGAATACAGTTCCGGTCTCAGAGCCCACCCCTCCACATCTTTGTAAGACTGCCTCTAGCAATTCTGGCATCCAAAATGTATGGATCCCTTCTCAACAACAAACACTAGCCTTTCGGGAACATGTTAAAAAATTTAACTGTAAATTTACTTTATCTACATTGGACAAAGACTCCTCTGGGACACATAATATCTATGAGAGAAGAAAGTTTGATGCTCTTGCTGGCTACCCATTCCCATGGAAATCCCAAGCTCTTTGTCCAATGCCCATTTGAAGAGAATTTTTGTGCTTTTGCTAATATCCACTCGATGAAAAAATCTATGTTTATTTTTTTTCTTGAGTTCAGTGGTATTAATAAAAAAAATCAATCAAAAAATTTCTCACTCACGGTATTCAATCCATGACTAGGTACACACTTTTTTTTTTTCTGAGTCATAGATTGATAGGTTTTCTTATTTTAGATTAGGGTTATCCAATTTCTATTTTCCTTACTATATCTACATTGAATATTACAATGTGCCTTGAATTCTTTTATTGAAATAGGTTCACAAGCAATTCTACAAGTAAACCAATATCCCCAATGAATATTTCATGGGAGACCAGCTCAATGAGACAAGATGATGAGGTGGTCCAGGAAAATTATTCTCAGGCCAAATAAGTCTGAGAAATTCTACAGAGCATACCTACCCTTCTTGGAGAAACACCAAGTATTCTGAAGCTCTATAGTAAAAGATACTTTTCAAACTATTCGACTCAGTGTTCCCCATATCTATTTTACCCTGAAATCTTCCCCTACCTACAATGATGTAACTTGTGGAACCAGTTTGAGAAACATGGAAATAATGAGCAGTCTGTATTAGCAGCTACAGAGACAGTGTCATGGGAACAATAGAATGCAGCCACATCAGCTACTGTGGACTTTGCTGTTTTGAGGTTGAAGTCCTAAGTGCCCAACACATGACTGGGAGAGGGGGAGATTTCTACCTCCTGAACGAGTCATGCAGGGCTGAGGTGGAGAGGTTACTGGGGAGCCAGGAGGCCGAGAGGGCCTATCTGTCTTGAGCTACTCGGGATAGTCCCTGGACTCTACAGAGGGGTGGGCAACGGCAAATCCAGACATGGGTCTTTTCTCTGAATGCCTCAGAGGGTGGGAAACATCAGGGCAGATGAGGAAGCACAGCACTGCAGTTCAGAGCATGTCTCATACCAAGCTCTGTTCATATCCCATTTTTTGCCACTTACTCTGCCCAAGACCTTGGAGCAGTTATCTAGATTCTTTGAGCTTAACAAGCTCCTTCATTGGTAAAAGGTTAATGAAACCAACCTCACACAATTAAGTGAAGCAATGGATTGAAAGTGAAGAGCCTGTGGTGATAGAAGATGCATAGAACAGGCTTCGCAAATGGTGGGGCTGTCATCACTGATCCTATACTCTTGGTCAGTAAAAGGGGCGTCAAATACTTGGCACCTTACCCTGACCACCCCCCCCCCCAAAAAAAAACCATGATCTTAGCACATTTCCATCAGATGCATAGTGCAAATGACTTCCTAGTTTGGATACAAATTCAGTAACCCAATTTAATCTTGCATACTCAGGCTGTCCCCAAACATTTCTCCATTGGAAATAATGGGAAATGGCACCCATGATCCATAATCATAAAAGCACAATAGCCAAGAATAAATAATGGCTCTCCCAGAAAAGCTAACTTCGTTGTTATTTATAAGTTCCTAGGCCACCTTGCTATTGCCAAGAAAATCTACTTTACTTTTTTGCTGCTGTCTGGCCTCTCCATCTATACTTGCTGAAAAAAAAAAGTTATTGTTATGCTAAAATCACAATAGGATGCACATAACTCAGCACTAAATAGCACCAATAAAACTATGAAAATGGCATTTTGGTATTACAAGTTCTTTTCTATGGACTTTAACAAGATTCAATGCTTTTGTTCTCATAATGCTCTCGTATTTTCAGCTTTACAAAAAAAAGAAAAAGAAAGAAAAAGAAAGAAAAATATGAAATAGTACTCCAGCAAAACATCATCCTTTCTCCACAAAAAAATGTTTTGCTTTTGCAAACAGCGGGGCAGCAGGGCCCATGGTACACAGAATTAATATTGACCAGCAATTATGGTTGTGACCGCAAGGGTAGTATTTAGCAGAGGCTTACCTCTTTCTTGGTGAATTTTGGCGAGTGATCGTTTTTGTCATCAATCAAGATTGTCGCTGTGGCTGTGCCTATTAATCCAACATTCAGTCCAGCCATATCTTGAGCCTCGACGATCAACTCATACTTGGGATTTTCCAGAGTCTACAAAGCAAAAACACGACAAAGATGGCATTTAGATATGGGTTACCACTTTGAATGGGTAGCAAGCATGTTGCTTGGGTTGCCTCTATGCCCTCCTCCATCTGTGGCAGGCATTTTTAATCAGTTATAGCACTTTTATCTATTGTTTATAAGTAAGCCTTTGAAATCTCTCCAATATAAAACAGTTTACTATCCATAGACTAGAGCTGGCCATGGAGAAGGAGTCTATTTTCTGTCTTTATTTAAGGGGCATTTGATACATTCCAGAATGTTTCATTTGCAGGGTTTGGGTATACACTGCATGTTTGATATTTACACCTGCATATGTCATTTCATAGCAACCTCGTGAAACTGACCCGAAAACGAGGCTAATTTTGATGATGAGATTATGACAGAGATGGCAGCTTTAGGAACTCACATTTACTAAACAATTTGATGGGCCAGGCATTGAATTCCTGTACTTCCCAGAAATCATCATTATTAATCTGTCCAACAGCCATGTTAAGCTGCATCTATTGTTCCCGTTTTACAACTGAGGTTAAGAGTCACTTGTATCTAACTTCTTTCATGTCATTTATAGTCATTTTTTAGTCTTTTGTGTCATGTGAAATTTGGAAGACTCATTTTAATCTAACAATGATCTGATAAGTTTAACACGAGCAATATTACGCTATTATCTTTCAATGTACATGAGTTTTTCATTTGACTATTTGCCAGATATTTTGCTACCATGTTTAAACAACTAACCAAGTGGCCTTGATCTCAGGATGAAGAAGAGTGCAGTGGTTGGTTAAATTGCCTTCTGTGGTGGATCTGCCTGTCTTGGCCAATGGAGATACCATCCTTCTTCTGGTAAGGCAGCACCCCACAATTCCTTTGGGGACCTTCCCATCATTTATTCTCTGCCCATGTAGTGTATTGAATGACTTTCCCCACCCTCCACTCTGCCCAGCTTTGGGAATGAGCCCTGATGAGAAGAAGCCAACAAGTGCATACCAACACAGGGGTACAATGACAGGTCCAGGCGTAGGACCTGTGCTTAAAAATAATTAGCCTATTGTAAGTGACTTTCTGCCCATCATTGACAAGTTGAATTGAATTTACTACAGTTGGGAGAGGGAAGCTCTGTTTGTCTGTGGTGCGAGCCTGGAAGCATTTAGCCTGGGGACTGAATGAGTCATCTCATGCCACAGCAGAGGTAGGGGTAGGGACATCAGTTTGAGAATAAAGCCAATCTACTGATAAAATTAGACTTGAACCCTGGAAAAAAAAAAAGGTTCCCCAGTGACTGCACTGGAGCCACTTTATCATGCCATGTCTGAAGCCAGGGTTGCCTGTGGACTTTTGGTTAATTAGGGCACTAATTTTCCTTATTCGCTTAAACCAGTTTAGATTGGTTTCTTAATCACTCACACAGAGAATGTGAGTTGAATCACCATCGATAACAAAATAAAAGGACTTTGTTTTTTCTATTGAAGTTCCTACCAGTTGTAAACAGTCCCACCAGTATGACAGCTTCAAAACCATTGCTTATTCCAACCAATAATTAAGCAATACCACACGAAGCAAAGTACAAACACACAACAGGGTTCTTGAATTTCCTTCTAAAGCTAGAAGTTTACACAGCGAATTTTTATAGCTCAATGCTAGCTGTCCCTAAAATGTTTAAGTATTTTCAAAGGGTGGTGAGCTTTTTGCTCCCTAGGGTACCTTTAATTGGTTGTTTCTTAACTAAGCTTCTGAGTGACTAACATAAGTTTTAGTAGTTCTGTTGGGTGATTTGGAATGATCTAAACTCTTACATTCTAGAGGAGGAGTAAGATGTGTCTACACTCCTTGGACAGGGTTATTTGCAATGCTTTTTCCCCCCCAGATTTATTGAGGTATAATTGACATATAGCGTTTAAGTTTAAGGTGTACACCATGATGATTTGATACTCGTATCTATTGTAAAATAAGCTCCACTAGAATTGAAGTTCACACAATTCTCTAATTGCTGAGGGCAAACAGAATTTAACACCAAACCCAGCTCTAGGTAATTCTAGTTCTGCTTGGTTCAGCTGGCAGCTCTCTGTAAAGGTGCTTGAAATGCCATCTACTCTCAAGCTGAATCTGGAAAATCATCAGCCTAATGTAAGTGACTTTCTACTTATCATTGACAAGTTGAATTGGATTTACTATTTGCCATAAATAGCTGGACCATATAAAACCAATAAATTGGCCCATCTTCAAATTTGTATGTCTCTGGACGTACAAATCGCTAGTCAGGTCTAATCTCTCGTATGCCATTTTTACTTTTGTAATAATACATTGCATGTTTTTGGAAGCATGTCATCATAAAAATAAGAAAGTATGTGGATTTTTCTGATATTGACAAGGTCATTTCATTTTCCCCGTGTAATATCATTTATCAGCATAATTCCTTGACATTATTTTAAGGGTTTCAGGAAATATAACCCTATGCATAATTTATAATTAACTTGATTACTTATATTATTAGGACTTAAGTTATTTCTAGCCTTTAAAATTTTAACAATCTAAACAACACTGTAATAAACATCTTTATTCAGGAAGTCTTCAAAATATTTTAATATTTCTTTTTTGAATGATGGATTCCAAGAAGCGGAATTACTAGGTTAAAGAGTAACGTAAAATAAAGAACATTTTAAAGCTCTTCATTCATATTTCAGTATTGTTTTCCCAGAAGATCTTACCGATATTCAAATTGGTACTACTGGAATGTTTAGTTTATGATCCCTGGCTTGGCTTGTTTCTAAAGAACAGCTGATCTTGCTCCCTGAAGCAAATTGGTGCATGAGTGTGACTCTGTCATGGCTATCTAACAAGCATGTAAATTCATCCCAGCATTCACTCTTCTCCAACTTGCAGGACAAGTTGCTACGGACATGTACTCCAGGGCTACTGTAAGCACTAACCGTCGTGGATATGAGCTATGTTGCTTTCCCAGTGTCCATTTCCTCTTCCTCTGGTACCCATGCTATAATTCCTTTGGAGGCATCATCCCTTCCTCACTCTCAGCATAGGTGGAGTTCAGATAGGGTAGACACTATCCCTTATTTAGGAATGGTCATGTGGCTCATGCCTGGACAATCAGGGCCTCCTATTTGCATGACCATGTGACGAACCCGTAACCCAAGTGAGTCCTCCTGGGACTGAAACTCAATTCTGGGACATACTTCTTTTAGAACTCTCAGGTAAAAGATATTCTCTTTCTGTTGGATTTGAAGGTGGTAGGACATAAATCTGGAGCTGGTAGTGGCCATTTGCAACCACACAGAGAAAGTCAGCCTGAGGAAGAAGACGACACAGAACTGAGAGGTAGAGAAGGAGTTTTAACCTCATCTGAGCTCCTTAACAGTCATCTTTGAAGCCATAATTTACCCCTCAGACATTGTGAGTTTTATGAGCTAATAAATTTCTCCTTTCCTTAAGACATTTAAATTAGCTGTTCCATGAGTAGTAAAAAGAGACCAATTGACTAAAATTGCAACTAATGCTATGAACAATTATCTGGTTATTTGTAAGAAAGTGTAAGAGCTATCGTATCATACCGCAGTATCACAATAGGCTCTTCACAACAGCATTCCAATCATTTCTTGAATACATTATTTTCCTCTTAACATTTCCCCTCCATAAGATATATATTTTTCTTGATCAGAGAAAGTTGTTACACTTTTTTTCCATTAATTTATGCATCCATTTAATTGGAAATCATTATTCCTAGTCTATATATTGTGCTGGGTACTGGGGATCTAGGGATAGGAAAACAGAGTCCCTTCCTTTAAGAAGTTTAGATAAGTTCAGGGCTGGTGACAGAAATGTTCATATATAACTGCAACAAAATAGAGTCATAGCTAAAGATATTCTTATGTCTGCTTATGATATTCCTCTGATAGCACAAAGGAAAGAAACATTGGCTTGACTCTTGTAGTTTAACAAATTTTATAAATAATTTAAAAAAATGGACCAGCCAATTCCTATCTTCTGAAGTAAATACAATTTTATGACTGCAATGGTAAATAGATTGATTAACCTAGTAGAAAATCAATTGGACTTTTTAGTAGATAAATTGCAAGGTTTGAGATGAAATGTTCAGAAAGTCTCAATTTTCTGGCAAACTTAAGGCATTTAAAATGTTTTTTTTTATTATTATTTAAAATATATCCAATTATTGTAAGGAAAGTAGAAACCACATAGTTATTTCTGAAGTGGAAAGAGGGATTTCTCTCCACCTTCCCCGACTCCATTTGCAAGAGGTAAATGTTGTTATAGGTCTGCTGTCTCCCTCCTTCCTTTAACACATCACGCAACATAAACACGTTGTATATACACACAATTCAACAAATTCACACAGTCTTACGATTGGTTTCACCATATCACTTTCGTCTCACTACTTTAGATCTCTCTCTTCATTTTAACAGCTGTATAACAGCCCACTGTATGGGTCCATTGTGTTTTATTCAATCATTCCTTATTGGATGATCATTTATTTGAGTTGTTTACAAGTTTTCACTTTTAAAATGAACTCTTAGATAACAAGTCCATTGGCCTATCAGTATTTTGAGATTTTTCCATAGTAAACGTTTTTGCTTTCACAATGACATCAACAACAAATAGACAACCAACAATAAAATCAACTTCCTTTGAAATGCAGATGACCTAGAGACAATGCCTGCCACATGAATTCCCTTGTCCCTTGATCTTGCACAACTGGAATACCTTCCATTCTCCAATGACTTCCTTCTCATTCCAGCTGAGCCTTTTCTAGGAAATCTTCCCCAATTCTCTAGCTCTCATAGTCACTCTTACTTGAAATATACATACCTAACTCATTTCTGCACTGCTTAGCAGTCACTTAGCCTTTGTTACTCTGCTGAAAAAAACTCCTAGGCAGCTCACAGCTGCCCTATTCTCTGGAAAGATCTGCTGATGCAAAGAAATAGGCCTTGGTGGCCATGTGTCACTTTTGTCTTCCTTATGCTATTGACGGATTGATAGGTAACTCCCTAATCCCCACAGGAGCAATCACATTCTGTGATATGAAACATGGAACTAGGCATCACAAAGACAGAATGTAGGACAAACCTTCTTGCCTCTCTCCATATTACTACTGAGACCAACGGAAGGATTTTTGCCTTCTTGAATGTTTTGGGAAGAAACTTACTACCGTGGTGCTCCTCTCTACTCATGTAGAAGACACCCTGCCTCTGGTGGATGAGACCTTTAGCTGTCCAGCTGTTCTGTCACTTGGTGAGTGAACTAAAAAGGGGTTGGGAAGCCCCATTGTCCTCTAAAGACCAAGCTGCACTCATCATGGCAAGAATCTCACCTGATTCTTATGCTTATTTCTCTCAATTGGTTCAAGGCTCATAGGGGAGATGGATGTAATTGACTCCGATAGGAAGAGACTTTCAGGCTGATGGCTGATGGCGTTGCTCTAATCAGAAAGATGCAAGTTCAGCTGCTGAGATCTGGGACCAGGGTGGCTCCTGACTTCAATTAACTCTTCCCTTGATTCTGTAATATGCCCCAGTGTTTATTTAGGAGATCGGCACTGAAGCCAGCCAGAATCAATTTCAGTTGCTTATAACCAAAGGAACCTGTGGCGAAGCCAGTGTTACTTGTTCACCAAATCCTATTTCTTTTGACTCCAGGGCATATAGCTAGACTGGAAGATGAGTTCATGTGACTGATTCTGGCCAATGGAATATGGGCAGAAGTGATGTGACTGGCATTACCCTTAAATCTTCTATGTAATCCTCCAGGTTTTCTAGTTCCCCCAAAGGAAGAACCCTGCACCTTCAAAGGACTATGTGGAGCAGGGCCCCTTCGTGGGCCTGCTTTAAACTGTGACGACATGAACAAGAAAACAAACTGTCTTTTAGGTTTAAGGGAAGTTTAGCAGGGCCCCTTCGTGGGCCTGCTTTAAACTGTGACATGAACAAGAAAACAAACCGTCTTTTAGGTTTAAGGGACGTTTTTACAGCGCTTAGCCTACCCTGACTAATATAAAGGCTATGTATCCTGTTTGGTTCTATTCTGAATGCCCTTTTACTATCTTCCTAAGTGGATGACAAAGTTTTCAAGGGCAAGGACCATGCCTTTGACCCCAACACCTAGCCAGTATGTAACACACAAGGTGGGCAATTTACTTCCATTGTTGATAATGATGATATATTACTGTTTCCCTGGACTAAATTATATCTTAAAGGTCTGAGCATATCAGTGGCATTTCCAAACCAGAGTCATTTATTCTCAGGGAATGGCTTATACTTTGGGGAGCTTTAGCTCAAGGAAATAGAATTTTATTTTGACCAAGAAATGCGCTGTGTCAAAACTGGGGAAAATTAAATTGGCTGCTCTGATTTTATTTTAAGCTATCTGATCTGTAAGACATATCTAAGGGAGTCAAGCTGCTCTCCTGGTCTGAATTCTGCAGTCATGCATTTCTACTACATTTGCTATCTCCTTCTGGGTGTCTACGAGCTCCCAGTTAATATATATCCTAGAAACAAAAGGAAGATGGTGTGTCTGCAAGAAAAAGCCTCTGGTGTATCTTCACAGACGCAAGCCAGGTTCACTGATCACACTGATTTGAAAACCAAACATTTCATGTTGGAAAAAAGAAAATCAAGCCACGTCATTAAATATGGCACATAATCAATCACTGGACCCTTGATGTTTTACACAGCTACAGGGACTTCCACACGCGTATGCATTTAACGGAACATTTATCACTAATAACAAGCATAATGGTAGCTGTGGGGGGAAATCAAGGAATAAATGTTACACGGAAAAAGGTTTCGCCGTTAACCCATGCGGCACTCCATCCTCCTCTCGTCTCATCTGGAACCGCTCCCCACATCTATCTCTACACTACGTCCAGACTGACTGCTTTTCTGCTGGACCCCAGTTTTTCTTCCTTTTGACTTTTTGCCTCTACTTCTTCCTCCAGGCTAATTCTAGCTCATTTGCTGATGTTCATTCTTCATTGCACTGAAGCTTCGTGAAGGAATGGGCCTTATTGCAGAACAGGATGGTTGACACTTAGGAAGGGACGATTGAAATTAGATCAATTACTATTACCCTGGCTTGGCCACTTAGTAGCTAAGAGATCCTGGTTAAGTTCCTTAAGTTCTATTGCCTCAGTTTCCTTATCTGTAAAATGGGGGAGAATAATAATACTTCTAGGTTAACTGAGGATTAGAACAAGTAACACAAAGTACTAAGCACAGAGCCTGGCATATGTAAATGCTCGACAGACAGCTGCTGTTATTATGCAGTAGATTTTTGAAAAGTCTTCTAAATATGTGGCAGATGCTAAGGGTTTCCTCCAAGAGTAGTCAGAGAAATTGAATGCTGCCAACAACCACTGAGTGAGCCCGGAATTGGATCCTTCCTCACTCAAACCTTCTGCTGAGACTGTAGATTCTGGACAAATACATGACTGCAGCTTCGTGAAGGTCCATTAAGCAAAGGGCACTTGGCAGCCAAGCCATGCCCAGAATCTAGAACATAGAAACCATGAGATCATAAATCTCCATTGTTTTAAGTCACTAAGTTTGGAGGATCGTTTAACATGCTATAATAGATAACGAGTACAATTTTCCCCCAGCACTTATCACAGTCTGTAATATTCTTGTTTATTGATTACTTGTTTATTTGCTATCTTGACTCTGACCATTTCTCCTCCATGAGGTCAGGGGTTTATCTTGTTTAGACCTTTATCTCCCAGCTACTAATTTAATGCTTGGCACATTATAGTTACATGATAATTAGCCGATTATAGATATGTTTTTATAAAGTAATAAATTACATAGAGCGATGTGCTTATAAATGCTTAACAACAGAGTCTCCTGATTTGCAGTGTTTGTCAATTTTGGTGGTTTAAATACTCCTACCATGGCTAATTTCCAGCTACCAACATGATGTCATTGAGTGCATAGCTGGAAAGAGATAATACACAATCAGTGAGCAAGCTGGAGCCAGTAAGAGCTGGCTCCAGCTTGTAAATTGTGCTTTAGGAGTCAAAGAAAGCTGTAAGAAGACTTTTTCAACAAATCCTTTTGTTGTCTAACATTTAAAGTATTGTTAATAAGAAATATTAACATGAGATAGCAAAGATATAACAATTCATTTATTTATTCATTAGCTTTATCTATCTGGGCAAAGCAAAACTCCTTGTTTTATGGCACCTGAACGGGGACCACGTTCCCCAGGTTAGCTGTATCTGACATCTGGTCTATAAATATTTCAAACAGATTGGTGAAAACATTATCTGAAGCAGAATGAGCTGTTGTCTGTCTGGGGTTTGATTTATCCACTTCGGCCACATAACACTGGTGATACAGGTAGTCCATAAATCCAGCAGGAACTTTATACATCCCCTCACAAAATGCGCCTTTCTCCCAGAGCAAACAGTGAGTGACATCCTTCCACCTTCCCATGTAGTATGGCGACTGAATTTGACGTGTGTTTGTTTTTAGGCCCCCTTTCACCTTGCTCCTCAGTACTAATGTTAGCATTCATGTTCTTGGCTGTCCCCTGCTGTGTTGTCATTCCTGGCTGGGGTCTGGTGGGTAAGGAGAAGGCAGAGCTCATTCCCCCAGATTTACTGGATGCTGACAAAGCCAGCAGGGTGCGCGAGCAACAGGGGAAATAAACACTGCCTCTTAGACATGTACTGTTGGAATAACCTAAGTGATAGATATCAGGTTTAAAGACACCAAATCAAATAAAACGTTTCCAGGTAAAGTGTACATCTTCTGATGTTACTGATGAGTTACAGTAAGTGAACTGCCAATGGTGTTCACAGCATACCTGGAAAAATCACCTCTTTCAAACCCAAGGCAGCAAATATTTGACATTCAGTTTGCTTCCACTGAAATATTTACATAGTATCTACTACGTTCAAGTAACTCTGCTAAGAGGTGATGAATGATACAGACCCTGCTTATGGTGCATTTATATTCCAGATAAATGAACAAAAAGCAAGTATGTAAGGTGTGATGTAATAAGTGTTATCAGAATGTTACCAGTTAAGGTGCATGAGAAGGGAATCAGAATGTGGGGTGTTCAGGAAGGCTGTATGGAGGTTACTTAATTTACAAACGTGAACTGGGCACTTACTACATTTTAGACATTGTGCTATATACTGGTGACGAGTAAAGGGAGCCAAGTCTAGTGGGAGGGACAAACACTCAGATAATTTCAGTAGACTGTGATGGGAGTAAGAACAGAGTATTGTGGTATTACAAAGGAGAGACCACCTAACCTAGACCTTGGGGAGGCAGGATCCAGGAGACATTCCTGCAGAAGAGAATTTCCTACTAAAGGATTAGATATGGGGTCTTGACATGGAAGTAAATTTCTATGGAAGGAGATAGCAGACTATTAATCCTAAAATGCTATTAAACTCAATCATTCAGTAAGAACTGAGGCTTGTTCTGATTCTGGTCAGGACACTGTGGGAATAAGAAATGTAAAATACATTTTCTAGTAGCATCAAGGAACTCACAGCTTGGCTGAAGATAAAACACGTATAAGTGGCTCCACAAGGCACTAGGCAGTATGTGCTGAATATGTGCTCAGTAGCTTCAGATGTGAATGGTGCAGTTGGGAGGGCCATAGTGGCTTTTTAGTGGCATCGGGTTAATGCAGGCTGGAGTTGAGCTTTGAAGGATGGGTATGAGGGCAGAGAATTCAGAGAGGGAAGAAGAGCCTGGGAACCATCATGGAGGTGGCCAAATGAGACAGGGCTATCAGTGTGGTTGGACTCAAGGTTTGTGAGGTAAAGAGATGCAGCCTATTGGTTCTTGAAAGTACCTCAGAGATCATCTCGTCCAACACCATCTTTGAAGAACACATAGGGTAAGGAATCAGGGAAAAGAAAACCCCAAGAAGCGTATGGTTGGTTAGGGGCAGAACTGAACATGCTAATGACTTTCTTGGGTTTATCTGTTTGACTGAGACAAGGAGGCACAGAGCCCTAAAAGTTGAAATAAAATAAAATGTAATTAAAGTGCTCTTTCTCTATGTTTTTGTATATTTTAATAATCCACTGTTTACTGCACTAGCCTGCTTCTTCTAAACTTTTGGCCCTGAATTGTCATAACAACATTATGCCTGGTACATAGTAGGTGCTTAAGATATATTATCTGAGTCAGTGCTTCTCAAACTTGCCTGTAGCTGAATCCTCTGGTGGGTGCATTAAAAAACAGATTTTCAGCCCACCTCTAGTGCTTATGATTCAGGAGGTCCAGGGTAGGGCTTGAGGATGTGCATTTCTAACAAACTTCCAGGACGTGCCAAAACTGCTGATCTGGGGACCACACTTTGATAGAACCATTCTGAATGAACGTTAGATTACATGCAGGCTAACACGTACCCTTACATCTTTTTACTTAAAACTCACCTGTTTATGAGCAATTTCAATGAAAAATAGAAAACATAATTTACCAAAGTTTCCCTCTCTGTCTGACTGAAAATTTCTCTTTCTAGAAAAAAATGTGCTCTGAGACATTAAACAGCACAGCAATTGCCTCTCTCCAGCCTGCTTAGAGTCATTTTTTAGATGTCTTCATTTGAATGTCCTCCCTCACCTTTCATGGGCCAATAACAGGATACATTACCTTCCTCCTGGAGGAATCAACTCAGACTGGACACCTGGGAGTTGCCCTCAGCAATTTTCTCTGTTTCACATCAATGGCTGATCATCAAGTGCTACTGATTTCTCCTCCTCAACCTCCCTTGAATGCACCCCCTTTTCTCTATCATCTTTGCTATCACATGACCTCGAGCCCTCATCTTTCTCACCTGAATTACTGCAACAGCTTCCAGACTGGCCCCTCTGCTACCTTCCAAACCGCCTTCCACCCTAAACCAGCCAGAGAGAGCCATCTGAATGGCCAGCTAACCACAGGACCTTCCTCAAAATGCCTCTGTGGACCTTCAGTTGCTAGAGGATAATGTCTGTCAAGCACAAAGACACACTCATCATGGCCTGATCTAGTTCTCTTCACTCAGTGTTACATTCCTATAACACCAGACTATATGTAATTCCACCATCTATGGCTTTTTCCTTCCTCTACACCTTTGCTCATGCTGTGCCCTCTATCTGGGAGGCCTTCCTATACAAGGTTATTTTTTTCCCCCCTGTAAAACTACTACTTGTCTTTATATACCTTGCTTAGATGTTGTTTCCCTCAAAGCTTTCCTGCTCTTCCCAGAGTTACTCCTTCCTCCTCTGTATTAGCCCTATCTATATACTATGGCCAATATTTTTCTCTTGGTTCCACTTACGGCAATTTTTTCTTCACCTGTCTGTCTCTGCGATTATGCTGTGAGATGCTCAGTGTCAGATTCGTGTGTCAAGCACAGTTACAGGGAAAGTGTGCTCTCAATGTTGTCAAGCTTTTGGCCCTAGAAGCTTTCACATCTTCTGTGGTTAGCAGAATAATAGCCCCCAAAGATATCCACGTCCTGATCCCTGGAACCTGTGAATATGGTACCTTATGGGGCACAGAGGACTTTGAAGATGTAATTTAATGAAGGATCTTGAGATGGGGGGATTAGTCTGGATTATCTGAACAGGTCCAAATTAGTCACAAGGGTCCTTATAAGAAGCAGGCAGGAGGGTTAGAGTCAGAGAAGGAGACATGACCAAGAAGGAGGATGGAGCCATGCGTCACGGAATGTAGGTGGGAAAGGCCAAGGGACAGATTCTTCTCTATAGCTTTCAGAAGGAACCAGCCTTGCCGACACCTTGATTTCACCCCTGTGAATGAAACTCATTTTGGACTTCTGATCTCGAGAACTGTAAGATAAATGCATGTTGTTTTAAGCCACAGATTTTGTGGTCCTTTGTCACGGCAGCCATGGGAAACTAATGCACCTTCTCTGGAGAGTGCTTATGAGCATCCTGGGCTGCTGGGATGCTCGTCGGCCTCCCACTGTGGGGTGCACGATGTCGCCAGCTGCCACCTTCATTTCATGCCCAGTTGCCTCCTTCCTGGGACTGCCCACCTTCCCAGAATAGCATCCTCTGTCTTTGCTCTGGAAAATATTTCCATTTTAATCCTTTGAAGTGTGATGTCAACCACACCTTTCCCACAAAATCTGTCTATAAATTTTCTCCCATGTTCAAAGTGGTAAATGCCAAATGAGTTTACTAGAGATTCTCCTTTTCAATATATGTATGTGGTTTCCAACATGTCAGTCACTTTCTGAGTATTCATTATAGTCCTTGATGGGGGCAAGGACCCTATCTTTGGCTTATTCCTGCTATATCCCCAAAACTTGGCCCACTGAGCCACTGAGGCCCAAGATACTGTTTTTAAGTGGTCATTGTGTTAAACAATTTGAAAATAAATTGAATTAACCCTAAATCCCCGGGGGAAATCACACAGCCAGTTCAGTGGCTGGCACTCTTCGTTAATGTTTGAGGAATGAACACATGAAGGGATAGTCATGCTGATCACTACCCAGAAAACTTGGCCTCAGGGTTGCTATTCTGGGTTGCAGAGGGTACTGACTGGTCCAAAGGCAGGGCCTGGGCAAGGTTGGGCAGGCTAAGCCTGTCTCTAGAAGGCCAGGTTTTGCAGAGTAGGGTAGGGTGATGAAGGCCTGGCTTTCCAAGAGCAAGCAGGGGAGTGCTTCCCCTTTGGAGAGGCGTCCCTGGCAAGGAAGTCTTCGCATGCGCTGGTGCAAGTGGGTTGGGCTCTCCTCCACAGATGCCCCATGGCTGGTCCCAACCCCAGGCTTAGTCCTTGGCTTATCACACATCCTGAGGTGTATCAGATGGAAGGTGGGGCAAATGAATCCTCAGTGGTGAAGTTTGGATGGGAATGACCTTTTTTTAAAAAAAAAAGCAGGGGGAGACAAGAGAATGATGCTCAGATGAGTCTCAGCAAACCCAGTTGGAGACTGTCTCAGGTGCCCCTGGGCAGGGGAGGGGGGCATGTTTGCCACAGTATAAAATCAGGAAACTGGTGTTCCTATAGTTCACTAAGCACGCACCAAAAGCAAATAGCGTTCCTTGGATTTCGATTTATCACCATCTAAAATGTCATTCTCTGTATAGGTAATAAAAGATAATACGTTTTATGGTGGCTCCTTATGTTCAGGTTTTACAAAATCTGTTATTAAATGATCTGCATAGAATGTAAATGAATCTTACTAAGTTACATGGAATAGCAAGGTGGTTTTTTTTTTTCCTTTCCTCTCCCCCAAATCAAGTGCAGTGAGGACGGCACTCTGCATGTTTTCTAATCACACAGAGGAAGGTAATGCTTTTGTCAGACTAAAAATTGTGTAGTCGGCTTCACAAAGTTACATACTGATCAAAATGTCCAGAAAATTCAATTACTGACTCCTAATGACAAAAGCACAAGAACTCACCAAGGGTTGGAAGATGTTTCTAAAATTATGTTCTAAATGCTTGTCTCTTGGAGCGATTTCAGCTTTATGACCTTTGTCCATCAGTCCTCTGCATGTTGATGGCTGCTGCCCATTAATTTCAGGAGTTTAGTCAGTATTACCTCCTCTGTTTAGAAAAGTACAGCTTCGCCCAGCCTGATTCATCCACTGGTTCTTAGAACCGACTCCCATTCGGATGTGACCCCCTATTCGAATCTGCCATCCAGGGTTACTTTTAGTCAGTACCGTACATTTTCCCCTTAAGTCAAATGCATTTTCATGCAAAGCTTACTTTGGTTTAGAGTTCTATTGCTGGTCGTAATTCCAGGTAGCTTTAGAAACAAAAGAGCCCTCTGAGAGAGTAATGAATCAGCAAATGACACCCACCCACTCTACCCACGGATGGGAAAGCAATTCAAGACCCTGCCTTTATGCTGTCATTGGGTTATACTCTTTGAAAATAAATTGATCTAATTCTAAACCATCTGAGGAAAAATCACACAAGATGGATTCCAATTACGCCACTGCTGTTGTTCCAAAACCAAATTCATATACCTGGGAGAAAAGGCAATGTGAATAACCCAGACATGGATTATTCTGGAAGGCTCTCCTGTTGATTTCATGCCTGGCACAGTCAGCCGTTTTGATCACCTCCCTTCAGCATTATTTGGACAGGACCTCCTAACGCACCGTGATCCTCTGTGCTGTTCGCACGAAGTGGCCCTTTTATGTTCTTGGCTCCACCATTCATTTTGTTCTTGAAATTGTCTTGGTTCTGCTGACAAGAGCTAAACCTATTAACACCCTTGAATGTTCCTCAAGCAAGGAACAGGAAGTCAAATGTTATGACTTAACATTTGTTCTTGCCCGTCTCCTGCTCAGGCTCACAGACAGACAGAATGTTGATCAAGAGGAGTGTGTTTTCCTTCACAAATAATAAAACCCACAAACCTGTCCTTGGAGGGTTCCTTTTCATTTTATTTTTTTTAAAAATAACAATAGATAGAGTTTTCTTCATTTCCTCCAGCTCCTCCCCAGAGTCCTTTTCAAACTGGAGGGGAATTGAACTATTGCCAATTCTTTGGGAGGGAATCCAGTGCCTTAGCTCCTGTTGCAATTGGGGTCAGACCTCAGCCCTGGGAAGAGACCATATCTCTGTGCCTCATGCTCCCTCCTGGCTCTTACCCTAACCTGTGGACCTCTCTGCTCTAGTACATAAGCACTCATTCCTTGCCAGTCTCACTGGGTTCAACTCAGATCCTCTGTCAAAATAATCATAGCTATATCTATTGAGTACTTACTCTATGCCGGAAACGGTACTCAACCCTTTGTGTGAATTATTCAGCGGATACTCATGACACCCTTGTGAAATGGGTAAGGTTGCTGCTCCCTGGTATAGGTGAGGATTCTGTTGCCCAAGGGCACACAGCTCTTATGTGGTGAAGCTGGGGTTAGGACTCAAATTCTTGGGTCCATAGTCTACACTCCTAATTGCTACACTGAGTCTCCTTGTCACCTGCACAGTATCCCAAAGTCTCTCTTTGTGGTGGCCTAAAGATGCCATATGGGAACACATTTCCCAGCCATTTGTACCAGCCCTGGATGGGTTGGGCTTGGAAGGATGAGAGCTTTTTTGGAATAGGTCGCCAATCATGGGCAGCTCTTTGAACAATCTCCACCAAGTCTCCAAATGTCTGCCTTCTTCCTGCAGACAGACCCCATTTATTCCCACAGCTTCAGTTCTACCTACCCCTATTGAGCATGGCAGTTTCAATGACCATCTATGTCTTTTATGTCCAAATCTTTCCTAATCCCTAGATCCACACTTCTAACTGCTTGCTTGACTTTTCCACCTGAATGTTTCACAAGCACTGCAAACGCAGCGTGCCCCAAAGTAAACGCTGTACCTCCCCAGCCAAGCACATTCCTTCCCTGTCCTGGTTAATGGTGTCACCCTCCACCCAGGCAACCAAACTGGAAACCTTGGTATCTTCTCTCATCGCCGCTGATTCTCCCTTGAAAAGGATCTCATATGATCCCATCCTTACTGTTCCTACTGCCCTTGTCTTAGTTTGGGTCACTGTCATGTCTTACTTTGCTATTTCCTGAGATAAATAGAATACAGACTTGGAGCAATTTGGAGAGGGGCTATTGGGTGCAGGAAGGTGGAAAGAGGTCCTGGGTTACCAGTGCCATGCCATTCAGGGAGAAAAGAGCAGCCAGGCCAGCCCAGTATATGATGTACCAGAACTTATAACCATTGGCCAGTGGGAGATTTCTCAGGCTGACTTCCTAAGTGCAAAATCCTGGTCCCAGAGCATCCCAGCTCTACATCCTACAGAAGTCCCTGGACACTAATTAAGGGAGTACGTGGGTGGTCACTCACTCCTCTATTTCTTTGCAGATGTTGCTCCCTTTGCCTCGTAGTAAGCAATTCTCTACATTCAGACTTGGCAAATATCTACTACCCCCAAGTGTCCATCTCAAATGTCATTTGAAGCCTGAACTAAAATCTCCAGAGTAGAAAGACTGCAGAGCTCTTTACGCAGTTCTGTTATAGCACGCATCACACTGTGTTTCCCAAAATACTGGGGTGAGCCC
Organism: Pteropus alecto; assembly: GCF_000325575.1. Classification (NCBI taxonomy): domain Eukaryota; kingdom Metazoa; phylum Chordata; class Mammalia; order Chiroptera; family Pteropodidae; genus Pteropus; species Pteropus alecto. Next base: position 58,906,088 of record NW_006494614.1, on the reverse strand, counting down.
GCAGGAAT
>NW_006494614.1:58896919-58906028 GCF_000325575.1 Pteropus alecto | reverse complement strand
GAACTCACAGACTGTGTGATTTTCAGACAAATCATTTTGAGCTCTCAGTCTCAGTTTATGCTTCAACAAAATGGGGGTGAGGATAACATAAGTAAATTCCAAGGCTTCAATAGGACTTGACTGTGAGGAAGACATCAGCAAAAGGTCATGTGCATTTCAACTTTGTGCATGGTCTACGCATTGCATAAAATACTCACAATGGAATGGCATCTGGCCCACACACACACAACATGTTTCTAGAGAAGCAAACACAGGTTACAAAACAGTATCAATGGTATCATGTCATGTCATGTCCCACTTTATCTCTGCGGCAGAGGTAATGTTATGCGCTCACCCGATGTGTTTTATTTTCTCACGGAGCATACTCTTCACTATTCCCTTACAATTAGGAATGACCACATTGCTGAGTCCTGGCCAGTGGGATGCGGGCAGAAGAGATCTGTGCTACCTCCAGGCTTAGTGTATCGATTCTCCTATGCACAACCTCTATGTCTCCTCTTTTTGGAGCTAACTTGGGGGCCACCTGTTGAAGATGTTGCACTGTGGATGGGAGGAGCTCTGTGAAATAGAGCTCCCACCTGGCATCTGACCAATCTCATTGGATTATGACACAAGCAAGCAGGAACACTGGGCTGAGCCACTGAGATATTGAAGCTGTCACAGCAGCTAGCTGACTCTGGGATATATACCCACTATCCAAAACAGCAAAGTGAGACGCCACATTTCTATTCTCCTTGGGTTAAATTCTTTTAATATTAATTGAATTAATTCTTTTATAAATTACATATAAATATACAAAATCTATCTCTATTTAGATCTCTATACAGATAGATTTAGGTAATGTGTATATATGCACACATACATATATATTTATATGTATGTAGATAGAGGTAATTTATCTATCCGATATATATCTTTCTATGCATCCATCTACACAACACAAATGTTAACAATGGTTAGCTCGGCATGATGAAATTACAGATAAATGTCCTTCTTTTCCTCTTATTTTGGGTTATGTATATTTACATTTTTTTTTTCTTTTTTACCGCTAGAGAAATGTATGGTTTCGGTATCAAGGAAATACCTTACACTTTAAAAGGCACAGTGTTAAAAAGGAAAAACGAACAACCTCCCCACAAAAACCTTTCTAAAGTGTGACCCAGAAAACATCTGCATAAAGCAAAGCACACATTAGCTGAGCATCGAAAGCAGCCTGACCATCCAACAGCCTGACCATCCGATAATGCTGGGAGTGGTCCCCACAGGACCAAGCACCCCGGGACTCTGCTACTTTCCTTTCACTTATATCTTAGCAAGCCCTCCTGATGACCCCCACACTTCAGGTGAGGAACCTGAAGTTCAGAGAGGGTTCGTTCATTCATTCCACAAACATTCTCTGAGGGCCGTTTAGCTGGTAGGGATAGAGTCATAGACAAAGGCTACAGAGAGTGTACATTCTAGATGAAGAGATAGATTGTAAACGAGATCAACAGAGGTCAACGCTACAGGAAAAAATAAATTAGAAGGGGGATAGAGCGTTCTGGGTTGAGGGTGGAGGCTCAGTTTAAATAAGGTGGCCTGAGAAGGTCACATCTGATTAATGCCATGAAGAAACTAAGGAAGAGCTGCAAAGATATCCTGGGAGGGAGCATCCGGGCAGATGAACTAACGAGAACAAAGGTCCTGAGACAGGGGCACGTGGGATGGGTATTTTTTTCCCGAATGTTTTTAAAAAACACTGAAAGTCATTCTTGAGGACTAATTTCTGACATTTTTTTTCTCCTGCTCTATTACGTTCAAGGCAGTGAGTACCTGCTTAAAATAGGAGCAAATCCTGAAGATGTACTTTTGAATAGAAGACTCAACTGTAAGCTTTATGAGGGCAGAGACTGCACTTTGCCTTCCAAATGTCCCACAGTCATTTTTGGGAGGAATGAATAAATGTAGTTGAGATTTTTATAAGAGAGAAAAAGATTTTCATCATTTGAAAGAAAAAGCATGTTTCTTTTAACAACAGCTGAAATACAATCTGCTCAAATTTCATTATAGATATAAAATCAAAGTTGGAGATTTTAACAACATAAAAGTATTTTAAAAATAAACAGAATAAATGACACATCCGAGGAGAATGTGCTTTTCTTTCTTTTATAAATATTGACTCCCACAAACAGAGATCTGTTATCTAATAGGGATGCTAAGTGCTGATATCTGGCCGAGCAACCAATGCAAGCATATGACAGTCCTCAAACTTCTTATTTCTGTCAACTCCAACATGGAACTTTTAATAAGAGAGCATAAAAAAATGGTAAAGTCATTAAGTGGGAAGAAATAAAACTGGGTAGTGCACCGATCTTAGATTTAGGACCTTCCTGGATCTAATTTAATAAATTACCAAATGATCGATTCTACCTCCTTAAATTGTTCATTTCTATCCTCTTCTTTCTATTCTCATTACTTCTCTTTTAGTTCAGGGCGTAAAAATAGCATCTGTGGTTTCCCTGAGTCCCATCTCATCGCCCCAAGTGCATTTTCATTACAATTGTCTTTCTAATACTCAGCTTTGATCACTTGACTACTCTGCTCTAAATCCTTCTGTGGCTCCCCGTTGCTCCCAGGATACTGTCTAAACTCTGTGGAGTGGCACCAAAGGTCCTTGAAAATTTGTCCCTCTCTGCTTGCATTTCCTACCATGCTTCCCTCCATCCATTATCCACAAGGATAATCACTGGCCATGGTTTCTCAAACATGCCAGGTTCTCTCGATCTCTATGCCTTTGCAAACACTGTTCCCTTTGCCTGGAACAGACTCCACTCATGTGTCCCAGGCAAGCACCTACTCATTGTTTAAGTCTCAGCTCTCACGTTAGTCCTCTGTGAAGCCTGCCCTGATTCTGCTGTGTCTAACTGGGAATCCACTTTTCTACACTTATATTGTACCTCATGCGGGCCTCTGTTTAGTGCAATATCTGCCTTATCACAATGACATATTTGACTCCCTGTTAGCCTGTGAGTGTCTCTAGGACTGTCTCTACGTACATCAATAGAGTATGAAGTCAGCCTTAGGAGGGCTCTCTCTTGGTGATTCACAGTCCCTTGGACCAGCCAGAATCCCACCTCTTGCTGAAGTCATAATAATGAGGCATAGCGGAGATGAAGTGGCCTTCGGAATCAGAGAGTGTGAGATGCAGCCCTGTTCCACTCCTTACTACCTGTGTGGACCCGGACAAATTACTTAACTTACTCTGTGCTTCTCCTACTTCCTCCATGTATGGGAATATCATCTACCTTGAAAGGTTGTGATGAGGATTAAATAAGAGGATATCTACAAAATGCATAGCATGACATTTAGTGAACATCGCCAACTAGCTACATATGTGGACTGTGGACAAGTTAACCTCACTAAGCGTCGGTTTTATCATTTGTAAAATAGGAGAATAACAGTAGCCCCCTCACAGTGTTAGTGTGAAGACTAAATGAAATGAACATCATTAATATAGTCAACATTATTGAGCATTTAATATTACTGCACTCGATACTCTCTCTCATTGTACCATTTATCACTCGGAATTGTGTCATATGTATACAAACTTACAAGTTGTTAGAATCACCTATGTCTTTTCATTGTCATATCTGTGATACCTAGCATATTGCTGGACACGTAATAGATGTTCATTAAACATTAGCAGAGCCAGTGCCCGAACAAATGTCTGCTGTCATCTCTACCTCTCCAAACCGTATCTGTCCTTGAAGGCTCAGCACCAGCTTCCCCTCTCAGCTGGAAAGCTTTCGCTTCTTCCTGTTATAGGGCATCTTCTGCTTTTGAACACCTACAACATTTCTGTATCTCACACATTTGTCCATTTTCCTGTAACATGTTTCAGCCAGGAATCTTCAACGGTTATTTAAATTTCAACCAGCGGAAAAGACTTGCTGTGCCCACGTTCCCTTCGCAGAGCTCTCAGTCAGCCAGACACTCACCGCTGGGTCTGTATCCTGGAACCCTAAGCTGATCACATTTTACCATCCAGGAAAACGCCCTATGGCTATAAGAAAAGGGTAATTTTACAGAGTCTGAGCAAATCAAGAAAGGCTGGACATCCTTCCCCATCCAGGAATGGCCAGCCAGCAGTATTCTCACAGATATACCTTTTAAACATCCTCATAATACTGTGAAGAAAAAAAAATCTACTCAAATCCACCAAGCAGAGCTCTTTGTAGCATTGAAGATTGCTGCTGTTTAAGCCAGAGGCATCCACATTAAAAATAAATGCTTAGTCGGAGAATATTTAATGACATGGAAAATGTTTCCATTACATTGTTGAGAGGAAAAAGCAGGTTACAAAATTGTATGAATGCAGAGATCCTATTTTTCGTAAAAAATGGATTTATATATACAGAATTTTTAAATAGAGTAGGAGAATGATATACAACAAGATATTAACAGCAATTATCTCTGAACGACGTGGTTATGCAATTTTTCTTCTACCTTTTGTATCCTTTTCTAATTTTCTAACTTTTTACAATAAATGTAATATTTAGTGTTCAGAAAAATAATATGTTTTATTTGCATGCAATTAAAATGTAAGGGTTAAGATGTCTTGGATGTATCTACCTGATTTTGATGTGGATATATCACGAGGTGTGTGGTTCTCGATATGGCCTCTTACTCTTCTCTTCCCCTCACCCTCTCGGGCACCAGTGCAAACTCGTGACCCAGGCTTTGCTTGAAAATAGACAACCATTTCCTCGAACCGAGATGTGTTGGCCATTAGTGTTTCCAATAGGGGCATCTGTAGACCTCACATTACAATAGAAAGAATGTACTAAATAAAGAACACACAGCTCTCACTGGCTTTCTAAATGTCAGTGTGCAGACCCGGACATTTATATCTCAGCATACACACAGACTTCTCCAGAGAGCCTGCCCAACAGCTGGTTGGGGTGTGAACCAAGAATTCGACTAAATGTTAATTGGCACCGAGGCGTGACATGGGGGCCCTTAAAGGCTGCTCTGGGAAACTTTGTCTTTTTTTTTCCCTTCCTTGCTTCCTTAATGTCGTCATCCATAAACCATGAGGAGGATCTGGTCAGTGAGCACAGTAGGACAGGGGCTGTTTAACTCTTTCCTCTCTAAGACATCCATTATCCATATGACATTCTGTGCCTGTAGCTGCACCACAATGCTTAATGTTTGGATAGAAATGAAAACCTGTAGCCCATCAGCAGGCTGATTCTAAATGCCACGTATTGAGAGAAATATAAATTGGTGATCAAATATAGCAGCACTTGATTATTTTATCCACAAATACAATGTAAATGTCTGCCACTGGGGTTATTAGTTATTTCATCATTTAAAATACGATGAAGAGGATATTATTCAGAATGTGAAAAAGACAACCTAGAGAATGGGAGAAGATATTTGCAAATCATATATCCGATAAGAGTTTACTGTTCAGAACATATGAAGAACACTTACGACTCGACAAACAACAAAAGACACACAACTCAACAAAAGACTCATAACTAAAATATAGGCAAAGTATTTGAATAGAGATTTCTGCAGAGAAGACTTACAAATGGCCAGTGAGCACATGAAAAGATGCCCAATATTGATAGTCATTAGGGAAATGCAAATCAAAACCATAGCTACTTCACACTCACTAGGATCTGAATTTTTTTAAAAAGGAGAATAAGTTTTGATGAGAATGTGGAGAAATAAGAACCCTTGTACATTACTGGTGGGAATGTAAAATGTTTCGGCCACTGGAAAAATTAGGCAGTCCCTTAAAAAGTTAAGCATAGAATAAACGTATGACCCAGCAATTCTGCTCCTAGGTATATTCTCAAAAATATAGAAAACAGGTTCCCAAACAGATACATGTACACAGATATCTGTAGCAGCATTATTCACAATAGCCAAAAGGTAAAAACAACCCAAATGTGCATGAACGAATGGATAAAAAAATGTGGTATATTAATACAATGGACTATTATTCAGTCATAAAAAGAATGAAATACTGATACATGCTACCATGCGGATGAACGTCAAAAATATGCTAAGTGAAAGAAGCTAGACACAGAATGTCACATATTATATGATTCCATTTATATGAAATATCCAGAATGGATAATCCAGAGACAGAATACGGATTGGCCGTTGCCAGGAGATGGGGAGAGTGGAGAATGGGGAGAGAATGCTTCATAGGTCTGGATGACACTTTGGGATGATGGAAATGTTTTGGGGCTAGGTAGAGGTGTAGATTGCACAACATTGTGAATGTACTAAATGTCACTGACTTGTTCACTTTAAAATAGTTTTATATGATGTGAATGTCATCTCAATAAAAATATGAGTGCCTACAATGTGCTGGTTGCTAGAGCTGTGAAAGTGAGTAAAAGAGTCACGGACTCTGTTCTTAGGTAGAATACGGTCCAGTGTGGGGTACAGGTATCTTAAGGGGAAGGTTGACATGATAAGATCATTCTGGCAGTAGGGTAAGATAGTTGCCTTTGCTTTTTTTTTTTTTTTTTTTGGTAACCGCTTTAGTGAGATGTAATTCACATATCACACAATTCATCTATTTGAAGTACAAGATTCAATGGCTTTTAATATATTTACAGAGTAGGGCAACTATCATTACACTCAATTTTAGAACATTTTAATCACCCTAAAGAGAAATCCCATACCCATTAGCACTCACCCCTGTATTAGTTTCCTGTGGCTGCCAAACACAGTATCACAAACTGAGTGACTTAAAGCAACAGACATTTATTGTTCATCAAAGATAGACATTTGGGTTGTTTCTGCTTTTTGGCTATTAAGAATAATGCTGCTATGAGCATTCATGTACGCATTTTTATGTGGACCTATGTTTTCATTTCTTCTTACATATTAGGAGTGGAATTTCTAGGTCATATTATTTGTCTTTCTTCAAATGTAGATACACTAATTGATCCCTTTAAAAATTACTCCTCATTGGTTGGGGTTTTAAAACTAAAATTCATGGAAAACTCAGGGATGAATTGGGGAGATCTGTTGACCCCAGTAGTTGTATGTGAAACTATGGCTCCTTGTACATTGTTCCCTGGGGAGATGTTACATCAGAGTCTTAACACGGCCTTGGATTCGTAATAGCTACCTCTGAGATGGGGAGAGAAGAAAGGAAATTTGTATGTCAAGACTCACTATGAGTGATAGACACTAAATGCAATCTCCAACATACAGGTAAGGATGCTGAGAATGCAAGAGCTGAAGTAACTCACAATTCCATAGTTGGTAAGTGGTGAGGTCAATATTTGAGCCTTGGTCCAACCTCAGAGCAGCCATAATACTCAACCTTATCTAGACTTAGGATTTGGTTCTTGGCCTGGGTCCCAGCTTCTCTTTCTCATCAAGGTTTTTTGAGGACCAGGCTCCCAAGAGAACAATGCCACTGCAGGTGGGTCCTCCCTGCTCAGAGTTGGGCAATGTGTCAACAATCAGGCCAAATTTGAGGCTTCAAACTTTGGATGCAAGCTCATGTGCATCCTCTAAGCTCAGAGAGCTGGGTGCTCACATCTGACTCATAGAGGCTATATATTGAGAGGAAGGATAATGACAATAACAGCAACGTCACCATAGTGACAATATTTGTTGCCATTTCTGGAGCAGCTTCATTGAGCCAGACACTTATATCCTTCATTTGAATCTTCATGACAATACTGCAGAGTCTGTATATCCTTCATTTGAATCTTCATGACAATACTGCAGAGTCTGTATCAGTAGTGTTCCTATTTTACAACTGGGAAATCGAGCGACACGGTGCTCAAGGGAGTATCCTAGGGAAGCTGTGGCTTGGAGGAACTCATGTACCTGTAGACTAGGGGGGAGGTATCTGGGTATCTCAGCCTCTTACCTAGACCCAAATCTGGAGCAAGAGGGTTGGGCTTCCCTGTCCCAAGACCCAGCACTGAAAACTGCCCAGATAAGAGGGCAGCTATCCAATTAGGATGTGTATGGCTGGCATGTAGTAGGTCCTCCATAAATGTTTACCAAAGAAAAGAGCAAGCTGAACTGACGAAGGACTATAGTAATTAAGCAAACCTGGTCTTTTTGCCTTGAAAGAATCTGCTGTGGTGATTAAAACAAAACAAACAAAAAAACGCAACCTCATTTATAAACCTTGTAATTCCTTCTGCCTTTGTTTTTTATTTTATTTTATTTTTTTTTATAGCTTTAAAAATGTTAGGTTGGTTTTTATTTATATGGCAAATCGGGTGAATTACAACAACTGTGCACCAGGCTCTTTGTGGAACAGGATCCTGAGGGTGCAAAGGGCCAGAGTGCCATGATTGGTTAGTGATGTCTACCATGGGAGCAGAAAGGGGCAGCACGAGTATGAGTGTCACGACTGCCAGACTCCTTCTCCTGCTGACTTCCCTACCTTCTACAAGGTCAGTGATCATCTCTATGCTGATAGATGGCTGGCCTGGTACTTCTACTGAACTAGCGCAAGTTCCCACCCACTAAATTCTGACAATACTGAATTGAGCCACACCCACTGGCACTAAATCCAAAGGTCCAAGCCATTTAAGAAATAAGCATGTTGGCTCCGGTTCATTTGATGGGAGCCATATAATCAGCTGCTAGACATACTTCAACCTTCTCTTCTACTTCTCCAAATTCAATGATTCAAGGTTCTTTCAGTGTTTAAATCTTTTTTATTCTTTAAATTTCTGAGCAGCTCAGCCATGTATCACTGCATTGTGCAGTCATAAAAATAATATTAATGTTATGTGGTGTGAGGCAATGCTCATATTACGTTCTGTGGATATAAAATATTGAGTGTGTCAACATGTTCAAAACCTAAAAAGAGAGCTTCATCATTCAGCCCACAGTCTAAGTACTGTATACATTTCAATTCTTTATGTGTGAAACTTAATGAGTTTGGATTCTTTGCCTCATTGGTCATAGTGCTAGGAAATAAAACAAGGAGAAAAGGCATAAGTTTCCTACATTTATACTTTAAATGCATCAAATCCTTAAAACAAACCAAACAGAAATGATTACTGAAATTTTTAGAAGTGATGCATGATTTGAATTTCCAAAGCGTATTTTGGGTCTATTACAA
>NW_006494614.1:58779100-58896861 GCF_000325575.1 Pteropus alecto | reverse complement strand
AGTAGAATTTCCTTTGCTCACATCCTGGAAGAACCCAGGAATAACACACACTAAGTGGTAAGCTAAGACTAGGATACTCAATTCCATGGAACAGGGATTTATTGAGGTCTTATGAGGTGCCAGGCCCCATGCTTAGCACTGGGGACGTAAGGGATGAATCAGACACTTATACTATATCCATCCAGTTGAAATGAGTTGATTCAGAAGGGAGAGTAGGAGAAGGAGAGAAAATTTTCAGAAATGGAATCAAAAGACTACTTATTGACTGCATGGTTATTAGACTAGTGATCCCTTCATAAGGTGTCAAATCATTATGCTGTACTTTCTTGAAATAAATACAATACTATATCTCAAGTACAGTTTAATAAAAAAGGCCTAGTTATCAACTAGGGTAATGATGATGATTATGAAACTAGATAAAATTTATTGTTTATGCTAGATCTTGTGAATTGTCTGGACATTATTCTATTTGACCCTCACTGTATCCTGTGACATGGATATCACCACCACACACATCCATTTTACAGATGAGAAACCCGAGTCTCAGAAATGTTACATGACTTCTCCAAGCTATTTGAGAAGCACTAACGAAGCAGGATGACTGCTTAGCTCTGCAGCCAGAATGTGCATCCTATATAACGAGAGACAGGATCAAGTCGTCAATGTAGTAGGCATTTTCTGGCTTAGGTACCTAGGTTGATGGAATTAAGATCAGTTATGGGATCAGGACAAAAAGAAAAAGCAGGTTTGGAGGATAACAGAAGGGCTAATTCAAGGATGAATTAAAATGAGAAGAAACAAGAAGAATAAACTTTATCACTGTTCTTCCTCCATAGCAAATTGCCTGTACTAGATTCTCATAGCAAATGCCAGCCTCACGTTAGGAAGAGTCAGACACAATATTTCTTGATTAACTGGTAGAGCAAAGGCATATGTTCACCATTATCTTGAAGTACTAACTCAGTGTCTGCTAGCTTACTGTCAAGATCCTTCTTTCAAATTTGCTTAAATTTAGATTATTAGTCTAATTCAATGTACAGTTACGAGATTAATATCTATTGCCTTAAAGACCAGAATTTAAAATAAAAGGTATAAAAACTTGGGCCAATGTCAAGTTAAGGGAAATGAAAAGAAAGTCATTCAAGCCTCCTTCAGCATACAATTGTCAATTTTGCTTTTGTCTATAAGCAATGCTACTGTCCCTTCACATCTGAATTTGTATGAGTGGCCGGGGAGTGATAATTTTATGTCTTTTAATTCCCCTGCAGGTAGAACATTTGGGTTGCTTTCTTGGTAGCAAAATGATATCGAAAATCCATAAGGAAAAAACTGGGTGATGATTTCCATTGGAAGTTACTTCTAAATATTTTGGTAATTACACAAAGTGAAAAGGACTATTATAATGTTTGTGGAAATATGTACATGTTAACAGGATATATTTTGATTTTCTCTAGGTGTGGTTTCTTCATGCTGGAGAAGGATGAAGCTTCTCTGCTTTTGAATATTCAGTGTTGGTTGCCAGCCCCTAGGCTGGGACCAGAAGGTTGAAAAAAAAAGAAAACCCAAAGGGAATCCTCTGGAACTCTAGGATGGACTTTATCTCTTCCTGCTTAGTCCCCCTGCCATCATTTCTGGTTATATCCCAATATTGCTCTCATTTCTTCTCGGTCATTTAGGAAGGTCAAGGCTCTCCCCTCACTAGACCACAAGTGCCAAGAGAAAAAGAATCTGACTTTCCTTGGCTTTGTCCCCACTGTGCTGGGCACAGTGAGAAATCAGGAAGTATTTAAGTGGCAGAGGGAGACATCATTTCTAGGGACTGACACAGTCCAACTCTTGAGATAAATGTCATCACAGGTGAGCCCTGAGTGTACAGAAGAAGAGGTGTGGGGGTGGTTAGAAGATAGATGGACAGACAGAAAAACGTCTCTCCAGGTAGTTTTGCGGCCATTGAGGGAAGTGGAGACTCTATTTGGCATCTATAATGTGGCACCTGTGCTAATGAAATCGACAGTGTGAGTTAGGCCCTTGCATGTCCCAGTTTCCCGTGCTTTGCTTTCTGGCTATGTGATAGAACGTCTCCCCACGCCTAGGTACATTTTATAAAAAAAACACAGGGCATACAGAATCAGGGGCCTGAACCCAAGAAAGGGAATGAATTATCAATTTAAAGCCACCTGCTCCTGAAGAGAGGCAGACAGAAAGAAAGCCCGATGCTTGGATATCTGTGAGCACATCCTGAATCTACATGCACAGGGGACAGATTCCTGGTACCTTGGGAAGAAGAGGATTAGGAATCTGGAGGATTTTTCTCCCCTGAACCTGAGGAAAACTGGGAATGGGACGTCTAGAAAAAAAGTAGAACAAAAGGATGTTTGTTAAACATGTTAATTATTTCATTCACCCATCTTTTGAACATCATTTCCGGAGAAATGATAGCATCAAGTTCACAGGCCACTATCCCCTAAAGTGAATCCCTAGGGTGGGGGTCGGGGAACACCAACTTATCAGAGATGGTCCTGAGCGGACTGGTTTACAGAGACAATCAGTCAACTGACACACCAGGCTCAATGTGCCTGGTGTTATGGCAGAACTGAGCGCAGCTGATTCTACTTGGAAGAGGCAGGGGAGACTTGGTGGGACATTTAAGTTGGGTGTGAAAGGATGGGTAAGAGTTCGTCAGGCAGATGATGGAGGGAAGGGAACACAGGCTGAAGGAGCAAGATGTGCAATGACATTACATTTGGCAAGAATCTAAAGTGTGCAGAAGGAGGGGGAAAAAGAGGAAGCTGAAAGAATGGTTTGGAATCAGATTATGAAGCATTTGAAGTTGATGCACTAGGCAAGATAGAGCCATCAAAATTTTTAAACAGGTGAGCGTATTTTAGGAAAGTAAAATGTTTGGGAGGCAATGGCAGGATGGTAGAGATGGGCACACAGGGAGGCAGTTATGAGACTCTGCTATGGTCCAGGCAAGAGAGTGAGGGGGCAGAAAGAGGACAGAGGCCTTGAAGGGGCAGAGCCATGAACGTCTTTGCAAGCTGGTTATGAGGCGTCTCCGGAGGACAGACTGGGTGTAAGGGAAGAGAGAGAGAGAGGGAGAGGGAGGACCCTCTATAACTGCTTGAAAAGATACTTTAAGTAATGAGTTCTGCTAACAGAAGTTGTCTCCTTAAGTCTGACGAGCAAATGTTAGCAGAACTTATTACTTTCCCCCACGTCTTCTCAGTCCTTCCTGTCTATTAGCAACCAGGTGTTCATTCATCTATTGCTGTTACCCTTAGTTGAGCCCAAAACCCAGCCCCAGTCAGAAGTTGGCCAGATTTGCTTCCATCAGGTAAATCATCATCGCTCTCTAAAATAACAACAAGGGCAAAGCGCATTGAACCATAGCAACTAAGTTCAGAATAGGAGAGAAGATTCATTGATAACTAGGTGCCATGTGTGGACATTGATTATGCTCAAGAGCCTCATAAATGAAGCAGGGACAAGTAACCATTGCGTTTGGAAACGACATCCAAGACCAGGATGAAGGATCAGAAGTTAGTCCTGTTTGCTTCTCCTGGAGAAAAGGAAATTTTCTCTCTACCACTTTCCAGTTCATCTTTACAAGAAATTAATATTTTTAAAGGCCAAAACTGGTGATGCCATTTTTCATCTTGACAGTTTCTGAAATGCAGATAGATTTTGCATCAGATCAGCTTTTTCCCTTTTGTTTTGGGGCTAGTTTCATTTTGTTCCACCAGCACCTGCGTGCAGACCAATGAAATGCCTTTGAAATGAGCTTGTCAGGAAAAGGGGATTTGATTAAAATGTGAAGCTTTGCTAAATGGACAGTTGATAAGCCTGCTGCTTGCCTGTGGGCTGGGTGTGGGGGCGAGGAGACAAGATGTACAGCCAATGATTCCCCAGAGCAGTGGGCAGCCCTCTGTGCAGAGCCGGGCTTATTGTGGCTTTTGTTGCTATTGGAGAACACAACTTACAGGATGAGAATGTATGTCTAAACATTTTCTCTTTCCTTTTTTTTTAAAAAAATATAAATAAATACATGTTTCTGCCTTAGGAATCTTCAGATGTACCAGCTCTGCCATTTACTAGTGAAGCCTTCTGCAAATAATTCTTTCTGTGCCTTGCTTTCCTTGTCTGAGCCTTGTACAGTCGGATAATTCTTAATAGAAATGCTTGCAATTAAAGGGGTGTTTGTTAATCTCTGATTTGGTGCCTCATGCCTTTATTTGTTCCCCACATTGTGCCATGCATTGGCAATACAAAATTTTAAATTGATATGACATTTCCTTCAACAGGCTAATAAATTATTAGGGAAGGGAGAGAGTAAGTGGATGTTTTTAGAGAATATGGTGATGAGAGCTGTGATTGAGACAGACTGGGCATTGGAAAGCAGAGTGGACGAGCGACTCACCAGCCTGGGGAGTCCGGGATCACCTGGAGGGAGTGAGGCTGAATCTGAGTTTTAAAAGACCAGCTGAAATGGACTGGATGGTAAATGGGCATTCTAGGTAGAGGTGGGACAAAAGCCCAGAGCCTAGAATTATATGACATGTAAGGAATGGCAAGTGGTGAATGCCCAGCAACGTAGCGGATATGGGGAAGTGGAGTGAGGAAGGGTGAGAGGTGTGGGCATTGTGAGATGAATGAGGAGAAAATGCAGGTATTTGTGGGCTTGATGTTCCTTCTCTCCGTTAGGAATTTGGTTCAGAAGGTGACATGCAAGATATCCCAGCCAGATGAGAAATGATGAACTAGATTATCAATATCTGAGCAGGTGACTGATAACGCTGAGGGCAGAGAGCTAGTACACGATGAACTGGAGATCAGGGATTCACCGGATCCTCTGTCCTGCCTGATCGGATGGGACCATGTGGGTAAGTCCCGAACCTGCCCATGGGGTGCGCTCAGATCGCAGGCCAGAGGCTCTGCTGCAACTGGATGGAGAAAGTGACGGAAGAAGAAGAATGGAGCTGGGACACTGCTTTCGAGATGCAGGGATCTTGTTTAGCAATCAGCACGGCCCAAAGGACGTTCCAGACTCTCTCGATCCTTTAGCAACCCATTCTCCTGTGAGAGGAATGAGTAAGGAGTTCAAAGAGGGGCAGGAGTCCTCATGGGAGCAGGCGACCCCTGCCCCATGTGGGAGACATTCTCTACGCACCAAAGTACAAAATGAAGAAGGAGAACAGTCTCCCCCTTACCAACAAAGGGTGGGCGTTCAGGAGAAATGTCTACTTTTCCCTCGGCTGTAAGCAGAGGAGCAGGTAATTGGGTATTTGACATTCCCTCCAGAAATGGGATAGCACTGTGTTACTGTCAGTCCAATAGACATACACCTTTTAGGACATCCAAGCAGTAGCAACTCCCTTAGTTCAACTCAAGAGAGGGATGAACTCAATTTTCCAGCCTTGCAGAGCTTCTCAAGCCTGTTTTAAAATTCAGCCAAGCCCTAGTCTTAAACGACATGTAATAGATTCATTGCAAATGCTACAAAATGAGAACTGGACACCATAAGAGGAAAAATTAAAAAAAAAAAGTTACACATGAAAAGCAAGTCATAATCCAGAAATGAAAAAAATCAACTAAAGTGAGAAAGAGAAGGGAGAAAGCCCAGAGGTCCTCATGCAGCTGGAAAAAATGTAAGAAAGGAGATGAAAATTCATCACCTTCACCCACCACAAAGATTGCATTTCTCAGATGTCTCACTGACTCATCCTTCCTTTCAGGGAGTTCCCAAGTATTCATCCAAGCAGAGAACAAAAGATGGATTAAATGTCAACACATATCCTCGAGGAGTGGAATCATTTGTGACAAAGGAACACTCTTGGGGAGGGAAGGGCCTTAGTAATCAGTCCTCCAGAAAAGCTCTAAAAGCAAGAAAAAGCAGGCAATGAAAGAGAGATGGGAAGCCCAGGGAGGAATCCGAGGTCAGGGTTGTTGGGCTGAAAGAGCAGTAAGTGCCAGCAGCAGAGATGAGAGCTCAGAGAACTCCAGGGGATACTGTCCAATGGGAATTGGGTCAGGGTACTTTGGTGAGGCTTATTTTAGCCAGAAACCAAAGAGTAAGCCTCGGGCCAGGTTTGAGCTGCTTCTCTAGAATCGAAGGGTATGAGAAGAGTCACTGAGTCTGAAGGGTGTTGATGAACTGCAAACATGCAAAAATACCCAGACACTTGACAGGTTCAGGGTGGGGAGCAATGCAGAACCACTCAAAGGCATTGACACAAAACAAAGATTAGCCCTGCCATGGTGGCCCTATTTAGTATTCCATTTTTACCTGAAACCATGTCTCCCTGGAAAGAATGGTTCACAGCACTTACAATGGGGTTCTGAGAGAACCATGCTATGGTGGACATGAGAACTGTGGAGCCAGGCAGGGGAAGGGCTTTCCACATCCCCATAATCTTTGTTCTGCCTTGTGCGTGGACCCAGAGTTCCCAAAATTTGTTAGACAATATTTTCACCTCTTTGATCTCAAAGTAAGACTCAGCTCAAATGTCACCTTATCCGAGAAGCCCACTGTCACCTCCTTAGGCCCCTAATTTGGGTATATACCAATGCTTTATTGTCATAGCACTTACCGCATTTTCCCATAATTATTTGTTTACTCACCACTCTTCCCCACTAAATTTTGAACTTCTTGAAATCATAGACTAGATCCATGTTTGTATCCCTGAGGATCTGCATGGTGTCTAGTACGTAGAAGGCACTTGATAAATAACGATAGTAATAATAACGACAGTAGCATTACCTATCATATATTGAACTCTTAAAAAGTACCTGACATTGTGCTAACCATTTCACATACTTGACCTCATTTAGCCTCATGATTGCTTTGTGAGAAAGAATCTATGTTCCCATTTTACAGATGAGGAAACTAAGAGCTGAGATTATTTATTCAAAGTCATAAAGGCAGGACTTGAAGGAGTTGAGATTCAGACCTGGATCTCTCAGATTCCAGGGTCCACACTCATCATTTCACTGAATAAAAAAATTCACCCATCTGGCTTCTTCTCCTGGAGGGCTGTGGTGCCAAGTTACCTAGATAGGTTGTGGGTCAACCCTGGTAGGAGGCAGAGGAAAGGCAGAAAATAAGCAGGTGACTTTGGTTTGGGTGGTCACAGCCTACCTGATCTGTTTTTTAAGAAGTCTTGCTTTTCAGTATATATGTACCTTCCTAATAGTGGTCTTTTCTAGAGAAAACCCACACTTCAGTCAAGAGGATTCATAAAATGACATGTACAATTTTCATTGATCTGTGCAATTCAAGCACATTGATTGCCAGGAGAGATGAGATAACTGTCACTCTCCACCTCATCCCAACCCGTCAATGAGAACTCAGCTTAACCAGTGGGCGAATGTGACAGTTAAAAAGGGAACATTTAAAATCTAATTAAATCTACATTTGCTTATAGTCACTTTATCTCTTTGAATATCACTTTAAATTCAGTCTTTTTCCTGTCTAGAAAAATATAGCTTCAAAAACATTTTTATCATGTTGAATTTGAGGTGAATAAATGTAAGAGTCTGCCTTGGTTCTATGACTGCTTACATCCCTCCAAAGAATAATTATTACCTCACAATTAGTAATACATAATCATGATTTAATAATGCTTCTCCACATAATTAGGATCTGTTGGGTGGCCTGGCTCTTAGGAAAAGGCAGCAACCAGTATATACCAGTTCCTGCCATTCTCTGCAAATCCGTCAACTATTTCTGGAATATGGCAACAAGAAGCAGTTCATTCATTCATTCATTCATTCATTCATCATTTACATACTTAATCTGCACTTCTGATCATGAAAGGGACCTTACAAACCAGCTAATCAAAGGCTCCTACTATTACAAGGACACACACCCAGAGAACAGATGTGACTCATCCAAGGTTCCTCAGCCTGTCAACCACACTCTCAGAATAGAATTCAGGTCTCTTTTTCCATTTGGCTGCCCTACAGTCTAACCAAATATACAGTATTCAGAGTTGTTTATTCTAACAGCTAGAATAGCACACTTCTAGCTATGTTTCAGATACACGTTGGCAGTGTATTATATTAGTTCTATTGTAGCACAAACATGATTCATTTCTTAACATTTTCCTCCCTTCGAGAATACTTTTAAGTCTCTTCTACCCAAAACAGACAGGCAGAAAGGCTCCATGTGGGTGTTAGCATATTAACTTCAGAGACACTGTTCACCCAGCTGACATTGCATGAAGACTAATTGCGAGAAAAGATAACCCGTTCATCCAAGTCTTACATCTGCAGGACTGTTTATGCTCCCAAGTTTCTCCTTAGTCATACAGTTTTATATATAGCTAATAATCTTTCATGAAACAGGCAAATAGAAATTAGGCATCTAATATTATATAGAACCCAAATGCAACGCAGTGTTTTTCCTGAGCCTGAGTAAGATACTTGTCTCTTATCTACTCTGGGTTATATAAGAAGTTGGTGTTGTTTGCTATTCTTTTTTTCTTTTTGCTAGTTTTTATTATTCTAAGTCACTAGAGCTAAACTCCCCAGAGATGGAAAGATAAAATATCCTTACTCCCTGACAAGGATCTCAATGCCCTTCCTAGTCTAATAGAGAATACCAATGCTCTCTCCAGGTCAGAAGACTTTAGTTCTGAACTATTTTTTCAGCTCCTGGAGTTTTACTACCATCACAGACACCCCATAATACAAAAGACTAGACCCTATGCAAGGCTGGGGTTCTTAATTCAGAGTTTTTCATTACTAGTTTGAGATCAAGATTATCGATGATGCCATAATAATGGATATATGCCATTATGCATTTGTTCAAACCCATAGAATGTGCAACACCAAGAGTGAACAGTAATGCAAACTATGGGCTTTGAACAATTAACTATGTGTCAATGTAGGTTCATCAGTTGTAAAAAATGTACCATTCTGAGGGGCATACTGACAGTGGGGAAGCTTATGAGTTGTGTGGGGGCAGGAGGGATACGGGAAGTCTCTGTACCTTCCCCTCAGTTTTGCTGCGGACTTTGCTCTAAACACATACACATCTTAATTTAAAGAATGATTTTAAAAAATTATGGAAGACACTTGGGCATGCCTGTGAGCTCCCCAGGGTCCTGATCATATTCTATAGACACAGATTTCCCAGAATTCTGCTCTCTGGGATGCTGGCTCTGTAGCACCATAACTCTCCTGGATTCCAATTATGCCTTTATCCATTTTTATTATTTATCTCTCATCCTTTGGATATCTGAATCCCATCTCGGCTTGGTGCTCTGTCTTCAAACAGTTACTCAGAAGCAAAGCAATGGTCTGTTCTAAAGAACTCCCAGACAGCATTGTCATTGAGCCGTTAAGCACTGTTTTAGTTGATGATACCATCAATGCGATCATCGGGCATCATTTGTTCAGCACAGACTATGAACTAATAAGAAATTTAGCTGTATTATCTCTTAAATTTCATCATCACCTTGTATGTCACATGTTATCACCATTTTATAAATGAAAATATAGAAGCTCGATGAGGTTAAACAACTTTGCCTAAGACCACTGTAGAAAATAAATGAATTTAAACCTGAAAAGTGCTTCGAGCAGTGCCAATAGCCTAGTAAATAATAAATGCTAGCTTCTAGTAGATTTTTTTTTATACTGTGTTGCTACTAACTTAAATATTAAGACCTCAAGGAGGGAGGGGGGATAGAGCACCCCCTCCCTCCCTGCCTCCAAACATCTTTTGAAAGAGTGAGAGACAAACTTGAATAAATTTTTTTGAGGAAAGAAAAGAATAATAGCTAATCAAAACTGATCTATTGATTTGGGAATTAAAGAAACTTTGAGAAGAGATTGAAATAACAGAAATAGACCCTAGAAGCTATATCGAGAGTTTATAGATGATTATATTTCATGGTTGTTTTAATTTGCTGCACATGTCATTCCCCTTCTGGGTTAATCTGCCCAACCCTCAGCTCCTGGATGGGGCAACCTCATGAAGCATGCATCCTTGCTGCAGGAGCATGGCTTCTTGGGTCAGAGGTGGACATACCCCGAAGGGAAACCAGCTCGTAATTAAGGTTGAGTCCAACATAGTAATCTTTTGGGAATTTGGAATTGAGACTCTGAGACTAAGTTGGTAGCAAGGCAAAAAGATGCCAGCACAGAGATAGCAGCCGAGTCACGTTAATGGCAGAGCACACAGGAAGAAGGACCAGGGATCCCTGTTGCTGAGGTCCCTGAATCCATGCCAAACGGCAGAGCACACAGGAAGAAGGACCAGGGATCCCTGAATCCATGCCAAACCCCCCGTACCTGAGACCTCCTGGTCTATCTTCCCCTGGAGATTTGGGAGGCCATTTGATATCTTTATTCTCTAAGTTGGTAGAATGGGTGTCTATTCTTTCCAACCAAACAATACTTGCCAAAACCCATGGTCGACCCAACCAGTATACATTATAAGACTGGACTGTGTCATTCTGCTTTCACTTCTGAGTACCACATTAAGGAGAAATTGCTGCATATTTGCTGAGTAGAAGGTGTCAGGCTTGAAGACCACAAGAGAACTGAGAGATGGTAGACTGCTTGATGGAGACCTGGTGTGTCTACATATTCAAAGTGCTGTCGTGGCAGCAATGCGACCTTTAACATTGTGGCTTTACAGTACAGAGCCAGGAACCATAGATAAAATAGGGAAGATTTTAGCTCAGTTAAACCTGTGACTAGAACACTATAGTCCAAGCTCCATGAGGGGAGGCACTTTATCTATTTTGTTTTTGACTTTGCTCATCACATCACCCAGCGACTAGCACAGAGCAATCACTAATATGTGAATATGTGTTTTAATATAAATAATTAAGGAGGTAGCAGGCTCCATTCAAAGGAGCTGGAGTGTTATAGGAACTTGAATGGATAAGGGTTTCATGATCTCAAAACCCTTTCAAATCTGAAGGTGCAATATTTTTACTGTCATTATGGAATACAATAAACAATGTGGCCCCCATTATCTGAGTCACTAACATGAATGCTTTTATTTTAATTTTAATTTTTAAAATGAATTCCCAATCAGAGAATTTGGAGAGGCACAAGAATTAAGTTTGAAAAAGATGCTGTAGGGTCAACTCCTTGGGTTCAAAACCCTGTTGTGACAGGAAAAAATTTGCTTAATCATTCTGCGCTTCTCCTCTGGAAAATGGTTCTAATCAAGGTGACTATCTCAGCGTTTTTGCTTTTTGAAGGTACAGATGAAACAAAATAACATAGGTAAGAATACAAGCATAGTGACTGGCTTATAGTAACTCAACATTATTATTAGCTATTGTTAGCCATAGAATATCTTCATTAACTTTTTAGAATGAAATCTTTGCATTTATTTTTCTTCATCTGTCTTCTTAGTTCCATGCAATCCTTTTGATCAAAATAGCAGTGTTTGGAACAAACTAGTATGCATGCGTTTCCTTAAGCTTCTTCCGTGAGCTCATAGAGAGGGCTCCTGCTTCTCTGCAGCCACCAGCATGACTTATTTATCCGATACTGACTCCACGTGGGTGGTAAGGGTGTGGTCCCCCACGGTGTTAGACACGGACCCCTCTGCTCTGTTGCCGTAGATACAGAGGACCTGACATGACTGCAGACACCCGACTTCAGACGCCGACACACTAAGCATGACCGCAGATCCCTTTTTCTCACTTACGTGGGTAATTACTTAAAGATAACCCCTCTCCCCAGAGCGATTTTCTATTGCTCTCACTAAATTATAACAACGGCCCATATCACTCACTTTAAGCACTAGGTATTTCAACAAAGTTTAAATGATGCCAATTAAATTTACTTGAATGCTAACACCCAGATAAAGGCCATTTGGCTTTGAAAAAAAATTGTAAGTTTTACTTGTGTTCATAAATGTTATATGCAGGCTCGGATTACTCTCCGACTAGATGAGAATTTAAAATGTAAATTATTTAAAGTGCTCAAGACCTGTGGTTCATGTTCCTTATTCTAAGGCAGTGACACATACATTATGCATACATTATTCATACGCTAGTCGCCCATTATACACACATTGCCACCCCCAAAGGCGAAACCAGTCAAAAAAGAGGCCGTTGCTTATAACAGACAAATCTAGATACTTTTAAATCTCTCTATATTTTGCCTTCGAGCTCTGTTTTTGATGGAAATATCTTTCACAGGCAGTACACATGTCCCTGCCTCCTACGGATGTTTGTGGCCATTGAAAGGCTCTTTGAAAGCACTGACTCTCTGCTAACTGCTGCTGGCTGCTAGCACATCCAGATACAATTTTATGACCTATGACCTTTTGACATCCCACTAGACAATGTGGGGTCACTCTGAAATTTTAAGAGCTTGCAGGAAGCAAATGTGATGCTTCCAAATTATAGTTCTTTCAACAAGAGGAGATTTTTTTTTTTTTTTTTTTTTAATGTCCAAGAAGGATTCTCATTGTTGTCAGAACACTCACCTGCATCAGGAAGAAATGATGTCTCAAGATTGTTGAGAGAATTTCTGGGCATCCATTTTTATATAATGCTGTACAATCATTAGTTGCCCGGTGATTAGTGCTCCGTAGGTCACAGGGTACAGCCAACAGAGGGAACCCTGGTTGTGGGGTGACAGACAGATCTACAGGCCTTCACTCCAGAGATACTAAGCCGTTCTTATTTTATATGGTTTTATATGGAAGACTCTGTCACTCAAAATGAACAAAGCCTGTGCCCTAACTGCCTCTCTAATCACTTAAGTCTCTGCAATTGGGTGCTGCTGGGGTCAAACTGAAAGTTGAGATTAAAGGTACCATCCAAATGATAGTAAGAGCTAGGAAAAGAGCACACCCTTGCTGCTTATCTCCCGCTGGGATACCTCCCCAGTGCCTCCCATACAGAACTCCTGGGCCAGTGTTCTGTGGCTCGGGGCAAAGTAGTATGCTGCTCTGGGAGCCTGGATAGCAAACTTTTCAATGCCCTGTTTGTGTAAATGCAATGAATGTTTCAGACAGGCCTTGGAGACAACTGTATTTGTTTCGATACAGAATAGTCTTTTAAACAATAATATAAACAGAGCCACTTTAAAATAGAGTCAGAACTGCTATGCCAGAGGAATTGCCTTGCACATCTTGTGTCTCGGACCTTTGGAATGTTAAAACACGGCAAAATAACCTTTAGACTGGGCCTAAGCAACTTTCTGTTCCAAAGAACTGTTTGCAAAGATAACAAAAGAATAGTTATTATGACTGTTAAACGGTTATTATAATTTTTAAACAGTTATTAAATTTTTGCTGGAGTAAAAATTAAAAACAGTGTTTAGAATTAATATTACTATGTTATCTGCACCAATAGAAATGCCTTCCTTCTACTGATGCGATTGTTCCCTTTCCCGTTCTCATAAATACCCATAGCCTTTGTCTCCCACTCAGAACATTATTTGGGTTTCTGCCTGAAACAGTGCTTCCAGAATAGCTATTCTTATTGATCGCAAATAAACACTTGTTGCTTCTCACTTTGAAAGACCTTTTTATTTTTAGGTTAACATTCTGTATAATTTAACATGTTGCCAGAGACTGAGGGCTGTCATTGGGATTGTCAGCTGTTGCGGAAAGCTGTGGACAGGTCAGTGGAGGAACAGGGATGGAAGAAACACAGCCCAAGAGACACCTGGACATTTCTTTTGCTGAAAAGTTCCCTGGCATCAATTGGCACTTTGCATATCTGCCTGTTACTCAAATGTGGAGTGAAGTGTGGGGTGCCCAATGACAAGCTCGCCCCTCTGCTAGGTAAGTTAATAAAGTCATGGCCAATGTTGATTCTAAGCAGTTTTCTTGATGTTGTGGAAATATTTCCTGTTGCTCTCCATGTCCCTCGACTTGTCAGAAAAGCTCGAAATGACTGAGGGAGGAGAGTGTGGGGATGAATAACTTAAGTTCTGGATTCAAATCCTGGCGGAACCACTTAATGGCTGTATGATTTAAGATGAGTTATTTGACCCACTCCAAACTTCAGTTTCATCGTCTTTATTTGGATGGTTGAGTCCTGCACGCGAAGATGCATGTAGAGTGCTTTGCATCCTGCTTTGTGCACAGTAGATGCTCAGTAAATGCCTGTTTATGATGATGGTGATGACTTTGGTGTTTCTTCATCTCAAGGTATCTCTTCCCTAGGATTTGCTTGCTCCTCTCTCTTCCTTACACTAACTTTGTGGAATTTCCCTTAGCCTTAAAAGACATGAGCAAGGATTTTTAGGGCTGGTTTATTTTAAAGACCACGAATTCTTTATCATAGTAACAATAATTGAAAATAATAATTTATCTGACTCCACGCCAGACTCAAGTTGTCTCCAGCCCTTTCTAATGTTCAACTTTTCCCCTGCAGATTACATTATTTATTTTTATATATATTTTAATTCAAGTATAGTTAACATATAATATTAGTTTCAAGTTCACATAACATTTAATTTTTAATAGTGCTGCAGGCAGAAACAAAATTTAAAAAATGGAAACTTTTGTACTGTGCTTACATCCTTTTTCTTATTAGATCTCTTTGTAATTACATTGAAAATTAATATTGGTCACACAGGTTGAATCACTGAAGAAGGCAGGGAAAAACAGTTAAAACACTTCGAGTACTAATCTTGTTTCCCTAGACCACAGCTTTGCCTGCCTTTTGTAAGAACACAGTTCCAAAATTATTTTTCATTGAAGAAACATCAAAAGATGATATAAACAGGACAGAATATCCTTGTATAGATTATTTTATGTAAAGTGCTTGGAATTGCAAAATATTTTACTTTTTGGGGTTGGGAGCTGAGAGGACACACAACATGAACCAACCTGCTATATTCTGCTTTAAAACCTGAGATAGTAACTCTTGTTCTGACGAACTTAGGAAAGTATTCCCAAAGCAGATTGCTTTTCTCAAAAAGTCAGAAAGGTTTCATGCAGCCTTGGGCTAATCGACTGGTTTTCTCCCCTATGCCAAGCATCTAATATCATGTCTGAACTTTATATCTGGAAATCATTCTTCTAAAAGCACATGTGATTCAGTCAACTATGAGTGCTCACATAAATCTTTGGCTTTTCCAGTGAAGAGGGAATCAGAGAGATCAGCGATTTTAAATCTAAGCACCTGCGAAGTTTGAAGCCCATATGGAAAGATGTCTTCCAAGACAGCATTTCTCAAGTTTTGAAGTGTGCATGCATCACCTGGGGCAGCCTTCCCCCATCTTCTTGGCACCAGGGATGGGTGCTCCTATGAGAATCTGATGTCTGACGTCCTGAGGTGGAGCTGAGGTGGGGATGCCAGCACTGGGGAGCGGCTGCAAATACGGATGGAGCTTCACTTGCTCTTCCGCTGCTCACCTCCTGCTGTGTGGCCCAGTTCCTAACAGGCCAGGGAGATGGATACCAGTCTGCGGCCCAAGGGTTGGAGACCATTGACCTGGGGAATCCTGTTAAGTGCAGATTGTGATTCAGCAGGTTTGGGGCAGGCAAGGGCTGAGATTTTTGTACAAATTTGAATTCCTACAAACTTACAGGTGTTTCTGACCCTGCTGGTCCATGGACTGTACTTTGAGCAGCACAGCTCTAAGCCCTGTGAGTTCACTGCTGGGCAGACCACAGTCTCCATGCACGTTGTAGCTTAACTTGTCATTGTGCTACAGTGAATGACCTCCCCGCTTCAATCTGCCCGACTGTTCTGGATGATGAAGTGTCAGAGCAGCACTCTATGAACACAAGTTGGCCCAGCACCCAGGAGACCTTGACTGGCCCTTTCGCCCAGTGGTCCCCTGGTCTGCAGAGCTCCGCCTCCATGGTACCTGGATGTTAGCGGCCCCTTCCTTCAGAGCTAGTCTGATATTTTTCTTCTCTCCTTTCTCATTTCTTATTCATGCCTCCATCACCATTTAATACCCGCTCCAATGCTTTATTAACATTTCTTCTTATTTCTTCTTCAGTCTCATTTCTGGTTGGCTTGCTGTCCTCAGCCAGCAGATTTTGTCTCCACGGATAGTACAATTCACAGGCTGAGTTCAGATTTGGGCTCTCCTTAGAGTCTTTTGTTTGTTTTTGTTTGTCTGTTTTTCTCTTTCACTGCTTCCTTGTCCCTCCACCCAAGACTTTCACCTTTTATTTCTGTGCCCAGGTTTAGAAAGATTTAAGATGCAAGACTCAAACAGCAGTGGCATCATGGCATTGAGATCTAAATGTATAATCTTCTAAAACAATCAGTCTCTCTCACTAAATAATCCCATCCTTACACATTTATTAAGAAAACAGGCAGAGCACAGGCAAAGATACCTGTATGAGGATGTCCACTGCAGAACTGTTTATAGTAGCAAAAAAAATGATCTAAAAGAAACTGGTGGTTAAGGAAATGATGGTACATTAAAATGGTGAATATTACGTAGGCATTAAACATCTGTGCTTTAATGTTTATTGATTAGGTAAAAATGCTCATAAAAGTGAAATGAAAGAATATAACTAGACAATGATGCATATATTAAAATTTTCAATGTTATTAAAGATTCATTGCAAAGAACTAACAAGAAACATACCCAGTTGTTGGTAATAATAGTTTTCTCTGGATGATGGGATTACAGATAAGTTTTTTTAAAAAGAATTTTCATGTTTCCTGTGTTTTTTACAATGGAACTGCATTTCTTTATTGAAAAAATTTTAATATTTAGGAAAAATTTTAAACATAAAAATGGTTTATGAATTTAGATAATAGATCCCACTCATAGATAATTTTAACCATTTAGATATTAGGATGGCTTAGAACTCATATTAGAGTTTCCACTGAATACTGTATTATGCTAAATTCAATAACTATAATAAATGCTCCCTCAGCAAAAATGTTTACACACAATCGTGAGCTTTTAGAAAAGGAACTGGGCTGTGATCCGTTCCCCTCTTTCCCCTGAATATAGTAATCTCTTTCGCCACATTCCAACATTTTTTCTCTAGTGACAAATTCATTTAAGATGCAATTCCTCAACTGGCTAGCAAACTAATTTGACTATTTTGGGCATAATTACAGATAATTAGGCAGCTTCTTAGAGCACTGTGACTTTCCACTCACTGCAAAGAAAATAATTTGCACTTTCAGTGCAAGTCTCTTCTGTCTCTATATTCTGCAGTATCAACATTTTGCATTTCTCCTATTAGTTAATGCCTGACTAGGAGACTGCGCCAGGATGATGTCTTGAGAAAAAATATTACATGTGAGCACCGAGCAATTAATACATCCTTCACTGCAACTGATAGTTACAGGAGTCACCAGATCGGCTGGCACTTCGGTATTTCTTTGACTGCACGTCTTCAGCCTTTCCCGGTGAGATAAAGGCAGCTATGCCCTTCTCCGCGGTACAAAGAGTCCTAGGACCAAGGAAAGTGCCAAATGGCAAATAGACTAAGAGGACACTCAGCTCTCCTTGGATGATGTCATATTTATCTTATGGTGGAGGGTGATGAAGCTGTCAAATTATTTTATTAGTATTTTCCTGGAATTAATCAATTTATCATCTATCCAACCACTTTTTCCATTCATTTTGTCATATCTCTAATGTGTCTACCTATAAATCCATTCATCACCCCACCCATCTATCTACCTGTTTGTCCATCTACTCATCCACCAACCATTTGTCCATTTTTTCCAAATAACGTTGAGTAATTATGTGCCAGGAACCATATTGGTCACTGGGGTGGGGTGGCAGTAATAAAGATGCTATGGCCCCTAACTTTATGCCCTCGTAGGCCAGTAAGTGAGATGTGTACACAAATTGATAATAATATTCAAACTAATAAAAAAAAGGAATTAAAAAATCAAATGTGATTTGATTTTATCAAGGGAGGAGAGGGGTCAGAAAAGCTCCTCAGATGACATATCTTAAAGAATGAAGGTATTTTGCCAGGTAGAAAAGAGAAGGATGGAGGTCCAGGCTAAGTGAATACATGGGCAAAGACCAGGCAACATGAAGATTCAGGGTAGGTATGCAGAAAGTACCAAGCGTGTGCAATGAGGCTGAGAAAGTAGTAGGAAGGTAGGTTGTAATGATCTAATTTATATCTGATGTATATCTACTAGCATATCTCATGGTCAAAAAACATTTGCTCATTTGATTATTTTAAAGCAAGGTTGTAATTTGATGGAATTTATGTTAAAAGGACTAAGGGGAGCATGAAGCATAGACTGGAGGTAGGTTTGTTTATCAGGAAGTAGGAGGTGACAGGAGGCATTACCAGGGATGTCTTCCTGGGGTAGAATACACAGGACTTGAAAGGGAAGGGAGAGGAAGAAATTTAAGGCAACTCAGAGATTTCTAACTTGGGAGGTTGGGTTTACCGTTAGTGGAAAGGAAGACTCTTGTAAGTGGAATAAGCTTAAATATGGTAGCTTCCAACTCATTCACTATTTTATTTATGTAACAGATATTTATTTAATGTTCACTCTGTTTCAGCCACAAAGGATACGATGGTGAACAAGACAGACAGGGCCCTGCCCTTATGGAAACTTCTGTCTCATTTCCACAAGGGAAACATTGCTATGCCTTATCAGGAGGTTTGATACCTTTCCCCAGGAATTTCTCCCCAAGCCAGTTTGCATACTTGAGCCAACTCCTCCATTAAGAGCAGCACTTGACATCTGATTAACTGCAATTGACCTCCTATCAATCAATGGTCTCTGTTGTTAAGACACTGCTGTCAGCAGTGTTCAATCACCAAATGTCCCTGATGGCTCCCCACTGCACATTACTATAAAACTCTATCACTCCTCACACGAGGATGAAGACATCAAAGCAGATGTTGGAAGGCTGACAACTTCCGTGTGCACCCCCTGGACAAAAGAGGCTTCTTTAGGAGACACACTGTTTCCAGTTTTCCCTGGCTTTAAGCTCCTGCTGGACAGCTGACCAAGAGGTGTGACAGCCTTTTTTGTTTGTCTCAGTCAAACGCTTGGAGTTTTGCCAATACTGGAGCCAATGTACAAGGCCATTTTACGGAATGAATTTCCTGTGCTCTGTCTAAGGTGGCGAATCCTGAAAATTCAGAACAAGAAGCTGTGACCCCTTCTCTAGAAGGCAAGAGTGCCTCCAACCTTGGTGCTAATTAGTATTTTCTGCTTGGTCAGCTAAATTTCCTTTTTGTTTAAACAATGCTGATCATATCAGCAAGCTAGCAGGAAAGAGACACAAACAGTTAAAACTAACCTTGTGTTTTCCCCTTGCAGGGCCTCTCTCTTACCCCTCGGTGCGGCCAATTACAAATGCTTTGATTATAGGAACAAGCTTTTATATGACCCTTGCTTCCGCTTCTCCTCTAAAGGATTATAGAGAATGCCTCTTTCTTTAGTTGACAAGTTTTACTTCGCCTTTTTTTTTTGGAAATTCAATGTGGTAGTCATTTCATTAACTTGATTTCTCAGGCTGTGCAGAATGCTTTCTTTTTCTTTCTTTCTTTTCCTTTTTGTCATTGTGGACAAATGTGATGTGAGAAGCGAAGCTGTGGTCACAGAGCTATGGAAGGGGTAGTGCTCCACGCTGAAATAGTATCGCAAGTCAGACTGGGTCCCTGGAGAGGGACACTCGAGGGCACGAGCTGGCAGAGGAGATGGCAGTCTGCAACCGGTGGAGGGTTATCTGGGGTTATCGTTCTACCATGTTCCCCACGAAGCAGGCTGCTTAGCTTGCACACAACTTAATCCACTCTAAATGCTGACATGGTACTTTCCTCTGAAATTCCTTTCCTTTTACCTATTTCCAGATAGGTGCTTTGCACGAAGGAAGGAAGAGAGGTGGGGTGAAGCCGCAATGGGCGACCCGGAAAGCGGGGCTATTTCTGGGGACTGACTTGCCGCAAAGGTACTTCCATGGGCTCTCAACGGTGAGACACAAAGACTTTATCACAGCATGTCTGCATCCTCCCCACCAACGCCCCCAGGCTTACAGAGCACAGTCAATGATCTGTGAACAGAGGTTAAAGTTTGGATTTCACAGGTCACTTGGACTTTTCCTGCTCCTCCAAGCTTTCAGAGTGGCCCTTGATCTGCCAGTGCGCTGACAAGCACTTAGCCATAAGGGAAAGGAAATTATGCAGACAGGGAAACACACACACACACTCACACACACACACACACTCACACTATCTCTCTCTCTCTCTCACACACGTGCGCACACACACTCTTCTTCCTCAGTTTTCTTAAGGAGAAAATGACCCATGAAGAGGCAAATAAAACACTCAAATGAAAATGTGATTCAAGTGTTTTGTTACTCTTGTCTATTTTGTTGCAAGGGTGGTAGTAAAAATCTTAGAATGAAAAGGGCTGTAGCTTTCTCTTGTAGGACAGAAAGAAAGGGGTGAATGGAATTTCAGAAGGTAGGGGATGGGGTGGTGAGAATCCAGAGTAGGGTGACTGGAAAGGGCACTAACAAGGAAAGAGCAGGCTGCCTTCTGGGACTAGTGAAAACTTAGAAAATAAGCCATATTTCTACTTAGATGCCTCCGAAATGCCTCAAAATGCCATCTTGTGGTCTTCAGTCATCCCACATTCTTCCAGAGTCCCCAGTTCTCAGAGAATAACATGACCTTTCACCCTGTTAGCAGGATAAGACCTAAGGATCATCTCTGATGCCACATCTTGATCTTCCTACATCTACAGCTGGGTGCCTCGCCCTTAGCACATTGATATTTAGGGCCGGTGAAACTTTTGTTGTTGGGGGACGGGGCTGTTCCATGCATTGCAAGATATTTAGCAGTAGCCTTTGTTTCTACCTATTAGATGCCAGTAGGATACCTCGCCCCCACCCCTCCCTACCAGTTGAAAATCACCAAAAGTTTCCAGACATTATCAGATATCCCCAGGGGCACACATTTATCTTTGGTTTAGGATCTAAAATAAATACTATCAAATCCTACTTAGTTTACCTCCAAAATCGCCTAAATTTGCTTACTTCTCTCCACCTTGACACCAGTACTGGGTTGAAGTGATCACTGTCTCTCACCTGGACACCTGCTCCAGCCCAATATCTCATTCTACTCCTGCCTCCCCCAATCCAGCGGCCCAGGTGATGATCTCAAAATCAACTCTGCTCATATTATCTCCCTATCCAAAACCTGCGAAAGCTTCCCCATGCTCTGAAGATACAAATGCAGACTCCTAACAGAGTTTAGAAGGATCCAGCCATGGCCAGCTTTGTCTCCTTGTCTCATACCGTTGTTCTTATCAGTCCCCGATGCCCCAGGAAAATTCCTCTGTGCCTCATGCTGTCTCTTACACACATCATTCTTTCTACTTCATGTGCTGCAGTCTTTTGGATCAAGACTCTCAAGTCATTTCTCCAGGATTCCCAAACTCCCCTGTGTCAAGGCTCCAAACTACATACTCTCAAAGCAACATGTATCTTTCCTTCTTAGCTTTTAGCCCAGGTCACAATTTTACATTTACCTGTGCTATCATTGATTAAAGTTTGCCTCTCCCACTAGACTCTAAGCTCCATGAGTTGCAGGGATTATGTGGGTTATCATGCACCAATATATCCTAAGGTCCTGGAACAGTGCCTGACACATAAACCTTTGTTGAAGGTATGGGACACATGGAGATGGCTTGATGTATTAAAATTCAAGCCATTGGTCTTTGAACTTGGAGTCAAGGCTTTTGGGACCAAAAATGTCCCTTCCATTTCCTGTTGTTGTGCCTTCATTCATTCATTTCTTCATTTCACTAGTCTTTCCTGAGTACCTACTATGTGCTAGATGCAGATTGGCACCGTGAATATTTCAGACAAGACAGCCCTGAGCATGGTGTTTTGGTCCTCTGTCTAGCAGCACAGACAAACATCGACCAAGTAATGGCCGCCTGATGAGGACTGTGAAAGGGATGTTGCTGATATGCAGATGACTGGTGTTTTCTCTGAGGACAGGGGAAGAGAAGCGATCATAACCGGCCCTCTACATCACTGTATCTTCCCAGACTTAACTACCCAGGAAGTAGGAGTTGGGTTTCTTTGAGCAAAGACTGGAAAGCATAGCATAAACCATTAATTAACTCAGAAGTCATCAATTTATAGAAATGGCACCAATCCCAAAATGTTATTTATATTGCATTCCATAAGTGGATTTCTATAAGTTTGCTTTCAGAATGTCTTGAACCCAGAAAAATAAAGAAGAATGTTGTTTTTTTTTTTTTTTAAATCTTATTTAATTTAAAAAAATCAGTGGCATGGCCAACAGATGAATAACTGGTACACCTGGAAGTAAAGCTTTAAGTTAAACTAAAGCAAGCCAGTTGAGCCATCACCTGTGGCTATTTGCTACCTGCGGATTCTGTGTTATGTTCCAGGGATGCCAAGATTTGGGGGATATTAAAATAAGGAAAATGAGAGGCCTGCCTTCAAGGAGTTCACAGCCTCTTAAGAGTGAAGGAGCCACACAAATATCTGCAAGGATATACTAAGCACTACCCATGGGGCATAAATGTTTCTCATTATTCAGGGTTCAGCTCAACCCTCACCTCCAAGAGGCTTTCTCTGGTCTTCTTATCAAATGCCAGACCCTCTTCTGCCAGTTATACTCTTTCTCATTACCCCAGATTATTTTCCTTATAGCACTTATCATTTTCGGAACTTAAGTATTACTCTGTTTTATTTTATGTTGATTTTCCAGCTAGAATATAAGCTCTACACTTTCCTGCTCACCTCTACACCCTAGTGCCTAGGACGGCAACTGGCAGGTGTTTGGCAATGAATGAATGGGTGGGTGGGTGGATGGATGGATGGATGGATGGATGGATGGATATACTCAAAGAAAGGAGCAGTCTCTCTGGGGAGAGATAATAATAATTCTCTCTGGGGAGGTGAATAAAAGCTGCATAAGGGAGGCAATAATTGAACTGAGTCTTAAAGTAGAAGTTATCCTGGCAAACAAAGTTTGGGTTCCCAGGAGGGAACCACTGGGTATGAATATTTATAAACTTGAAGGTAGCAGGAAAAGAAATGGTAGAGTCTAACAATGAGAGAAGAGGCGTGCTATGACATGAGGTTGGGGCAGGTTGTGAACAGCTGTGAAGGCTATGCTCGTAGAGTAGACTTTTTCCTCTATGGGGCCAGATCTCTAATCTTCCTCTGGTGGCCCCATACAATGAGATTGGTTACAGCAAAAATTAATGAATCTTTCCCAGGAGAGAGGAACATAATTTGTAAGCATCTAATTTAGCATGTCCACAAAAATACATATTTTCTTCTCCATTGACATCAGAAAAATTTTTAAATCTCTGAACTCTTATTATAAAGTCTTCTTAGGCACGGAGCATGTTAAACTTCTTGGAAGATTTCCACATCTTCCCAAACAGGGTCATCTGGATTTAACACCGAACAACTTAGAAGAAGGGCTAAGATGCTAAAGGACTAATTAAGTCCCAATTGGGTTTCTAACATAAGTTTCTAACAGTGAGTTTATGAGTTATTTTTAAGTACTCCCTGAGGGAGGAGAACAGAATAAAAGCGTCATCATTAAATACTTTCCAGTAAATGGAGTCTTCTAGTTAGTTTAAAGAAAGTTCTATCAACTAAGAGAATTACATATCACTTATACATTTCTCTTTCTTAATATCTGTAAATAAAGGCTGGTAAGGGGGAGAAAGACTAACATATGTTGAGCTTATACTGTGGCCAGGCAATGTCAAAGGTGTTTTATATCCTTTAATCCTAGTAGAAATCCTTTGTACTATTATTTATTCTCATTTTGCAGATGAGAAAATAAAGACAATGAAGGGTTAAATCCATTGCTTAAGACCATACAACTAGTTTGGAGCAAAACAGGGATCTGAACCCAAGTTCAGACACAGAATATAACAGGGATTAAAAATACAGACAGGAGTCCTATAGACTGGGCTGTAGGACGTTACCATGTAACACATGTGACGGTGGGTTAACTATTCAGCCTCAGAGCTGGAGCTTTCTCATCTGGAATGTGGGATCTTAATAGTTCCCACCTCAGAGACATTGTCATGCATCATCTCACATGACAGAATATGTGCAAAGCACTTTGCATTGAGTCTGACACCTAGAAACTACTCCATGCAGCTCATTTCCTGCACTGTAATAAGTGACTAAAAAGTCTCTGTCTTAATTTGGGAGAGATGCAACTCCTCTCCAAACAGCCAGATACTGAGACAAAGCCGTGCTCTCTTTGTCATTTCTGCCACTAGCCACATCCAATGTTATTGACGGGGTGGTTCAGAAATCATGGCTGTGCCCACGGAGGCAACTTTATGTCCATTTTATCTTTGCTTAGGTCCAAGGTTTCCTATCTTGGCACTCTTGATATTTGAAGCGGAATAATTTTTTGTTGTGGGGCCTGTCCACTTTAGGGTGTTAAGAAGTATCCTTGGCCTCTGCTCACTAGATTCCAATAGCATCCCCATAATTGTGATGAACAAAAATATCTCCAGACACAGACAAATATCCCCCGGGGACACAATCACCCCTAGTTAACCACTGACTTAAGTGAAAATTAACAGTGATTTATGAAGCTGAAGACCAAGCTAGAGGTTCCTAGGATACAAAGATGAAGATCTTCCTTTCTCTAATAGTTCACAGCACTTGCTAAATAGAGATGAATTCTCACTGGGGAACCAAGGCAGGGCAATCAACAAATTACCATAGCCAGTTAGCTCATCAAACTCCTGCTACCAACCTACAATGTTTTGTAGATTGTTAATTTCCCATTAAAGGAGCCATGTCATTTAATAAGCATTCTGTCACTTGGCTCCATAAGGTGAAATGAAAGCATGAGCACCCAGTTAGGTTCTGTTTTACATTTTTTAATGAAGAGTGACAGCTATGTTCACTCACCCAACATTTATTGAGTGCCTGCTATATGAAATGTCACATATTAAATCTCTAACAGCTTCTGGAAAAGATTGAAGCCTTTTATGCAGGCCAAATTGCCTCATGGAAGGAATATTAATTAATTCATTTGACCTTTAGTTATTGCAAACCTATTATGTGCCAAGCCACAAGCTGGGCCCTGGGTAGAATGTGTTGAAAGAAATGGATATTTTTCCTGCACTTTTGTAGCTTCCAGTAAAGCAGCGGTTCTCAAAGTGGGGTCCTTGGACCAGCCCAGTAAGTATCACCTGCTGTTGCGGAATGAAGTGTGTCACCCCACCCCCCAAATAGAAAAAGATGTATTGAAGTTTAACTCTCAGTACTTCAGTGACTTTATTTGGAAACTGGATCTTTATAGAGGTAAACAAGATAAAAATGAGGTCATTAGAGTGGGCTAATCCACTATAACATAAAGGTGTCTTTATGTAAAGGGGAAATAAGGACAAAGATGGATATTCATAGACGGAAAGCTATATGAAGACGTGCAGGGAAAACGCCATGTGGAGACAGAGGGCTGGAGCGATGCAAGCGCAAGCCAAGAAACACCAGGAACTGTTGGAAACCACAAGAAACCAGAAGAGGCAAAAAAAAAAAAAGCATTTTCCCCTAGAGCCATCTGAGAAAGTACAGCCCTGACAACACCTTAATTTCAGACTGCTACCCTCCCAAACTGGAAGAGAATAAATTTCTGTTGCTTTAAGCCATCTAGTTTTTGGTACTTTGTAAAGGCAGCCCAAGGAAACTAATGCACCTGGGAACTTGGTACAAATGCAAATTCTTGGCCCCCACCCCAGAGCTACTGAATCGTATACTGCAGTATACATGGTCTGCCAGCAATCTGTGTCTTAACAATTCCTCCTCCCACCCAGCATCCGGGGATGCTGATGCATGCTGGAGTGTGAGAACTACCTAACGGAACAGTGGTTCTCAACCCTGGCTACATATTAGACTCACCTGGGTAGCCCTAAAACAAAAACAGCAACTTAGAGATTCTGATAAGAATTCGGACAGGATGATTCCGATGGGCTGCCAAGGCTAAGACTAGCCTGTCTAGAGCAATTTCTCTCAAATATTAGTAGTCATAAATTATCAGGAATGGCATCATCTGGGGGTCTTGTGCAAATGCAGATTTTGATTCAGTAGGGCTAGTATGGGGCCTGAGATTCAGCATTTCTAACATGCTCTGGGGTGATGCCATGCTGGTCCATGGCCAACATGTTAAAAAGCAAGCGTCATGTCATACTAATACTGAAGATAACAGTAATAATAGCTAATATTTATTGAGTATCTTCCGAATACCAGCCACTGTGCTAGGGAATGGGATACAATGATGGATGAGAAAGACAAGGCTTCCGCCTTATGGGGCCTGCATTCTGTCTAGGGTGTATGCATCCCCATAGGAAAAGACTTAACTGTACCTGGGAAGATATCTGATAAAGTAGAACTGAGTCTTGTATCAGGCAGAGCAACACTAACTTCTGTAAGAGATAAACCACAATTTCTCAACTGCTTAACAGATACACTTTAATTTCTTCTGGTATTATCAATGTCACGGGGGGTTCTGGGATCTTGGGCTATGCCATCCTCTAGGTTCCTAGAGTGCTTTCAGTTCAGCTGGTGGAAAGAGGGTGAGGAGCCCTAGGAGTGGTCTAATGACTTCTACCAAATTCCATTGTCTCTGTTTCAAGGCCCTGCCTAACTGCAAGGGATGCTGGAAAATTAAGACTGACTCTATGGCCAGAAGAAAAGTAAGTGGGTTTGGTGAACACATTGTCACTGCCCCATGTCTTAAAAGATGAGTCAAGTTGGTCAAATGAAAAAAGGAAGGGAATGGTAAGAGTGAGAGGTACCAACAACGAATGGTAAATGATCATAAACTAATCAAATTTCCATAGCTTCTCTGGTTATCATTTTCCTTACAAGAACAATGACGGCAATTTACTATAATGCCACAATAGTATGACATGTTAAAGCATTTTTAATGTACTTGAAAAGACACTTCTCCAAAGAAGATATACAAATGGCCATTAAGCACACGAATAGATGCTCAATGTCACTAATCATTAGGGAAATGCAAATCAAAACTACAATGAGATACCATCTCATACTCATTATAATGGCTACTATCAAACAAAACAAAACAAAATGAAATAAAATCAAATGTTGGCAAGTGTGTAAAGATATTGGAAACCTTGTGCACTATTGAGGGAAACACAAAATGGTACAGCTACTGTGGGAAACAGTATGGTGGTTCTTCAAAACATTAAAAATAGAATTATCATATCCAATAATTCCACTTCTGGGTATCCAGAAGAGTGGAAATCACAGTCTCAAAAAGATATTTGTCCACTCATGTTCATAGCATTATTCACAATAGCTAAAATGTGGAAGTAACCCAAGTGTCCATTGATGAATAAATGGATAAGCAAACTGTGTTATATAAATACAATGGAATATTATTTCAGCCTTAAAAAGGAAAGCAATTCTGCAATATGCTAGAACATAGATAGACTTTGAAGACATTATACTTAATGAAATGAGCCAATTGTAAAACGATGGATACTGTATGATTCCACTTATATTTTGATTGCTTAGAGTAATCAAAACCATAGAGACAGAAAGTAAATGGTTGCGGGGAGCTATTGGGAGAGGGTAACTGTTTAATGGGTATAGAGTTTCAGTTTTATAGGATGAAAAGAGGTATGAAGATATATGGTGGAGATGGTTGAACCACATTAGGAATGTTTTCAATACAACTGAACTGTACACTTAAAATGGTTAAGATGGTGAATTTAATGTTGCGTATTTTACTGTGATAAAAAAAAATTAGAGGAAAAAAAAAGTCTACGGAATAATGTTGGCACCTTCTTAATAATTCAATAGGCAGATGGGATAGATGTATCTGGACTTATTCCTATCATCTTCAGTCACTGGACACTACTAACACAGGCCAGAGGCTGGAGCTGATGGCTGAATTTAGAGTCTGAGACAAGATTGGCATATGTGTTGGGGAATGAGCAGGTGTGAGAATAAAGACTTCAGTCAGATGTCAAGAGGAAGCCAAGGTGATGTCTGCATCTCTTCACAATGGTTTCCATAGCCACCTTTATCAAACAAATTAGTGTCGTGGTTTGATAATAATACAAAATATCTCGCTCTTACCACTTCTTCCCTTTCTTCAGGACAAGCCACCTAAATATCAGAAAGATTCAGAGCCAAGAGAATTGTACCTAAGGTCAAAGAATGAGTTGCAGAGAGAGATGAATCATAGATGGAATGTCAGGGAATTGTATGGACAATACCTGGACCATGCGAAAATTCTCTTTGATGTCTCCAATAGATAATGCCCACCTTTTAAATGCTTGAGCCCTTTTTCAAATGTTAAGTTGATTTCTCTGGACCCCATCCCTTTCTGGGGCCACACAGAGAGAACAAATTTAATAATATCTGCATGACCTTGGGCAAACTACTTCACCTCTCTTTGTAGCAGTTTCGTCATCCATAAAATGGAAATGATTACAGTACCTCCTGCATGGAGCTTCTGGTAGGACAAAATGAGTACCTTACACACACAATGCTCTGAAAATAACAACTAGGATCATCAATATTACCGTTAACAGCTCTTTAAAAAATAGCTCTCATGCCTGCCTCTGTGCCTTTTCCATGTTAGATTTCTCCTCTTACAATTCTTCAGCTTTTCCTTCTCTTAGAATTCCAAACCTTTCACTTTTATCTGGACTATCATTTCCCAAATTGTGTTCTAACAATCGTAGATCCTTAAGGTATTAGGGGTTCCTTGACAAAGTTTGGCAAATACTTTGTATACCAGATGCCTCCCTTGGAAGTTTACAATGTATCTTGGTACAACAAAGGTTCTGAAAAGTCCTCAGTATAAAGAACTATTTATATGGGTTCTGGTGTATGCCCTGTTAGTGGAAATGTCAGTTGGCATGATATTTGTGATGGGCAAAGTAGTCATGACCTAGTGTAATTTTTCATAAAATTGTATATACTCTTCGCCAGCAGTTCGATTTTCCAGGTATCTGGAAATATTGTACATGGGTCATTCAACTTTAATAAGTGAAGACACATCATATGTTCTAACCGGACAAGCATTTCTTCCAAACTTGCCTCATCTGCTGTTATAACTATGCCTTTCTTTCTTTGCCCATATCCAAGTAACTGATAAAATATTCACAGACTAGTGCTAAGTTGACACCGATCCACCAATCTACATTTTTTCTCCAAAGGTCTACCATACTTCTGCAGGCCACTCATCCACAAAGATGTCCTATTATCTGAGGATCACATTTCTTCTTTAAAACATTCTCTCAAGTTTCACACTATAGTTTGAGTATAAATTTGAACTCAATTGCTTGGGTGAAATCTCATAAAAGTAATTTCAGTTGAGACTGTATTTTTTTTTTCTCCACAGGGTCAAGAGATTGTTGGTCTTAACTGGTCACTTCAGTCTCAAGATTCTGAATGATCGTCTACGGAGATGAGTAGAGTGGGTGACATTGATGAGGGTAATCCTGAGAAACTGTGAACCGAAATAAATCTGGAAAGAAATAACCTAAAGACACCTGGAAACAAATGCATTTGTGCATAGTCCAAGCAACAAGAGTCAAAGCTCCTCAAGTCCCCTCCTAATCTTTACAAATGATTTTCTCCTGAGCCACTTGGCACATTTCCATTATGGCCTTCTGAATATGTATAGACACAGCAGGTAATTTAAGATTGCTGCAAGTGTCTGACAAAAACATAGTGCATGTTCAACTTGCTTAGGAAACATCTTAATGACAAGCAAAGTAATTTATAGAGGACATATTTTTATAGCATAGTAACATCAACATTTATTATTTGGGCCATAACTGGGATAGAAAACAGACTTCCCCCATTTAGAACACAAAACTAAATTCTGAGGAAGGCCATAGAGAAATAGGCACAATCTTGAATATAATTGTGGTATAAAATAATATTCTTTCGAAATATGTGTGCGGAAAACACAGGAAGAATAGTATAATGGCCTGATCAGATATTTCCAAGATATAATTTTGGAATACAATTCCTAACATAGACTAAAATTTGATATTATAAAATTCAAGGTAATCTATCTACTATAGATTTATCGCTCCCCGTCCCCTCCCCCCCCCACAGAACATCTCTATGTTAGGTAATAGTTATATGTAGCTATTATTTACAACTAATTTTTCACCCATAGAATTAATAATGACACCAGAACTTTTGCCTTAGAATTATAAAGGTTCTGGAAAGTCCTACAGTCATGAAACCTTATTAGGTTAGGCAGAGTGTGGACAAATGGTTACTCTTCTGTTTTTTCTCTCTCGCTCATATTTCAATTCCTGAGAATTAAACAATTGTATATCTACGACATTCAGTTTCTAACACACTATATATTCAGGTCTCACTGATAAAGAAAACATTCAAATAAAATATTCAATCTAAATGAAGTTATTTCATCCTTTAGTGTGCAGCCTAAAGTTCTATACAGGGATTACTGGGGGAAGAAACATCGGAGAGCATTATTGACTTACAAAGATTTTCTCAGTTGGCTTGGAAAAGTCATATGAAATGGCTGTTTGGTTTTATCTACTTACTTACTCAACAAACACTTATCATGTACCTGCTATATAGCTAGAATACACTGCTGGGCCTTTTGAGACATATCAGATAAAATGCCTACTCTAAATCTGTGGTTTCTATGTATTTCAATTTGATTTCAATTAAGTCATCACTTCTGAAAGTCATTCTTGTTACTTGAATCCCCATAGCTGCCATTCCAAAGTGTCTGTATGCCCTTAAAATCCACATTTTTTTCTCAAAATCCTTTCTCAGCGTATGAGCCAGGCTTCTGTTTTACTGAGAAGATGAAGGACCCGTAACATGAGTTACCTCCACTCCCCACCCCTCTACCGCCATCTCAAATTCTACTTGCATTAGTCAAAAAATGCTGGTGCTATCCTTGCTGCCTGTCCCTCTTCACCCCTCATATTCAATACATCACAAGTGCTGCTGACCTTATCTCCTCAATAGCCCTCAAAATTGTACCCTTCTCTCCATCTCCACCATTAGGCTAACACATGTCAGTATTACCTCTTGTTTGAACCAATGCAGTAGAGTCCTAGTTGATGTTTTTCGTATCTCCCTCTCCATTTCTTCTTAACACTCAAACCAGAGTGATACATCCAAAAAATGCACCTCTGAATGTGTCTCCCAATGACTTGAAATACTGAAAGGGTTTCCCATTTCCACTAAGATAAAGACAAAACCCACCAATGTGTCCCACAAGCCTCTCAAAGTCCAATCCCTGCTGAGCTCGCCAGTCTCATCTGTACCCAGGCTCCTGTTCCTCTCCATGGTCCATCTCGTGGACTTTACTTTAGTCTTTCATACTCATCATACTCTCGCTGGCCACAGGACCTTTGCTCACATCCTTCTCTCTTCCTGGAATGTTTTTTTCTACCCTTTCTTGCTCAATTAACAGCACCTTATCCTCTTGATTCACCCTAAGAATCACTTCCACAAGAAGGCCTTCCATAACTTCCTTGCTCAGGTCAATCTACCCTACTATAGACTCTCTGGTAACAATGACTATCTTTTTCCTAACACGTGTTATCTTAGTTTTGTGTTTATTTGACTAATGTCTCCTACTAGACTGTAAATTCCATGAAGACAATACCCATTTAGTTTTTGCTCATTTTCCCCCCATTAACAACTAGCATAATTTTGGCTCATAGTATATATTCAAGAGACATTTGTGGAATGAATTTCTTACTGATTCATAATGCCAAAGTGACCTATGACTACTCATGGATATTTATATGAGTGCTTTCTGGGTGAATTTCTTTCATTGACCTCTCTAAAGAGAGGTGAGCTAAAACTAGGATGGTTGTTCTTATGTTTTAGCTGCTCCAAACATCTCTATGCCAAGCACTGTCCTAAACTCTTTGCTTTTATTCACTCATGTAGTCCTCATGGCATTCTAACAGATGGTCACTAACATACCTCCATTGCATGGATGGGAAACCTGAGGCCTAGATGTAAATTAACTTGTGCAGGATTACATATCAGCTCAGCATTATATTTCTAGTACCATACA
This sequence comes from Pteropus alecto, assembly GCF_000325575.1. Classification (NCBI taxonomy): domain Eukaryota; kingdom Metazoa; phylum Chordata; class Mammalia; order Chiroptera; family Pteropodidae; genus Pteropus; species Pteropus alecto. The sequence goes on along the minus strand of NW_006494614.1, from coordinate 58,864,862 downwards.
GAATACCTATAACATTCTAAGAGTTCAATAAGTATTTGTAGAATGAATAAATGAATAGATGAAGTAGAAAAGGTGGTCTATCGCAAGCCACAGATCCCTAAATACTCTGTGAGTTGGCCACTTCTTTTGGTCCTTGCTCTCACACACTCATCTCCACCTTGGCCACTTCATTGGGGTCAACACACTAATAGGAGCAGGAAGAATAGAAGGACCATGGGGACCCTAAGGCCATAGGGACATAAAAAGCCAACTACTGTGAGGTTGGTTGGAGGAGCAGTTGGAGTGAAAAACAGGCTGCTGGGTAGTAGAAGAAGCAAATTGCCAAAGAACATTTATCTTATCTGCTGGTCACCAACTTCACTCCAACCAAATTAGGGGCTGTGTAGCATCAGAGTCCTCAAGGAGTGAGTCACATTGCTGCCAAGACACAAAGCTCAGTGTCAGCTCTTTATTCTGGAGCCCTCATCTGAGGATGACAAAGAGACTTCAGACAGTCAGTTGGAAATGCCATCCAAATGTTTAAAATAGTGTCTAGTATGGGAACCATAAAACCTCAGCACAAGGTCAGCTTGATGGTGACTCCACAAAATTCCAGCAACGGGGACCTACAGAGACTCTTTACAGTCCACTCAATTTGATGATATTTCTCAACAGAGAGCTTCATTGTCCTAAGTTTTAATTGAAAGTATTTAACCTGTGACAAATTATCATGATTAACAATGAGCTGAACACCCCCCAAATGCTCATTTCAGATATATAAACCTCTTCATGGGTCAACAGAACAGGTATCAGAGCTATGGGTTGGATGAAGGACAGGTGATAATCTTCAGAGACCATTCCTCATGGCCAGCTCAGCATTTATATCAACCACTCCCTGCTTACAACACCAGGGAAGCTATTAGATCTTTCTTGCCCACTTTATAATGACCCTCTCTATCAGCCCTTCACTCCCCTACTTAACTAGGACTATATTTTCAACATTTTCTTTATAAGCAATTTAGTAATGTTATCTTATTACCAACACAATATTAAAATAACAGAAATCTAAGAAAACCATTAGCTACAGCTCCATAGTCTCCTAATCAAATAAAGGTTTCATTTATTGCTATTCCTTCTAATCTCTTCTCAAAATGTATATTCATTTTTTCTTAAAAGCAATTGTTTTACAGATCTTTTTTTTTTTGTTTGTAGCATTATAGTGTAACTTTCCCTTTTGCTTGTTCTTTAAAAATCCCCATTTCCATTTATACTCAAAGACAACACTAGTGCATATTATCTATGTCTTTTACTATCCTTGCAGAATCCTACAAAAACATAGACAAGGAATTTTTATGATTTCTTTCTACAAAAATAGCATATACATTTCTCTACTCAAGCTGTACACATTGCTCTGAGGCAGTAAATCAGAGGTATTAGCAGTTATTTTTAAAAGCCACATAATATTTCATAGAATGGTTATAATGCAACATACTATAGACAGACATTTAACCCTTCTTTTTATTTATGCACCTGCAGAAAACAATGCTTCAGCAAATATCCTTGTACATTTATCGTCGAATACTGAGATTTTATTATTTTTTTAGGATAGCTTTCTGGAAGTAGGATTGCCCTGTAAAAGGCAATTCATGCTAATAATTTAAATATATATGGCCAGATTAACTTGTAAGGGACAGAGCTGGGGTTAAAATTCATGTACGTTAAATTCCAGAGTCTGAACTCCCAACCACTAATACTGTGCCACCTCTCTAACTTCAGATATCCAACAATGGGTTGAACTCAAAGCAGCACACTTGCCTAGATGTGTAATGTTCAAAAAAGGCAGGGGGGATTCTTGGAGAGGGAGTTTGGATGGAATGACCTCCATCTTCTCTTATAAACTGAGATTTTCATACTCCCCAAAATGAGTCCACTACATTTCAGTCAGGTGGGCCAAGCGGTTTATATATAACTACTTCATTAGTAATTGAGCATGACTCTTGGGACATTTCTCAAGGCGACTCCTGCCAATTAAGAAGTCACAAAGCCATAATTCCTCAGCCTTAATGAATAACAAAGAAAAGAAACTTGGAGAAACTTGCATCGAGCCGTCTTTATCTTGACTAAACTGATGATGAACTATATAAATGGGCTATTTAGAAATAGGAATAAAAACATTAATGCATTGAGCACAGTCATTTTTTTTTTCAGTCAGCAGTATTTTTAATATCTTTCAATGCAATTATATCTAAGCATCAGTTGTGGTATCTAGAAATAGATGATCTTATATTTACGGCAGTAAATCCCTTTTGAAACAAGATTTATGCTATATAGACGTGACTGTAAGTGCTATCACAAAGGGCTCTTAGAAGAGTCCATTGGGGGCTGTTATTTCTTCAGTACCCGAGAATGAGCCTCATAAGAGCTGATGTTTCAGTATAAACTCCACAGAAGGGTAACAAGCCCATTCAGACAGCCCGACTGAAATAGAAGAAGACATTTCCCTATGGAAAAGACATTAATGGAAAAATCATTTCATGTTTGCATTTTTAATTTTGCAATTTAAAATCTCTCTAAATACACTTTCCCCTTTAAAATGTGATTAACCAAAATTTCCTCATCTTTATTACAGCAAATAGCCAGTTATATTATTCCTTTTGGAATAGCAGCAGGAGCATTATTTAGATTTAAGGGAGAAGGCATGCATGAAACTGTTATTAAAACTGAATATGTTTAGTTATCACAGCTATTAAGAAGATTATTAAGGAGTTTGTGCGAGTTTTGGATATGTAGATGGAACTAAATATATGTATTGTGTGGGGGGTAGCATGCTTTTAATTAAATGCTCTGTTGGAACCTGGAGCATTTAGCCCTGGCATTCCCAATAAACTACATGTAGGTCTTTGGGTAAGTCACCAAACGCATCCAAGGGAAGATCCTGAACATTTCTTCTGGTTCTAATACTGTTTGAAGTTGTATTGGTACTTAAATAATTAATTAATATTAAAGTTACAGTGAGAAAATATAGGTTTGTTCCATGTAATAGTCCAATACCGATACCTGTGATCTCAAAATTATTTAATCTGGTGAATGACATTTTCATCCTAATGATAACAGTCACAGGAGTTATGGGATTGCTCTTTGGTACCAAGTTCTCTGTATTCACTTACTGGGTCCTCTCAAGTGTATTGATTATCCCTATCTATCAAATGAGGAAACAGACTTAGGTTCCCCAAATCTTAGACTTCAGATGTCTGGCCAATCCAAGTATTCCATTCTATTAGCCACTATGATTAGTCCAAAGGGTGGGCATGTGACCCAAACAGAGCTAATCAGATCCTGTCCCTGGGACTGTTATAAGAACATTGGGAGAGAGAAGTTCTCATTCTAAGCAAACAGCCATCTGATTCCATCATGTATGCATCAAATCAATAACTTCTCTTTACAGATGAGAAAACCAGGATCCCCAAAGACTAAGTATTTTGTCTAAGTTGACACAACAAGAATCTATCAAGAGCAAAACCTTGGTCTACTGACCACACCATCTTCTGCTCATGTGGGATTTGCCACCCACCAAACCCAGCCATCTACAATCCCTTCTCTGAGCTTCATGGCTTTGCAAGGTTAGTTTAAAGATGAAAAATCATGGGGGGTCCGGACAAGATGGAGTAGAAGGTAGATGCTGTGCTCACCTCCTCATGAACACATCAAAATTACAACGAAACTACAGATGTTATCACTGGGAGTCGCCTGAGGTCTGGCTGAACAGGAGTCCTACAACTGGGGACATACATAAGATGTCACCTGGAGAGAGGTAGGACGGGTGGAGACATGAAACGGGCTGGTCCCACAATTGCATGTTGCAGACAAAAATCAGGAGGGTTATATTGGCTGCAGCGTCTCCTCCCCCTGGAGGAGTGAGGTGTCCTGGCCCTAAGCTGGGCTTCTCAGTTCAGGGTTCCAGTGCCGAGAAGAGAAGTACCCACAAACTCTAGCTGTGAAAACCAGGGAGATTGTGGCCAAGTGAGATGGAGGGCTATGGGAGTCACAGACATTTCTCTTAAAGGGCCTGCAGGTGGACTTAGTGACAAACTCACTTGTTCTGAGCTCCAGTGCTGGGGCAGCTACTGGGAGAGTGCCAGGGACACACAGGGAGGAACTGAGTTGTTGGGCTTCGGGGCGAGGGCTGGAGGGGTAGCTCTCTCCCAGACAGAAGTGCTGGCAGTATCCATTGTTCCCTTGATGAGCCCTCCTCACTCCCAACATGTGGACACAGGTGGCTGCCATAGCTGAGTCTCCATCAAACTGGTTAACCCAGCCACACCACCCAGGTGATTCTCTGTGACCCTGACCCTCCTGATGTGAAAGCTCACCCAAGCTGCCTCCAGTGGTTTTTTTCCCATACAAATGGCCTGTCTTGGCTCATGCTGTGTACTTTCCTATGATCTCTCAAAGGCTCACAGAAATCAAAGAGGCAATATCTGGCATAGGTGTGCCCCGTACCTCTTGCTGAGCAGCCCCAAGCCAGGCACCAGTGGCAGCCAGCCTCGGTCCCTGTTTTGGCCTCTCAAGACACCTATAAGCCCTACACAGCTGGCAGCCACCTGCAGATTGGTTGGTGACTCTTACTAGGGAACCCTGGAAATGCACAGGCTATAGCTGAACTTGGCCTGCAGCTGAGTCCCTCCCAGAATGCCCTTGGGCTGGCATACCTGATGGCCTGCTTCAATCACTGCTAGAGCCAGAGAACCACCCAAGCTGCATTTGAAGAGGACACACCTGAAAGGCAGACTGGGTAAGCACCAGAGCCCTGCTAAAGTGAATCCTGCTCTGTAGGGTCGGCCACTCACCAGCCAATTCTCACAACCCATCAGCCCAAGGATCAATCCCTTCCATTGATATGCAAACAGCAATCAAGGCTCAACTATAACAGGAGGGCACACGCAACCCATACAAGGGACACACCTTGAGCACCTGGCTTGGGTGACCAGAGAAGACTGTGCCACGGGCCCCATAGGACACCTACTACAAAAAGCCACTCTACTATTACCAGGAGACTTAGGAGCCCTACCTAATACATAGAAACACAAACATGAAGGCAGCCAAAATGCGGAGTCAAAGAAACATATCCCACATGAAAGAATAGAACAAAGCTCCAGAAAGAGAACTAAACAAAGTGGAGATAAGCAATCTACCAGACAGAGAGTTCAAAACACTGGTTATAAGGATGCTCAATGAACTTAGGTGGAGAATAGATGAACTCAGTGAGAATTTTAACAAAGAGATAGAAAAAATGAAAATGGAACTGGAAAACAGAAAAGAGAACCAATCAGAAATGAAGAATACAGTGTCCGAAGTGAAGAGTACATTAGAAGGAATTAGCAGATAGGATGAACAGAGGAATGAATCAGCAATTTAGAGACTGGGGTAGCAGAAAACACCCAATCAGAGCACCAACAAATAAAAAGAATCCAAAAAAAAAATGAGGAGAGCTTAAGAGGCCTCTGGGACAATATCAAGAGTACCAACATTTGCATCACAGGGGTACCAGAAGGAGAAGAGAGAGAGCAAGGAACTGAAAACCTATTTCAAGAAATAATGACAGAAAAATTCCCTAACCTGGCAAAGGAAAGAGACATACAAGCCCAGGAAGCACAGAGAACCCCAAACAAGGTGATCTCGAAGAGGCCCACGCCAAGACACATCATCATCAAAATGCCAAAGCTTAAAGACAAATTGAGGATCTTAAAAGCAGCAAGATAAAACCATTTTAGTACCTAAAAGGGTGCTCCCATAAGACTGCTAGCCAATTTCTCAACAGAAACTTTGCAGGCAGGAAGGGATTGGCACAACATATTCAAAGTGATGAAAAGCAAGGACCTACAACAAAGATTACTCTATCTAGCAAAGCTATCATTTAGAATCAAAGGACGGATAAAGAGCTTCCTAGACAAGAAAAAGCCTAGGAGTTTATCACCACCAAGCTAATATTACAGGATATGTTGGAGAGACTTCTTTAAGAAGAAAAAAATATGTATCGAAAATGTGAATAATAAAATGGCAATAACTACATATCTATCAAGTACTTCAAATGAAAAAGAATTAAATGCTCTAATTAAAAGATAGAGTGGCTTAATGGATAAGAAAACAGGAGCCTCACATATGCTGCCTACAAGAGACACATCAGACAGACAGACACACACACAGACTGAAAGTAAAGGAATGGAAAAAGATATTTCATAAAAATGGAAATAAAAACAAATCTGGCATAGCAAAATAGACTTTAAAACAAAGGCTATAACAAGAGACACAGACGGACCCAGTAATCCCATTTCTGGGTATTTATCCAAAAAAAAAATCAAAATACTACTTTGAAGGGACACGTGCATTCATATGGTCGCTGAAGTTTTGTTTACGATAGCCAAGATATGGAAGCAACTTGGGTGTCTATCGATGGATGAATGAATAAAGAAGAGGTGGTACATATATACAATGGAATATGACTCAGCCATAAAAATAAATAAATAAATGAATGAAGTCTTTATAGCGGCAACAACATGGATGGACCTGCTGAGTGGAGTAAGTCAGACAGAGAAAGACGAATGCTATATAATTTCACTTACATGTGGCATTGAAAGAACAAAATAAACAAATAAAATAGAAACAAACTCAGAGATACAGAGAAGAACATTTTGAGAGTTACCAGATGGGAGGAGGTGAGGGCTGGGTGAAAAAGAGGGAAGGGATTGAGAAATACAAAATTGGTAGTTACAAAACAGTCATGGAGGTGTAAAGTATAGCATAAGGAATATATTTGATAATATTGTAATAACTATGTATAGTGTCAGATGGAAGTTAGATTTATCAGGTGATCATTTTGTAAGTTATATAAATGTCTAATCACTATATTGTACATCTGAAACTAATATAATATTGTATGCCAACCATAATTGAAAAATAAAAAAAATATTTAAAAAAATTAAAAAAAATAAAGATGAAACTTGATGTTCAGAGGGCTCAGAGCTTTGCCAAAGTCACTCAGTTAGTAAGAGCAGGTACTAAGACATGAAACTTGTGCCTCTTTGGTCTATTCGGTATGCTGGTTAGAAGTCGTGTCTGAACTTTCCACCTCTATCACTAAAAAGAACTCATAAAAATGTGGTTACACACCTTTAAATCTATTTCTGTATAAACACACTAAATAAGTAACTACTCCTTCACCAGGACTGGTATAAATATATTATTCATGAATATTGTATGCTGATTTATTCTTCTAATAATGCATTATTCATTCTCTTAACTGCACATAATGCAAATCCACATGAATTTCTATGAAAACAAATCTATTGACTAGTAAGGTCATGACAGGGATGGTGACATTTCAACTCTTTGTGTCTCTTTCATTACTTTATACAACTGAGATAATACCTACCTCCTGTGGGTGGGCTGCCAGGTAATTAAGTGAGAGCTATGATCTGAAGATCTTGGTTGGAAGGTGCGATTACACTGGTGACTTTGGGTGGTACAGGAGGCTCTCCCTTTGGACTGGAGTAAAGAAGGTGACCTGCATTCTAGGGTCCTGGTATAGGTTTTGGCTGTGTCACCTTCCTAGGAGCAGTGTGGGACTCGAGTGTTTGGAATGGGGTTTCTTGATGCTCTGGCCTCCTCCCAATGTTGATTGTGGGCTCTGGAGCAATGCAGTAGGGGGAAATGGAGGGGGTCTAGGGTATGCAATTGGATATGTCACTAGAGTGGACTCAGAGGGTTTAGGAAAACTCCTAGCCAGCTGCCAGGGAGTAGCACTCAGAAAAAAGCACTAGACATCAAGCCCTGGACACCCTTAGAATAAGAGGGTGTTCCTGGAGTGGATCCAATTCAGGAATGAGGAGTTGACAAGCACTAGTAAATGCATATACAAGGCAGGCAGTCACAGTATGGGAGTATTTGTTGACACAATGTGGGCCACCACAATGAATTCGAGGGAGAGACATGAGTCTCTGTCAAAGGAAAATGGAAAGAACAGGGCATAGGATGAGACAGGAGCTTGAGTTTAGAAAGTCTAAGAAGGGATTCAGCCGTCAGGCTCAAAGAGCCACATCTTAGTCATGAGTGGAGTATGATGTTAGACAAAGATAGACAAGCCGACCTGGCTACCCTGCACCCATGCGTTCATCTACTCTTCCACTAGCACCTGCTGTGGACATGCCAGGCACGGTGCTAGAACTACAGGGAGAATGCCATAGACATAGGTCCTGTGCTCATTGTGTGTGGGAGTGGGGGGGCCCTCATTATTTAAACATGGCAGGGCCAGGTGCTTGAAGGAAAAGCATCTATAAAAGGGACAGGAGAGGAAGATGTAGTAGGGGTCCTGTGGGGTCAGGAAAGGCTTCCTTAAGGAAGTGATTTTTTTAAATTCATTTTTAAATTTTATATTAGTTTCAGGTATACAGTATATTGATTAGACATTTACATAGTTTATTAAGTGATCCCCCAATTACTCTCTCACCCATCTGGCTCTACACACACCTATTACAACACTATTGACTATATTCCCTGCGTTCTACTCTAAGCCCCCGTGACTACTTTGTAACAACTAATTTGTACTTCTTCATCCCTTCACTTCTTTCTCCAGCCCCACGACTCTCCCTCCTCTGGCAGTCATCAGATTGTTTTCTGTATCTGTGAGTCTGTTTTTGTTTAGTGTGTTCCTTTTGTTCCTTAGAAGAAAATGACTTTTCATACAGAATTTGAAGGGCAGTTATAAGTTGACCAGGTGAGGATATAAGGGAAGAAAGTTTTAGGCAAAGGAATAAGCATCTATTAAGATTATGAGACTGAAAAGGACTTGGCCATCAGGGATCCCACTGAGAACAGATGCTAAGTGGCCAGTTCTGGGGCTGATTTCTCAAGGATTGTGAAAAAAATTATTTAAGTCTTTAGGACTGAGAGGGCTTGAAACTACAAGTGGGGCCAGATAGCCTCCGGAGAATTTCCGGAAGAATATATAGCCCATATATAGCCCTAAGCCTGGAATCCAGGCCAATCGGACACCCTTTGTTACCATTTGAATTTGGAGGAGGTCAAACCCAAACAGGCCCAGCAGCTGTGAGGTCCATGTCACCCACCTGCTGATGAAGGCTCCACAGGTATTTATAACCTGGTGCGCTCAGCCACTTTGCTGGGCTTTTTTTTATTTCATTTATCGAACGGTATAAAACCAGACACTTACTGGCCACAGACCATTTTCGTTTTCCTGTAACACAAAAATGGTTACATTTTAAAAAGTGAAGTATTACTTGCTTCAAGTGTATAATAGAGACCAGGCCTCTTTGGCACCTGCTGAATTATTAACATTAGAAACTCTGCAGTTGCACAGGGTGCGGCGGTACTTTCTTTCCCAATATGCTATATTACACATCCTCGCCTTAACTTCTGACAGTCCATAACACCGACTGACGTGAAATGGAAGAGTGTGCTCCATTAGGTAAATAATAGATGACTTAAAAAAAAGTGGCAGGACACATTTTGATGTGATCCATTATAATAGACCTGAAACAAACATTATGGCCTTTCTATAAAGATTGAATAAAAACTGCAACGGAGGTGGGGCTGACATGGCATACCAGGGGCCGGCTGGAGTCAACTCCCTAAGCAGGCAGCATGCAGAGGGAAGGGAGCTAGAACAGAATCTCTGCAGCAACAGAGAACTAGACTCATTGAACTTCACTGGGAAGGAAGGCGGCCCAGCAGGCATGTTATTAGCTGATGAGCTAATTTCTGCATCAATCACATGGAATGCCTACTCCCAGAAAATCACTTGAAAAATAACAATATTTTCCTACCCATAGCCTCTGTGCTCTTTCATTTAAACATCAACGACCTCACAGCCCAGGACCACTAGCCCTGTATTATTGAAGATCAGGGTCAGTTAGCTCAAGGTCAGTGGCAGAACCAGCACTCACCAGGCCCATCTGACTCTGAAGCCAGCTTGTGCCCCACGGAAAAATCAACAGGGATAAGAATTACCCAGTCACATTCTTTTTAGGAGGTGGTTGGCCTCAAATTACACAATATAGATTTATTTCTCCAATATTCAGCTGCATCAGTCAATCATCATGTCAATATTTATAAAACTTTTATGCCTCACGAGGGGCTCTGGCAGTACTGTCATCCAATCCTCACAGTAGACCATGGGATAAGCTGTCTTTATCCCATATGTTACTGTTGTTGACACCACAAAGTTAAGGAACCTGCTAAGGGTCCCCTGGCTATTACTACTAATATTAGCACAAGAACTCAGGGGCATTGTTTTTTCAGATTATTGGTCTTTGCATTTTTGTTTTAACTTCAAAGAGCAAAGAGTACCTTTTCTCTTGAGAGACTTTACAGTCACACACTGGGGATGGTTACTTTATAATTTAAAGTCATAGAGGCTTAAAGCCAGGAGGAACCTTAGAGGATGAGAAATAATTACTGATAGCTACTATGGAAGGTGGCCCATGCAATAATTTAATGTGTCAGATAAATGCTGGTTTTCCATCAGCAGTGGCCCGGTGGCGATACAGTATTTCCTATTTAGATACGTTTACTGAAGTAAGTAAAAAGTGTGTTGCTCTGAAAAGCGTATGAAATAAATATTAAAACAGGTTTTAGACAGATACAGCAAAAATTATGAAGGTGAAACTTAAAAAGTTAAAGTTTGGGAGACAATGGTTCAAACCTAAGGACAAGGACTTCTTGTGAAACTTCCCCCGGGTCAGGTGGCCCATTGCTCTCCTTTGGAGGGATTTTCCTCAGCTGGGTGAAGACTGAGCTGGGCAGGACCAAGGGCAGAGCCAGGTGGCAGGCCCTGTGCTCTTCTCTAACCTGTGTCCTTCGGCCCCCTCGAGGTTGTGCCGGGTCAGCAGCAAAGCTAGCCAAAGTCCCGTTTTGCCTCTAAAGTTAATGATGCCACATTCCTGTGAGCATTTCACTAAACATTTCCAGAACAATTTTACAGACTGGGAAGTTGTAATCAAAATTGGCATTTGAGCAGTAAACATACATTTCGGCAAAATCATATGCATACAGGAACCTGGCTCAAATGTCATCTCTAGAGTGGACACTTGTGATGACATCTAAGACACAGATTATTTTTGCTTAAACATATCATTCATGATTTTCAAAATGAAACCCAGCCCAAGCACCTCCTACAAGGCAAACCCTCCTGCCTACGTTAGTGTATGTTCATGTAACCACCGGCTAGATGTAGAGAACATTTCTCCACCTCAGCACTCCCACTCCAGCAGGTTCTCTGATTGCCAAGGTAAGGTTTATTCCCAAGGTTGTCGCTCTTCTTAATTCTGTTGCCATGGATTAGTTTTGCCTGTTCTTGAATTTCGTAGAAATAGAATCGTACAGAATATACTCTTTTGTGTCTGGCTTCATTTGTTCAGCATTGAGTCCATGAATATCCATGTTGTGTGTAGCAGTAGTTCATTCTTTTTCATTACTTTCAACTGAACCATCCATCTATCCATCCATCCTATTGTTAATAGACACTTTTGTTGTGTCCAGTTTGGGCTGTTATGAAAGATGTGGTTGAAAATATTCTTGCATGTGTCTTTGTTGGATATAAGCATTTAATTCTCTTGGGGAAAGACTGAGCTGAGGATACAAATTGCTGAATCACCAGGTAGATGAATACTTGATTTTTAGTACACGTTGTGAAGCATTTCCAAATTGATGCAACGTACACTTCTACCAGCGAGATGCATGAGTCCCAGTTCTGCTTCCTCGTCAGCACTTGATATTGTCAGTCTTTTTAATTTTAGCTTTGTCAGTATGTATATCCTGAAGGTACCCACACCGAAGCCCCCAGATCCTCCCCCTTCTCCTGAACATCACACCTCTATTTGCTATTTCTTGCTGCTGTTCTTGCCTGCATTCTTTTCACTCATCTGTCAAACTCAACATCACCAGCAGAGGACTTCCTATGTCCTTTCTGACCATTTGCAATTTGTTCTCTATCCTCTAGTTCTAATAAACTCCCCAAAGCTAAATTCCTCATGCATTTTGTTTTCAGTTACTGTTGTTCCCTCTACCACTCAAATTTGGAGGATTATATCTTTGCAATATTTCCTCCACTTTCCTCTCCCACCATCTCTGCTCTGTTATGTCTTCATTATTTCTTACCCAGACTATCTGAAGTTCAATAAGAGATTTCCCTAAACAGCTCTTTTTGAACATTTCAAAAAATGGCTTTAATTCATTTTCTAGGCAACTTCTCTGGCTCCTGATCAAAGGGCCTATAAACTTGTAACTGGATTAAGTCTAATATTCAAGGTATTATAGTTAAAGTGGCTAATTTTCTTTTAGCTCACTGAAATTCCTTCAAATGAGGAATGTAAAAATGTGATATGAAATTCATTTTCATATAAGTGTTTGTTTTTTTGAAGTATTAGCTCTTTCTATGTATCTGGAATATTACTGAGGCCATACAACCGTTCTTCTGGGGCTCTGAGCTGGAGGCTGCTTTGTGTTTGCATGTCGCAAATTGCCCTGTAAAGACCCTTGGTTATCACTGGGATCACATGCTGGGAAACTTATATATCTGATTGTGCCCTCCAAAGTTATCCTGTTCCGCTGCGATAAGACAAGATTCCTGGCATTTCTCCTTCCATCCCTATGTAGTAACTGCCTCCTAACCTAACTAAATGATCTCGGATTTCCAAAGTTGACATTAAAAGGACTGATGATATTAAGTGCGATCAAGTCTCTTGGCTTCCAGGCCATGGCTGAAGGGCAATGGTATAGGTTAGTGGCTCTGAGAACTCGGATCATTTCTGGGACCTAGAAATTCTAAGAATTCACTTCACTTTCCCCTTGGCCAGAATTACTAAACGCTCATTTTAGGAAAACACGATAGTCAATGTATCTAGACTTCTTTCGATTCTTTAAATATGCCAGTAACATCTTATATTCACTGGTCTTTCTGCCTGTAGTATTTTTGCTGTAATCCCTAACTCTTTACTACCTTTCCTGGCTAACAATCTTTAAGTCTCAAAATAAGGCCCCCTGGAAGCCTTCTTTGGTCTCCCCAACTAGGTGAGGCTCCATCTCTTGTATACTCCAATGCTGTCCGAACTTGCCCTAGGGAACACTCAGAGCACTCACATTTCTTATTTAACGTCTTCTCTGCTAAGATATCAACCCAATGATGACAGGGGCTGCAGCTGGCTTATTTACCACTATACACTTATTTCCAAATTCTGCACCTGGAAATGAGTAGGTGCTTAAAAATTATCTGCTGATCCATAAAAATTATCTGCCTTAATAAATAAGAGAGAAAACAATTCGGATAGCTGCCCTCCATAACACAAGTAAGCAAGCTCTCACATTAAAATCTCATATCTAGAATGAGATGATTCGCCTTTGAGATAGCCCATAACTCATTGCACTGTAAAGAATTGTTTCCCTCAGATTGCTTTCTGCAAAGTTGAGTTCCATTTTGAAAATGTGAAATAAAATCAGATCCTTGGCTTCCTGATTCTGCCTCATACATGAGCTTACTGCAATGTTGGCATGATCTTTCGCACTATGAATGAGTGTTCATAGAGAGAGATGTGATGAAAACCTGGCTCAGCACCTCGGCATAACAGAGTGCTCCCAGCTCCAGAGAGAAGAGAACTTCTGAACACAGCAACACTCTCCAGACAGTGTCGGTATTAAGTGGTTTAGGATTTCCATTCCCTAGTTAGTATGACAAAGAAAAATTTCAAACGGTGCAAAATGCTTGGAGGAAACTTTCTACCCACCCCTCTAAGTCAACAAATGGCAGGCTCTCTCCAAGGACATCTTTTTCTGTCACACGCTTTTATGGTAAAGAAAACAACTCAACATATACTCTTGGATGGAGTCTTGAAAAACCTAGAAACGATTTTTGAATTAATTTTCTAGGTTGGAATAGAAATGGAAGCAACTTATCCAATATAAAGAACACAGATAACAAGATAATATTACATTCACACATATCAACTTTTCATTTCATTTTCTGTCCATGAATTACACACACACACACACACACACACACACGCACACACGCGCACGCACACACACACGCACATACATATCTCACAATTTTTTACTGCTACAGAAAAACACATGGATACTTTATAAAAAGCAACTTATTAATTTTATTTCTAAACAAAACGAATGCCTTTGCTTAGTGCATTTTTTATTCCCTCATGCACTCGAACAAATATTGTGTCTTTTGAAAAATAATATATATATATATTTTTCCTGATTATAAAACCCTGGTTCTTGTATTTTGGTAATATGTCTGTTGTGACATCTAGAAATACTAAGTATTTGAGAAAATTAGCGTTGCTTTTGAACATTGAAAACTTTGACAGTTGGGGCAATTTTCTAATCATTCACCCTAGTGAATCTAAACTGGTATCTTTTTTTAGTTTGCATCAAGAGACATTACAATACAATGTAAAATTTCTCTCCTGATTACAGAACCCGTCTCCAATCGTGTCACTAAAAAGACCAAACACATAGAGACATTTGAAATAAGAACCAGTCCTGACTATTACTGCTTATTAACTCTTCCTAAGTTCATAAAAAGATAGGAACTCTGAAGTTACTGCAGAGAAAAGAGCAAAGCTTAAATAGGAACTGCTGTGTAAATGAGTTTTCTAGTGGTTGTTTCAAAGCTTCCAGAATTCTAATCAAAGAGGCTCAAAGTTGGTTAGAAGATCTTTCAAAATAATCCAATGCAACCACCCAGATGAGGTTTGAGTCTTCATGTGTAAATTTGTTAATTCTTTAGAAAACAGAGTCCAGATATGTGAAATGACTTGCTCAAAGCCCTCCCCAGCTGACCTAGAGTATACTGGATGCACGTGGGCTGTGTGAGCCTGGGTAGGGGGCGACCTCTCCCAATCTACATTTGTATATGTCCAAATGGGGCTTCCATAATAAATACCCCAAACTCGGTAACTTGAACAACAGAAATGTATTCTCTCATAGCTGTGGAGGCCAGAAGTCAGAAATCAAGGTGTCGACAAGGAGGATTTGAAGGAGAGCCTGTTCCATGGCTCTCTCCTGGCTTCTGGGGATTTGATGGTGATCCAGGCCTCCCTAGGCTTTTACACATCACTCCAGTCTGTCTTCGTCTTCACATGCATTCTTCCTGTGTCTTTGTGTGTCTCTTCTTTTCTTTTAAGGCTATCACCACAGTGGATTTAAGGTCCACTCTAATCCAATGTGACTTCATCTCATTATAGTTGACCCTTGATCAACACAGGTTTGAAGTGCTCGAGTCTACTTATATGTGGATTTTTGGACATTGACCCTCACAGATCAAACCTGCATTTTTCAAGGGTCAGCCTTGGGGTTGGGAATACACCAATGTGGAGGGCTGACTTAAATTATACAGGATTTTTGACTGCACTGGAGGTCGATGCCCCTAACTCCATGTTGTTCGAGGGTCGACTCTATATCTGTAAAGACCCATATTTCCAATAAGGTCATATCTGAAATTCTGGGAGCACATGAATTTTTAGGGGACACTATTCAACCCAGTGCAGAAAATTATAATGGCACTTATTGCATAAGGCAGTTATAAAGATTAAATGTATGTAAATAAATATAGGGAACAAAGAGCTTTGCCTGTCACACAGTAAAAGCACAATAAATGTTGGCTGTATTAGTAATTGATCCTAAGCTCAGATTGTATTCCTACACAGCACACAAGATATTTTCATTTTAATGTCAATGCTTTTAGCTTCTGGTGATAAACTTTTAACCTCCAAGACTGTCCCTATGGCACATATGAAGCAAATTTTAGCCAAAAACATTCTCTTATCTTTTCTGCTCTTTACTTCTCTACTTATTATTTAAGTCTTTACCAACTATTTGGAGATTGGGAAAGGAATGGCAAAAACGTGATCTGGAACCTGATTTATGCTAGTGTTTATCTTTGAACCTGATAAAGAAGTTTGTTTTGTGCCTCCTGGAGGAGTTTTCCAGGTACACAATTGCCATCGATCAGAGTAAAAGCTTTCTGATATTTCAGAGTAAAAGGCATTTCTGGTCATCGGTTGCCAGCCTTTCCATCTGGCATCCTGTGGTCAGGGTCTGTGTGATTAGGGTCATATTCAGGCTTAACCATTTATCTTTGCTTGATGCTTTGCAGCTTGGGAAAAAAGTAAATTCAACTCAACTTTCTTTGTTTCAAAATCCATTTCCTGTGGTATCAGCAGGCATTAGAGGCTCAAAAATAATTCTTGAATTGTTTTACCAGCATAATCCTGGAGCTTAAAATGAGGTTTGACCGAAAGAGATCTGTACTTTTCTTTCTTCCTTTATTTTTGTCCAATCGCATTTTCTGGATTTAGCTGACTTTTCAGGATCAGGGTTTATCAGCGGTTTTCAATGTCAGTGTGGGTAGGTATCACCTAGAGGGTTTATTGAAAACACAGATTGTGGATCCCTACCCTCAAAGGTTCTGATTCAGGAGGTCTGGGTGGGGCTGAAGAATCCACTTTTTTAAGGGATTCCCAGGTGATAATGATGTTTCTGGTGCACACTTGGTGAACAACCTAGATCAATGGCCTAGTCAATGTCTCTGTGAATGTTCATGTGGAACACATTTCTTCCCACACGCATCTCTGATTCTTTTTTAAGTAGTTTCCAATGCTACTAGCTAATACTGAGGACCAACCGTGGGTTGGAACCACACACCAGGAAATAGCGTGAGGTGCTTTTATTAGCCGTCTTCTAGGGTACTGGAGGTTAAACAACCCTCCCAGGCCGCAAAGCTAGGAAGTGACAGACCCCAGAGCCTGGGTCCCCAGCTATTGCTGGCGTTGGGCTATTTGTCATTGAACATTCAGGTTCCATAGTTAGTATTCTAGGCTTTCTACCTTAACTCCCTCCTTATTACTTTATGCCTCGTCTGCCTCCTATTGCAGTTGAAATATTCTCTTCTTCTCCTCCCTCTCCTCTTCCTCCTCCTCCTTCTCCTCCTCTCACATTACGTTATGTGATATACATCTAATTGAGAATTTGTACTGCTCTTTAGCAAGATAAGCATAATGAACTTGGGCATAGGGTTACATTTACTCAATTTTGTTCACTCTGCGCTTATGACTTGCCTCTACGTGATCGTGTGTGTGTATGTGTGTGAATACATATGTGTATAGGTGTGTGTGTGTAATTGTGTGCGAATGTGCATGTGGGTGAGTGAGTGTATGAACCATCCTTTCTTTCATGAGAAGCAATGGTGATAGCAATGGTGCAAGTTTTTTAAAAAATATCCTTACATGGCAAAATAAAAAGTTAGTAGCCTTCTGATAAATCCTCAAATTTTCTGAGGGGGAACTTTTGTGAAATCTTAAATGCTGAGAACCAATGACCTATATCATCAGTGCTCTGAAAGACCTTTAGTATAAGTAAATAGTCTCACTTACTTCTCTGCATTTGACTTTTCCAAGACACACACACACACACACACACACACACACACACACACACACACACACAGACCCCTTTTCAAAGTAACCATCTATACAAGTGGGTGAAAGATATCATATTATCTGGGTTATAAAGTCTGGTTCTGTCTATCAGCAGGTGGACAACACCCCGAGCTCGTGTTGGAAAGGAAACAGTGGTGCTGAAGACATCCGCTTCTCCTGTCCCCTGGAAGAATTCCGGCAGGATTTCACCACGGCTGCGGTCCTTCTCTCTTGATATATCCTTACTCCAAGGGTTATTGTTGACTGTCAAGATACCTCTAATTTCCTGATAACATTTTGAGAAGTGGAAACTTTTGCCTAAGAAAATTATTCTCTCATTGATGTGTTGTGTATTTTTAATATTCCATCAGACTTAGTCCACTTATCTCTATAATTTCAAATCATGCTGTATCATTTGTAGGCCGCAAAAGGATTTTCACAGGCAAGTGAAGTCCAATTGAGGGATGGTATGTTTATCAGTTTCCTCAAAATGTCATCTAAATTCATATTTCACATTCTAAGATCTGTGCTGTGTTCTCTCTGTATCTCGGAGAGCAAATAATTACACACATCCAACTATCACTTCTAATATGAATAAAAAATGTTTTTCACTTTATCTATTCTAAACCAATATCCCTGAAGAATTTAAATATCTCCCTCTTTCCCCTTTATTTCTTACAAAATAGCCCCAAGAGAAACCCATCAGACACATCTCAGCCATCCATTCAGGGGGCTACTGGGCTGAGTCAAGAAATCAAATGCCACTTATAAAACAAAGCAAAAACACTTTAAAAAATCCATTATAGTAGAGTTAATGACAGGCAGCATCCTACCAGCCATCCCATACTCCGTCCAGGTTTCCACCACCTGGCTGCCCATCAGCTGTGTGACCATGGGCAAATCATTTACTTTCTGTGAGCTTAGTCCCTCTATATGTACAATGAAGAAAACAACAGTCCCCCGAATTCAGAGAGAGTAAAAATTAAATGAGATTTCATGGAAAATATTTAGCCCCAATGCCTGGCTAATACTGAGTCTTTGATAAAAGTTAGTTCGTATTAGTGTTATTTTTTATTGCCAAATAAGGACTCTTTGATAACTTAAGTTTGTTTCATTCCCTCTCTCTAAGTTTTGCCTTTGTATGTTTTCTTCTCTCTGCCAGGAACAGTCATCCTCCTTGTCTTCCCAGAAACCTTTTTCTTACTCTCTGAGTCAAAGGTCAACAAACAATGGCCCATGAACCAAATCTGGCCTACCACCTGCTTTTGTAAATAAAGTTTTATTGGAACACAGCGTTGCTTGTTAGTTTATGTGCTGTCTATGGCTACTTTTGCGCTACAATGGCAACGTTGAGTACTTGCAACAGAGACCATATGGCCTGCAAAACCTAAAATAATTACTACGTGGCTTTTTACAGAGAAAGTTTACAGATTACTGCTCTAAACCCCAAGCTCCAGTCATTCTGTTGCTGGCTACCTTCTCCAGCCTTCTGAAACAAATTTACTTCTCTGGCTATAGCATGTCCTGGGGCCCACATATCACTTTGCTATAAAGAATCATTTCCACACCTGCCTTCCTGCTGCACTGTGTGAATAGCATCAAGGTAGGCATCGGCTCCCACATCTTTAAAGCTTTCTGCTAGGAGAATGTAGACCATTAGAGAGGGTAGGCCCTGAGGGATGGTTGAGAAGATGTTTGAGTGGAGAAATTCTGGAATCTCACCTTCAAGTAGGAGTATGAGAAGGGAGGACAGAGGGCCCTTGTGTTACAGGCACCTGTATTATACATACCCCACAGGTGCCTGTAATAAACAAGTACACACGCATCTGTGCACAGAGCTGTGGTCTCAAATACACACTTTGGCATAAGCCCTCAACCCCATGCAGCCATTAGCCCTCTAAGGCACCAGTGCCTGTTGCAATACATCTTAAATAGGGAGGCCAGGAGGAAGACTGGATCTGGTAGGCTCTCTGTCTTTATTTTGTTCTCCTAGACGCAGACCCTGAGACAAGGATTTGGGTGCAAATAGCATATTCAGGTGATCCCAAGAAATGCAAGTGAGGGAGCAGAAGAAGTGTAGCAGAAATCCATTATAGCTGGATGAAATGAAAAAAAGACTGATCCACAGGGCAGTAATGAGGTTATAGCTGTGGGCAACTGGGGTTCAATCCCACAGGGAGACCGTGTCGGACACATTTCAGAACTGTGTTACTCAAAGGGTGAGGAATGGGTATTTATCTGCCAATTCTTGTCTCTCACAGGTTGATGGCTGCTCCTTGAGTAATAAAGCCCTGAGCAGACCGAACATGCACCTGTGGTAAGAGGAAGTCTCCAGGAAGACAGCTACAGGGAACAAGAAGCCAACAGCTCACATGGGAGTGGTGAGTCCTGAGGGATCTGGATGGGCCGCACATGGACACTGCTATGTTGCTTAAAAGTCAGAGGGTTGATGCTACTTCCCTACTGGGCAAGTGAGGGGATGCACGATTGACCTCTAGTTTTCCATCCCATCTCTTCAACCCTTTAGAACCGAATATGTAAGTTATTAGATAAGATTTAGTAGAAGCAAATTACTGCCCTGACTCAGTAGACTCTATGTTTACTAAGTCAAAAACATTTTAAAATTAAATGATAAGACTCTTGGCCATTTTTTGTTTAAAAACAAGGATGTTTTGAGTATGTGCCATTAGACAGGATCAGGCAATTGAGAAGGCTATGTCAATAGGCAAAGTGGCATTAGATATAAACGGTCTAGCTCAGTTAAATATTCCAATTGCCTTTGCAAACATATTCTTGGTTCTCTAATTCTCTTCAAAAGAAGCAACCAATTATCATTATTCTACTTTTAAGAATTGGATTAAGACTATGCACTAGTTAATATTGCTTGTAAGCACCTTTAAAGGACTTAGTCTTTTTAGTTAAATATGCATTAAAAATACCACTGCTTTAAATGTATTTGGCTTAAATTTCCTCAGATTCCTATATGTACTCTTCATTTATTCAACTATTTTCAGAGCCCCTATAGAAATAATACCTTTTTGAAGTATGAATAAATTGCAAACCTTCTCAAGAAGCCCAGAGTTGACAGAAAGACCTATAACCAAAACATTGATTTTCCTTGTAATAATTGCATTAATAGGATGTTAAATAATTTGTGTTAAAAATAAAGAAGGAGCAATTAATTTAGCCAAGAAGGGCTGGGAAGGCTCCATAGAGGAGCTATTCAAACCAGATCTGAAAGGATAACAGGGGAAATGAAGTCTTTTCAGCAGAGGCCACAGTGTGTGTGTATAAGTTATTTATTGCTGCATAACAAATTATCCCAAATTTGTTGCTTTAAAGCAATTATTAACATTTGTTATCTCACACAATTTATGTCAGTCAAGAATTTAGAAGCTGCTTAGCTGGGTGGTTTGGGTTCCATGTCTCATGAGTTAGCTATCAGACTGTTGTTGAAGCTATAGTTCTCCCAGAGCTTGACTGGGGCTAGTGGGTCTGCTTCCAGGATGGCTCGGTCACGTGGTTGGTGAGTTGGTGCTGGCTGTTGGGAGGTGGTCTCAGTTGTTTGCCATGTGGCTACTTGAGTGTCCTCACAGCATGGCATTTGGCTTTCCCCATAGCAAGAAAGAAAAATAACCTAGGCGTGGAAGTCACAATGTCATTTTTGCTAGGTCCTATTGGTTATATAGGTCACCCCTATTCAATTTGGGAGAAGACTACATGAGAGCATGGCTCCCAGGAGGTGGGACTCACTGGGGGCTGGCTACTATAGTGTGCAAAAGTAAGAAGTGCATCGTCTTTGAGGAAAAGGGAAAAAACTGATGTCAGTGGAATGTGGAATGATTTAGGGAAACAGAGGCAGGAGATAAAATCAGAAAGCTCGAGTCAGATTGTGCTTTAGACCAGGAAGGTTAGAATAAAGAAGGCACTGTATTTGCTGGTCTTTCCTCCATCTCATCTGTTGGCATCTGAATTCAGGGGCCACAGGCGTCCATGTAGCAGAACTGGATTCTCAGCAGTGAGTCCCTCCCTATGAATTGGCCTCCCAGAGAGATCAAGTGGTTCCACTTCTTTGAAAGGATCTAGATGAGCTTTTCCACACCCTCTACTCTGATCAGCCTTGCTCCGGACCCTTTGACCTCCTTTCCCTTTGACTTTCTATTCCTGCATGGCCTGATGGCCTGTCTTAGTCTGGAATGATTTCAATTCTGTTTGCTATGAGTGGAACAGCATATCATGACAGCCTCTTTGGCCTCACATTGACCCGGGTGTGAATTCTGCTTCTATCCCCATCCTTTTGATTTTCAGCTTCTTCATGGGTAAGCTGGGAATAAATGTCATAGGCTGTTGAAGTAATGAGTCAGATAACGTATTTGCAATGTTTGGCAGCAGAGGCAAACTTTAAATAATCATATCAAGTCTGCAGTTCTTGGTCTTCTCTTCTATTTCCCTGATCTCATTAATCTGGGGTGAGTGTTTACCTCAAATTTATCAGCCTAATAAGAATTGCTCTCTTTTGGCAAGATTTTACCAAACAAGTCCCCTTTGGTGCCCACACGTTAGCCAGTTCCTATAAATTAATTGTTAGGCTGGCTGTGAGGGCTCTGGATGAGGAATTTGCATTGGTTTTCACTGGCCTTTCAAAGTCAGGAGTGAAGTTTCCTGAGACATATCTGTATTCGACGATCACAAAGGTGGAGTTGGTTCAAATTATCCTTCATTGTAAGCTAACGCCTGCTGGAGATTACTACAGTGAGAAATGAGAAAGGAATTCCTATTTCTTCCAGGTGCAGTGGGTGGGGGAGTGTGGGATCTGGAGGTCAGGTCTGTTTAAACTAAATTTTGAGACAGGGACACCTAAGTTCAAGTCCAAGTTCAGAGTTTGGGGCAGGTAGGATCATGTTTCCTCCTATTTGCATGGGGGTGAGAGGCAAAGACAGAGGTGATGCCACAGCTGGGTGATTATGCTCATCTTCTCCTTTCTCCTTTCCCTCCTCACCATTTCTCTACATCTTGGCTTCCCTTATGCATAGGTAAAGTTGTAACAGTGTTAAATAGGAGGCTTTTGAGCATTTATGGGTGGCTAAATGTCTTTCCTTGAGTTGTCAGTTGGAACCAAGTAAGGCAAATAGCCACAGTAGGACCATTGTGAAGAAGGCATTTTTTCTTGATACTATTATTCCACTGAATTATTATTTCCCTTTTCTGGAGGCACTGCTGTTGTTCCTGTTCTCATGGCCTCCATGCTCAGATGAAGGATCATTGCGTTGCTTCTGAATGTAGATAGCAGAGGTCTGGGAGATGCTGTTTGGATGATCGAAATTAGAATATCAGGGGAAGGGGGTAGAATTCAATGGCTAACGTGGCCAGCAGGATAGCTTGAATCTTCTTTGAATGTTAAAAATTCTTTTTTCCTTGCTCCTGGCATGGCCTTGTACTGTAGCAGTAAGCATTAGGTACTATATTGTAACTCTTTTTATATTTGAGACTTGCAAGTTTGGCTGAACATCTCAAAGGCTAGAACCACGGCTTATTTCTGTCCCCACTTCTACCTTTTACTCCCAGGGAAGATGTCACTAATCGAGTACTGAAAAATGTGACTCAGAATACTTCCCAGCACTCCAGGCAACCACTGACAGACTTCAGAGTAGGTGTATAAATTTAAAACTACTTTTCATGTGTGAGTGTGTAGACTTGTGGCTGCCTCTGCCCTTGCCTACATGATTTGCGAACCAAACAATGTACTATTCTAATCTACTATCTGAGTTGCTATTCCTTGTCTAGAACCGATTGTCGGGTTAAATCAGTGGATTCATTTGGGGGCAACACAAACTCAAAGTAGACAATTCACAATCTGATGAGTTATCTCATTTCCCTTTCTATCAATTATGGGAATCATCGGAAGGTCGTGTACTGGAGCATCCCTGAAGCTCCGTCCTGTGCAGGCTGTGATAGGGAGACAGAGGGAAGGCAACGGCATAGAGTGACCATCAAGAATGTCTCTGTCTAGTGAGATGCAGTGCAGGAGAATGAACCCCACATATGTGGGGTCTTCCAGAGGGAAGGGGGAGCATTAAGCAAGGGAGACGAAGCTTCTATGCAATTCCTCTAAGCCAGGGTATTGAACTTTTTTTTTTGCCATAAACACCTTGAGTAGTCTGATGAAGCCTGTGGACCCCTTCTCAGAATATGCTTTAAACACATAAAATAACTACATAGGATTACAAAGAAAGACAATTATATCAAAATAAGGTAATCAGAACTGTAGAAAACTAATGTGGTAGTACACGTGCTTCCTTGTGAACCAGTCGATAACAAAATTTAGTGTTAAATCTAATAACTAGACTAATTTCAAAGTAGTAGAGGGCAGGGGTAAATTTTTGATATATCTGTAGCCACTGTGATGTGAGATGAAAACATCTGTGACTTTGGTTGTTAACAGTCACAAAAACAGCTAACACTGCCCTGCCCTGGTTTGCCTACACTTCCAAAAGAAAAAACAAATGTACTTAATGGTTAATAAAAATAAACACCAAGTGTTTTTCTCATCCATGTTCATGAGCCCTTTCTCCCCTTTCTAATTCTGTCCATAGGCCTCAGATTAGTAACCTGGCCCTAGGGAAAGTTACAGATTTTTTTTTTTTTTTTCAGAGAAAGATTTTAAAGCAGGAAATTTGATGATTTGAAGCTATTTTTCTTTAAAAAAAAAATTTCACTCACAAGACACTATGGGACTTGCCTGGTAGGACACTAATTTCTTGCTTGTAGGAATATATTCTCTATTTTTAAAAACACCACTATACACAAATGTTACTTAAGAAAGACAGTCTTTGGAGCCACCACTCTTGTCATCCTGGGAGACCAGGTAATCTGGTTATCTGCTCTAACACCAGCTGTTGTCAGAGCCAGAGCTCTGGTGGAGAGGATGAAGCTGTTATCTCCCACCCAGCAGCCGTGTCAGACAGCCCATGCCTTACTCAGAACGGAGGGACGCAGCTCCAGAGCAGAGAATGTCAAGTTTAGGTCAAAACCATCTGGCTCATTTTCCACCCCCACAATAAAGGAAGTTCTTAGCAAAGCCCTGACTCGCCTCCTTTGCCTTTCAGACGGTAGGGAAATTGGGCAGCTTGAGTGCTTTCTAATGGTTTAACCCTTTTCTCTCTAACAAGAAATTTGCTGTGTATTGAAGCCCTTCCAAAAGTCTTCATGCACAGCGAATCCTTAGAAGAAAAGAACTAATAGGATGGAAGCTCCATTTTTCCATCCTCAGGTTTCTTTGTAAAGCAGTTTGAGCTTGTATACACTCTGGGCTCTTCCCCAGTACCCTGCACCCACTCAGATAAACGGGCACCTTTTTCTATTTTCCTAGCTAGAAAAGTGGCTAGGGGCTACCCTGCTGCTTTCTCTTGCCCCCGCTCCATCCTGGGGAAAGGGATGGAGGCATTGGATTGAAAGTGTGACATCTCTCCAGCTCGCTCTCTCCCTATCTCCTTGCTTCCTTGTCCCCCTGCCCCTCCGGCAGAGGACTCCTGGGGTGGGCTCCTCCCAGGTAGATGTGGCCTGTGCTAGTTCCATTCCACTCATAACTGGGTGGGGCCAAGTCTCTAATTCAAGCATAAAGTATTAGTGAGTTTATTTGGCCACAGACTCATGGCTCCTCTCATCAATCAGCTTCATTGGTAACCAAGCCTACGGTTTGATTTCCAGTTGCCCCAGGTCTTATTACTTAGGGGATTCTAATTTGGAAAGGGATGGAAGAGCACTATTCATGAACTCCTAGCCCCTCAACACAACAGCATTTACTTGAATGAATCAAGGCCTCACGTTATACCATTTGCTTAACTAATGAGGATGTGACCACTCTCATTAATGTATATCAAGCACTTACAATGAACAGATCTCCACAGGATGTAAAAAACAATACTCCTGTGTAGACTCTGTAAGGCTGAGTTTAGGGAACTAAAGCAGAACCAACAAGCTCCACTCTGTCCTTAATGAAAGCTAACGGAAGCCACCTCTTGAAGGCAACACTGGTGTTTCCTTCCCCAGACTCAAGTGGATTGGCTGAGTTGGATGGCAGTTATTCAACCTTCCAGAGAGGGCCTGGGGTATTAAAAGACATGCCATACGAAGACCTGGTCAGGTGGACTCCACCTCTGGTTGGAACACATCTGTGTCATCCTCAAGTCTTATCTTTATTACTGGTAATGACTACTATTGATTGAGAGCTTTCCATGTGCCAAAGCTGATGCACGTCAGGCATCATTCACCTTCGATCCTCCAAACCATGCAAAGCAGGTTATGTCAGTTTCCTACGGCTGCTGTAACAAATCACACAACTTAGTGACTTGAAAACAACGTGGATTTATTATCTTATAGGTCTGAAGTCAGAAGTCCACAGGGTCTCACTGGGTAACATCGAGGTGTTGCAGGCAGGGCTGCATCCCTTCGGAAGGTTCTAGGGATGAATTTGTTTCCTTGTCCTTTACAGTTGGTAGAAGCTGTCTGCATCTCTTAGACTGTGGCCCCTTCCATCTCCAAAGCCAGCAATGTAGCATCTTTAAAACTGTCTCTTAGACTCTGACCTTCCTGCCTCCCCCTTATAAGGACCCTTGTGATTGTATAAGGCCCAAAGGGAAAATCCAGAATAATCTCTGCATCTTAAAATCCTTGACTTAATCACATCTGCAATGATATCTATATCTCTATATATCTATATTTATATCATAAAGTTCTATATCTATCTCTATCTCTATCTCTATCTCTATATCTATATCTATCTATATCATCTATATCTATACCTACATATTTACCTGTAAAGTAACATAGTTACAGGCTCTGGGGATTAGGATTAGGAAATATTGGGGGCCCTTATTCTGTCATCCCCATAGGTCATATTTTGAGCTCCATTTTATAGGTGAAGAAACTAAAGCTCAGAGAGGTGAAGTGACTTGCCCAAAGTCACACAGCTAACAGGATGCAGAGCCCGGACTCCTCTTCAAGGCTTTAGAATTCTCAGGCCCATGCTCTGAGCCAATATACTACATAGCCTTTCTAAGGGAAGAGCTGAGGGAAACTGAGTCAAGCTTCCTAAATGTGTGAAGAGGCTCCGAGCAAAGAACAAAGAAATCTCTGATATGAGTTTAATAAACTTTAAGGCTGTCCCTATAGTTTAGATGTCAAGATTTCCCCTTGACTATGGCCCATGCTTTTTTTTTCAGCAGCCTATGAGAGTACACAAAGCAGAATCTTTGAGGTCAAGTCCAGTTCTCTGGCTCTCCAGTATGTGAAGCAGGAAGGTTATGTCAGCCTTTGAGAATTTGTGTCCCTAAGGCAAAATAGGTGTGGTAATCTTGTGAGTGTAAGGGCCCTAATTTACACATGGCTGAAGAAAATGAATGCTGTAATGGTCCACACTGTAGCTGTCCAACGTGGGTATGGCGTACGCTCCCTCACATATATGAGATAATCTAACACCAAGAAGAAGGAAAAATGGAGAAATCTCTCAATTCTTCCCCATCCCAGAAATCAAGCCCCAGGAGACACAAAACTAGAATTAGGACCCAAAGAGTTCTTCCACAGAGAAAAAGAAGTCTGCAAAACAGTTCATAAGACACAGGAGAGAAAATATCTAAAGGAATTTAATTTGGGTTCCTACTTTTGAGGTCCATAAATAGAGATGTCAATCATGGAATTTTAACAGTCATTTCTACAGCTGTTCTTAGGAAGGTAAAAAAAAAAATTCATTTCCCATGACTATCTTAAAAACACAAGAATACACAGCACAATGTGTCTATTAAGCCGCCTGTTAGCATTGGTGAAATGAAAAGTAAACAGCTGGTCAGTGCGCATTCACTGTGAGCCACTGAAAGTGGAAAGCCACTGTTGTGGCCATGTCGCTTAAAGAAATGAGAATGTTTATCGTTTCAGGTGAGGAAGTTTTGACAAGATCTACCTTACTACACCCTTAAAAACATTTATTCCTGACATTTGAAATGCACTGCCTGTGTTCTTAGCAATACTGACCATGATGCCTGAGACAACTCCCACTGCTTTGTCAACAAATAAACTGGCTCACGTAGAAACCGGTTTCTGAATTAAAAAGTGACAGTCCTGCTGCCCCTTCAGCCATCATGGTGTGGTGTCCTAACCTGAAATCCTTTGCTCTGAGGACCCACATAGAACTGCTTTTTAAAATGATGAACAGAATTGTATTTTTATTACCTGAGCAATACATGGTCACTGCATCCAAACTAGAAAATACAAAAAACAGCAATAGCTACCTCATACCCATTACTCCTCTAAATAGGTGCTTATATCAATTCATTTAATCCTCACAATAGCCCTTTGAGAAAGGCACTGTTTAGCCTCCCATTTTACAGATGAAGAAACTGAGGCACAGCTCCAACCATAATATTGTTCTCTATATTATGCTACTGCCATGCAGTGGAGCCCTCTGGAGCATTAATAGTGATGTGAGAGAATATTTAATAACATGAAAATCATAACTACGGCTACCAGTTGTTCAAGCTACTAACGTTCCCAGTAGCACAGAGCTGGTAAGAGGCAGAACTGAAGTTCAAACTCAAGTGGACTGCATGTGAAGATTGTCATTGTAGACACTGCACTATAAGAAAATGTCCTAAAATGATCCCTCTTAACATATTCACATAAATTCTTTCACATTTTGGACCATATGGTATGTACTGAATAATTTTGTATCTCTGAAATGCATATGTTGAAGCCGTTAACCCCCAATGGGATGGTACTGAGAAGTGGCCTTTGGGAGGTAATTAGATTTAGATGAGGCCATGAGGGTGGGACTCTCATGGTAGGATTAGTGTCCTTATAAGAAAAGGAAGAGAAACCAGAGCTTCCTTTCTTTGCCATTGCTAGACACAGTGAGAAGGTGGCCATCTTCTCACCTAGAACTGAGTTGGCCAGCACCTTGATCTTGGGCTTCCAGACTCCAGAACTCTGAGAAATAAATTTCTGTTGTTTAAGCCAGCCCAATCAATGGCATTTTGTTATAGCAGCCTGAACAGAATAAGCTGATGTACATATATAAACAAAAATCATAGCTTATGAGATATTTTTAAAGATGCTTTTTAATATCTTTTCATCTCATTATATATTTTTACCACATGATTTTACATGATTCTATGGAATCACAATGTAGGAATATAGCATAATTTATCAAACAGATCTACAATGGTTGGACACTTAGTTTGGTTCTTTACATAAAGATCCAACAAAAACCCCCGCTGGTGAATACTTGCATACGTATTTGATAGCATGGAATTGCTGAGTCAAAGAATATTAGGGGCATTTAAAAAAGCCATTTGCTATGGCCATGCCACCCGGAACACACCTGATCCTGTCTGATCTCAGAAGCTAAGCAGGGCCGGGCCTGGTTAGTACTTGGATGCAAAACCACCTAGGAAGACCAAGTGCTCTAGGCGTAAAAAATAAAAAATAAATAAATAAAAATAAAATAAGACATCATCAAGACATGACGATGACTCAGAAAGCCTGGGATCCACATTTTTTTCAGTTTTATTTTAAGGGGTTTCTCATTTGCTATGCTTTTGTATAGGATACGAGTTTATTGGTAATATTACTTGGCACTCTAAAGGCTTGATCAATTTTATGTGATACTGTAATGTCACATTCAACAGTGAAAGGACTTCAAATTATATGATTGTCTATTAGCTTGCCTTAATCTAACTGTTCTAGTTTCTGGTCATCTTCCCTTAAAATGCTTTACAAGGGACACAACTCATAGCTTTTGCAATAACCCAGATCCTGGCTAGAAGCCAAATGTATTAAGGTAAATTGGAAATACCTACTTTCCAAAGACTCTCAACCAAATTTTCTTTCCTTAAATGATGGTTGTTCTCAATATGGTAGGAGCAAGGCATTTCTCCATTTTGTTCTACCAGTTCAGAGCCACACTAAACTAGACATTTGTTCTAAATTGGAAGGTATCTCTCTGACCAGGACTATTAACAGGGATGGTATTTAGAACAATGTTATTTATAGTATAGTAACTGGAAAATCTGTCAATGAAGTAAAACATGCCTTAACAAGCTGATTATAGTTATTGGCTGATAGAGGGAAATAAACTGCTCTCCAAAAGAACTTTTCACAAAAAAATAAAAATACTTAAAACTTTTTAGGGTATTTCACATAAAATAAAATGGAAAAATTTTAAGTGACAGAAAAACGTAAAAAATAAAAAATAAATCATCACCATGTTTTTTTGTTTTGTTTTGTTTTGGTTTTTTTTTTTTTACAATAATAGAAATAAAAAGAGAAAAGAAAAAGAGAAGGCTAGCGAACTAAACATCTGTCAAATCCAAAGAGATGAATCTCTCCTAATGACAAAGTTGTATCTCTTGATTCAACAGGTGCCAAGTAACCACTGATTATCTAATACTTTAAGATGCATAAGAACAGAAGATACACACTAGGCTGTTGTCTATTAATCTAGTTAACAACTTGTAGAATTTAGATTCAAGTGGTAACTCCCCATGCCTTCCGTTGATAAGGCTAGACATCTCTGACTCGACAACTCATCATTCACCAACCGTTTTCGTCTGCCTCCTAAATGCCTCTGCTTCACTACTGATCTTCTCTCCTTTAACTCACCAGCTTTTTCTCCAAGTCACAGTTCTGAGAACACTGTGTTTAGCAGAGCTGTGTTTAATGTTAAAATATGGTTGGTGGTATTGCATTTACGGTAGGATATATCCATCATCCTTAGGATGACATCTGAAGCCCTTGGCAATCTTGTAACGACTCCCCACCCGTTTTCTGGTATCTTTCTATGTGACACCCTCAATTCCCCAGTCTCTCTTCTAGTAACATGTGAACATGTCATGCCTTTGCTCATGACGTTCCTCTCCTAATGATACTTTTCCTTTAACTTCTTCATTGTAGGTTTCCATTCATCTCTCAAGACTTTGTTTAAACACCAATATTTGTGTCTCCAACTTCACGTTGTTTCTTCAATCTCATTGTCCATCATGAAAATAACTAATATCAACTAATATTTACAGGATGTTTGTGATTGACAAATCTTATTTAATCTTCCCAATCAGCCTGTGAGATAGGGACTATGATGATCCTCACTGTGGTAGATGAAGAAACTGAGGCTTAGAGACGGTAAGTGATCTGCCCAAGTTCTCACAGCTGATAAGAGGTGGAGGTAGCTCTGAATGCATAGAATCTAGAGCCAGCAACCATACCCTTGGCTCATGACTCTCAGATCAGGTTTCAGCTAAGCTGAGGTCATCCTAGGCAACCAGACACAGCCCTAGCTTTCACGAGTTGATGAGCTAACCTTGGAGGTGTGGGGGAGGTGGTTAGAGTCTCTAGTAGAGCTCTGAGACTCATCAAAATCTCCTACTAGAATTTACCCAGTTTGGAGAAGAGAAGAAGGCCACAAGGCAAGGCCCTGCTCTTCCCATTGCCAGCAACGGGAGGCTGGCATGCTTGCAAATGAATTTTAGATCCCAGGGCTTAGCATCCTGCCTTAGGAGTGTCCTATTCCATTTTATTTGCTGACACAACAGAGCAGTACAATTTGCATAGGGTGGTTCACCATCTGTGTTTCACTTGCGAGGATAATGTGTTGTTTTAAAAATAATAAGAATTTATTTACATCTACTCCCCCCTCCCATTTTCTCAGCAGCAAGTAATATAAAAAATGGAGGAAATTATCCCAACAAAAATATTTATGAGTAAATAGCTCACAGAAATGGTGAGGATGCTACTATCTAAATAATTCTGGTCCCACCCACTAAAACAAAGAACTAGGATATTCTCGACAGCATGATTGAATTGTGTGTAATTACCGCCAATGTTTTAAACATGACGATAATGAGAAAAGTATTAGCATTAGATAAGAGCAGCCTGAAAACATTTATTTTCCTGAGAGTATGAAGACTTCTTCTAGCTTTCATTCGAGGCATGGGAAAAATGCTATCCCTTATTACTGCTTTCTTATTTTCAGGCAGCTTGACTTGATGTCACTTTCATAGATTTCTTCGGTACATTTCTGGAAATGCAGCCTACGTGATAATATTTTAACTTGGATCATCTTGGCTAAACACATAGTTCTCTGTCGGCTTACAGCTACATACCCTATTTCATTGACAATTTTGCACGGGATGTTCCCTCTAACATTCTTCGTTTTTCTTCTTTGACAGATTCAAGGACTGCTGAATCTCTCGTGGTTAATCCATGCACATAGGTCTGAAAAGAAAGTCCTTATGTGACACTTACCATGGAAAGAAGGTAAGAAATTCTCTCCATTTTCAAGTGTGGCCTAGAAATTGGGGGCCTTATAAAGTTTCAGAAAATCCTTTACCAGCTGAAAATAGAAAATAAATTACATTCGCGGTTCTAATATCTTTTATTGTATGTACATTTTTATGGGTAGGCTATCACTTTCCTTAGATTATCTGGAAGATAATACATAATAAAGATGAATTCAAACAAAGATAGAAAAGTGTTGGGCTCAAACTCTTTAAAAAGACTAATGATACTCTCACAGTGCAAGTGTTAAGATCATATTTTAAGGACCTCTTTTAGAAACTGTTCCATTCGCAGAAAGAAAAAAGAAAGAGAGGAGAGAGAGAAAGAGAAAGAAGGGAAGGGAAGGAAGGGAAAAAAAGAAAAACGAACCCCCAAAACTGAATATTAGTT
Organism: Pteropus alecto; assembly: GCF_000325575.1. Taxonomy (NCBI): domain Eukaryota; kingdom Metazoa; phylum Chordata; class Mammalia; order Chiroptera; family Pteropodidae; genus Pteropus; species Pteropus alecto. The sequence continues at coordinate 58,832,670 of NW_006494614.1, read as the reverse complement.
ACTCTGAGTAGTTGCAAATTGTGGCTGTTCTCAAAAAGTTGGCAGATTTCAGCTGATGAATTTCAGTCCAGTGGCCAAGATGATCAACAAAATAAACCATTTATCAAATGTTAGGGACTTTTATCTGATTGTATTTTGTAGTGCAGCCAGACATAGTTCAAAAACATAGACAGAGCTGTCAGAATGAGGGGCTGAGAATGGTTATAGAAAAGAATAAAAGAGTGCCCCAAATGAATCCAATTTTGTTTAGTAGGATATATAGCTCTCCAAACATTTAAAGAAGAGAGACAGATCTTCACGCTCATCCTATTCTAGGGTATTTTTTAGAGCCTAGTGCTGTTCCTGACACAAGGTAGGTGTAAGGTGAATAAATTAGATTACGCAAGGGCAAGCCTAAGCTCTCAACTAAAATAAAATCATTTTCTGTTTATATAGCCAGGAGGTGGGTCTTACAGTAAGTTCCCAGATAATCTGTTAGCTATTTATTCATAAATATACAAACTGAAGGAATATAGGTCATCCAAGCATCCATCTATCCATACATTCATCCATCCATCCATCCATCCATCCATCCATCCATCCATTCAAAAAATCTTTACTGATTGCCTATTATTTACCTGTCATTAAGTTTGGCAATGGGAATACAGAGATGGAACAGAAATCCAAGACCTCTTTCTTCAGGAGGTGTATGTTCCGGTATGGTTTCAGAAAAGGTATACGGAAGAGTTTGTCATGGAAAATGCTCCACGTTTTCAAGTGAAACTTGATCCCTATAACACTGAGCTTATGATAAGGCAAGGGCAATAAATGGCAGTAAATATCGTCTCAAGGTTGGAAAAGATATTACAGATATAACCTTTACTGCTTAACTGAATATCTACTTGTGAAAAGATATATGCGCCCCTATGATCATTGCAGCATTATTTATAATAGCCAAGATACTGAAGCAACCTAAATATTCATTGACAGACTATTGGATAAATACAAAGTGGTATATATATATAATGGACTATTAGCCATAAAAAGAAATGAAATTTTGCCATTTGCAACAACATGGATGGACCTAGGGGGTACTATGCTAAACGATTTCACTTGTATGTGGAATCTAAATAACAAAATAAATGAACACAAAACAGAAACAGACTCATAGATACAGAGAACATTTTGACAGTTGCCAGATGGGAGGGGGATTGAGGGGATAGAGAAAAAAAGTGAAGAGATTAAGAAACTTATAACAAATTGCCAGTTATAAACAGTGAGGGGACGTACAGTACAGCACAGGGAATACAGTCTCTAATATTGTGATAACTACGTATGATGTCAGGTGGGTGCTAGAGTAATCGGGGGATCACTTCGTAGTCTAAATACTATGTTGCATGCCTGAAACTAATATAATCTTGTATGTCAACTGTAACTGAAAAGATGTTTTAAAAAGATCATACTGGTATTCTTGACTGTCCTCATTGACAAGCTTTATTACAAAGTAAATATGTGAAAGGCAGGGAAGCTGCACAGGCAAGTTCAGAGAAAACGTGCCTGCTGCCCCTGACGTCTATGTCATCTCTCCCCTGGGTAAACATGTCTGATGGGGTGGGGTCCTCCTTGGGAATTTACTCATGAAAGGAAAGATGCTAAATGGAAGGAAAATCAAAATGAAAAATTTACATCCTTTGATTGAGTGCATGTCAACCAGCTGGTGAGTTTCTGGAGCCTTCGCTTCTGATAAGGTGGAGGTCGGAGGGGAACGAACCATTTGTACAATCTCAGGGGCCCCAGCTCCCAAGGGGTGGGTCCCTGACCTACTTGTTTATACTCACAATACTGAACACCCAAACACGCTATTTGAGGTGCCGTGAGTGAAGACGGGGTGACTACAACTTAATATCGCTTGGAATCATGCAAAGTTTGTAGGGCTCCCCCAGTGAAATATTCTCCGGAAAGGAGGGGTGCAAAAATCTGTGTGAAATAGTCTGCCCAGGTGGTCCAGAAGTAGACGTTTAAAACCACAACTAAGACAGGATGCTTACTCAGAAGCTCTCCAGAAATAATGAGAAATAATTCCACAGTCCTGCTGAGGGAACCTGTCAGATGTACATGGACCAGAGAAAAGGCGCAGCAGGATGAGCACACGGCAGCCTATGGAGACCCTGACTGGAGTTCCGACTGACGTGCAAGCTCTGTCCCTTTAAGGGTGAGAAGCTCGGCTTCACGGTTCATCCTTTCAGCAAACCCGCCCGCAAGACCAAGACGAGAAGCTCACAGCAGCCCCAACAGGCAGGCTCCCCTAAATCCAGGGACGTTTCCTCCTTCAGACCAGACAGTACTGATGTTGCCTGGGACGGCAATGAACTCTGGAAACCCTCACGGAAAAGTGACATTCATCATTCATTTTCATTGATTTTTCAATTCCGGTTAAATTGTGTTTGTCTTTTTTTTTGAGCTGTTATGTATGGGGCTAGAAATGCTTAATTCAACTCCCATAATTATATACTTATTGCAACTTAACCAAAACCCAAATGAAGAGATAATGAGCTTGAAACACATCTGTTGCCAAAATAAACCTTAAAAAATTGAATAATCCACTACATTATCACATTGATTTATAAATAGAGACTTACAAAACATTTTCTATCAGTAAAGAGAGTAGCTGAGATGGAGAAATCACTGCATTTTATCTTTCCCTTGTGAGAATTTTCAAGTACCAATGGGAGGATTGTGGGTTCTGGCAAAGTGTGTGTGTGTGTGTGTGTGTGTGTGTGTGTGTGTGTCTGTGTGTATGTGTGTGTGTATGTGTGTGTGCACGCACGCGCATATGTATGCACGTGTGCATACTGGGTGGGGAATAAAGAGAGTTAGAAAGTCATTACTTGCCTCCAAAGAAGATAATATGGCAGTCAGGCAGCCATATAATAGAGAATGAGAGACAAAATGAAGGAAATGGAATCAATATGTTCTTTTTTTCTTGCTTTCCTGTTTTTAATTAGAAAGAATTACATTTTCCAAATGAAAATCAGAGTTTCAGTGCAAATTTCATTCTCGCCCTCATTTCCAATAATTTCCCATTTCTAGTTACTGTTTCCTGCCCCTCAAATGTAAAATCTTAGTGTCGTTTCCAAGTCATTCTTGCCTATATGCAAAAAACCATTTAATAGGGATATTTTAAGATGTCTCAAACTGTGCTAGGCAGTGGGGAGACATACATACATATGATCAGAGTCTCTGTTCTCAAGTAATTTACAGTGGAGGCCAGCATTGCTCTACAGAGCAGTCTATGATGATGGTAATATTTTACATCCGTTCTGGCCAATACAGTAGCCACTAGCCACATGAGGCTACCGAGCACTTGAAATGTGGATCGTTTGAGAACCCGATTTTTACATTTTAATTTCAACTACTGTAAATTAAAATTTAAATAAATACATGTGACTAGTGGTTATTACATGGGACCACACACAGGTCTAGACAAAAAGGGGATATTCTTTAATGAGACAAATGGCAACTTAAAAGAGCATGTGGCAAATGCCATGTGATGGCTACAGGTAAGTGCAGGTGGAGATCAGAGGAAGAACAAGACTGTAGAAGACTCAGGTGGAGGAGGATGGCTTCTTAGAGGAAGTGGATCTAACCCAGAATCATGGGAGAGGCTACAGCATGGAAAGCAGGAGAGAAGGCATTTCTGACCCAGGATTTGTTTAATCAGAAACACTGAGGGGAAAATGCACAGCAGTGACCCCATGGCAGATGGTTCTTGTAGAAGATTGAAGGTGACTGCAGGGGGTCATACATATGAAGTGCGGCCACATAGGGAGCAAGGAATTCCAAAATGGAACAGATTTGGGGTGGGCAGGGTGGGGGGTGGATGGGACTCCCCAAGTTGGTATGGTATGCTGTGTTTGAAGGGTCAGGAGGCTCTCCTGAAGGGAGCCTGCGGTGGGTTACAGGGCAGACCTGGAACTCAGGGGAAAGGGCAGAGCCAAGAGGCACATGTAGGGACGTAAATGGGACAGTTTGCCACTCACTCCCTCTGATGTCATATCTAATATTACCAATAATTGTCCACATGTGGAAATGGGCCCAACATTTCCAGAATTTCTGATTTTCAGAAAGGTTGGAAGTAGGAATTTTTAAAAAAAGAAATACAAAATCCAAATATTTTGACATGGAAACTAATGTGAAAATTTTAAAACACCCTGGGTCAAACCAAAGAGCAAGAGTATGGACCGACTGAGGTCCATGTGTCACCTGTTTGTGACACCTGACCTAGAAGATGGATAATGTTTCTTAGAGACAGCCTAATGGTAAAAAACGCAGAGACTGAAGGAAGAGAGAGGTTCTCGGGGAAAACAGAGGGGCATGCGGCAGAGAGTTTGGGAAAGAACAGAGGTGAGTTGAAGGCACCTGGCTCTGATGAGGAAAGCGTCGTTGATCTTAGACAAAGCCACCTCCCTCCCCGTCCTTCCTTCCTTCCTTCATCCCTCCCTCTCCCTCTTGGCAGAAAGATAAGGAGAGGAGTTCACAGTTACTAGGGCCTCAAGAAGAAGTGGTCGGTGAGGAAACAGAGCAGCTTGAATTAATTCAGATAATTCTAGATGGTATTGCTTTTTATAGTGTGGGGTTTTTTTTTTTTTTTGGTTCACATAATATCCCATTTCCTTTTATAGATTCTTCCCACCCAACCATGCGTAAATATCTAATTTCCGCCTTTACTATATAAAGCTCCACATCTTCCCTCATGTGAGAGCTACATTTGAATTTCATGAAGAAAATGGGTGCCTTTCAGCTCACCTCCCGGTCCAGCAGTGCAGGTGACACGACGGTGACAATGTCTCCTTTCTCAGGATCGATGTAGAACATGTTGGGAGATGGCTTGTCAGGTGTCTGCTGACGGATATTATACCGCAGGAGGGCATTATCTGTGGCTGGGTCATCTGCATCAAAGGCTGTCATCCGCATCACCGTGGTCCCTAAGGGGGCAGGACAGAAGGACGGGAGATGGTCATTTGGGGGACATCGACAGGCAGAGCCCCTGTCCCCCATCCAGGCAATGGCAATGAAGTGATGTGCCAATCACTTTCCAAATTAAAAATGGAAAGTGTTTCTTTAGCTCTGTGATGGTTTAGCTTGTCTTCTCCACTCCCTCCCTGCTCCATCATGTTAAAAGACCTGAAATAAAGAAAAGATATCTTTGCTGTTCAGGAGATTGACAGCCTAATTTTTCCTTCTGCTGATATGCTGTTCATTTTCACGGGCTTTCATTCCATTGTAGATGTGGCCCCATGACAATGGCCTTCATTTTAAAAGCCCTTATTGAAAGCCTACTACACGTGGGGCCCTGGGCCAGGTGCAAAAAGGCACATTCCCCAGTGTCCAGCAGGTCAGTGATTAGTAGCAGAGAGAGCATGTAGAAAGGTAAAAATACTAAAGAATATCAAGTACATTGAGAGAGGGCTTTATGAATACAGAAGAGAACAGCCTCATTTAACCTGGGTTCGGAAAAGCTCTCTGGTGCCTAGGGGGAAGTAATGGGAAAAGATATGCCAATTGAAGGAACATGAACAAACATTGATTGAGCGTTCCCTATTGTGGCAGCCACACTGTCTTAGGCACTTTAATTACAAAGACAATATGAAGATGAGGGTGACATGAGGACTATTAGGTATGTCAAGGGTTGATAAGAGTGTCAGATACAGGGTCTTGCTCGCACATAGCTGACATGAATGGGAATTGGTCAATTTTCAGGGAAAATTGAGCAGCGACTAGTAGAAAAAAAAAAATGCATTCATCCCCTTGGCATCTACCCTCGAGAAACACTCACAGGAGGGTTTTTGCCAAGTGTGTTCGTGGCAGGATTATCCACCACAGTGAAATATTGAGAAACAGAATAACTGTCCAACAACAGAGGAATTGCTGATGGTATCCCCGCACTAAGAAACATTTTGTAGCAGTTTAAAAAAGTTTGTAGATCTAATGTGCTCTAACATGGAGTGCTCGCCGAGAGAGAGCATTAAGTGAAAAATATCAGGTTGAAGGATGTTATTCACAGTACGGTATCATTTTGTGAACCTGCCGGCACAGAGAAAGTTCTACAATACTTTATGCATCTGTTTTGCAGGTACAGTTTATACGTGTAAGTGCATAGAAGCAGCTCTATAAAGGTGAACTTTGCATGGGTTATGGTGGCTAAATTTGGGAAAGGAGAGGGGACTTGGATTAAGGATGGTGACAAAGGAAGATTTTGGCTCAGTTTGTAATGGTTTGGTCATTTTTACAAGGAGAATATATTGCTTTTGCAATTAAAATTTAATTTAAAAGGATCATAATCATAAGCACTGATAGAAGCGTGGTCTAGAGCAGAATCAGGCACGTTTGCCTGCTGGTCTCAGCAATTGTGAGCTATCATATTTAGCTCAGGGTGACCTGCCCGACCATAATTTTTCATGGCAGTTTAGTCTCCTATGAATATAGAATCCCACCTTCTGGTTCTGAAGCCTTTTGGATCCACAAAGTGTGACCTAACTGGTAAGAGATGAAAGCAGTAGACCTACAGTTCCTAGCAGGAATATTTACATGTATATATAAAATATTGATGCTTAAAGGAAACAGAATTCACCCAGTTCAGCCACCACCCCGGTATGTCTTTTACTTACATAACAGTGCTTCTCAAACCGTCAGAGCCAATTTACTTTTTCTCATAGTAGGAATCAGATTGTTAGCCATTATGTCTGACTGATCAGGCAAACAAGGGGGAGTCTGACCAAACTAAAGCCGGATCAGTTTGTTAAGTAGTCTCAGTTAATTTCACCAGTGTTGCCATCAAGGCTAATGTATCAAGATGTGACTCTATTCTACCTCGCTTCTTTGCCCTTCCTTGTTTCTTTGTAAGAATGTTGCAAGGCAAACCTTTGGGTCCAGTGCAAGAATAGAAAATTCTTGGCATGTGCAAGCCCCTTGCCTTTGGAAGATATCAGCAAACCATTTGGCACTCTGTTTCCCATTAAGTTATGGAATCAGGGTTCTTTCTCAACCCACTGGTCCAGATGGCCAGTCTCAGTACATCAGTTTAGTGTGAACAGTGACACTTACTTGCCTTCCTGGTTTAGGAAAACAGGCATACTTGGGGATCTCTATCAGAAATGAGAAGTAGCTTTCAGGCCTGCAATCTCACCCAGTGACGGGCAAAGTGAGGTATGTGGGGCCAAAGGCATGGAAAGAGGCCTCAGCCCCACCAAGTCCTCACCAAATAGTCTCTGGTTAAGTAAGCATGACCCAGTGTCTTGCACTTTGTTAGTGTCTAATGAATGCTTGATTGATGGAATCTGTGTCCTATTTAATCTGCCTTTAATTGCAGTCAAAGATGAACGAGCAAAAGAAAGTATAAAAATGAAGTCATCGTGACTTTTGACTGTCATGGTCAAAACCTCTCAGATTTATGAGTTTTCCAGTTTTCATCAGGAATTCATTGATAATGTCTTTTTTAGTCGTTATTTTTTACAGATTCGCTAACATGACATAATAAAAGGTTATGTAATATTTCCAAGGTTACACAGAAATATTTTTTTTTATTTTAACGAATAGCTAGAGAGCAAGTAAACTTGGTCTTCGGTCCTGCCTTTTTCTTAACCCAGGCGTGAATACATACCCGGATTTACTTCCGAGACTGACCTCTACGGAGACCGCCTATGTCAGGAGATAGGTTTGCAGCAATGAAGAAAAAGATTGTAAGGTAACATATCCAGGTTTAGGTCTTTACTATGAGAACGTGGGCTAGTTATTCAAACCTCCCCAAGCCTCAATCTCCCCTTTACAACATGAAGACACTACTAACACTTTTCTCTCGGTTCCTGTAAAGATTTAATGGGATAATATATTAAAGAACTCAATATAGTGCCTGATGCATTAGTGCTCTGAGGAGGATGCCTTTTATGATCAAATCTGCAGTGCAGGCAATGGCCTCAGACAAAGGAGCTCAGAATTAAATTGTCCACAAAACCTGGCATGCAAGGTGGCCCTGCCTCGCCCTCTCCCTTCTACCTTGCCCATTGCTCTTAGTTTCTAGATTTGGGTTTCTATTATGGAGATCACAACTCTATACCAACACACACACACTCACACACACTCTGTAGTTTGCACTGCTTTTCCACATGATACTCTAGTGGATCAAGGCTCTATTCTGAGTACCAGTCCATTTGGTGGGTTTAATATCTTGCTCTTGCCAGCTCCTCCCTTGGCAGCTGGGTCATATTTTTCGTACTTTTAAGTTCTACAATGGCTGGATAAACCTACTTCCTAAGCCAGCATTTCCTAAGTTGTAGCCAAGGAACTCTGGTTCCATGGGCTCAGCAGAGAAACAAATGTGGAAAATATGTGGTAACCATAGTTTTAAGCCAGTTTTCTCTTGGAAAATGGTTAAGTGCCCCTATGAGCAAATGCATATTGAAAATCTCCAAGAGAGGGTCAAATCTGCAGAATTCCCCAAATTTCTCTGTTGATGAATCTCTTTATTTAAAGAAAATCTTTATGTGAGGGGCTGCATAGTCCTAAATTTGAGCTCTTGGAGGGCACATGCTGTGTTTTGTTCATATTCGTAAACTCAGTATCTGATACGTAGTAGGATGCCTTGTTGTTTGAGTAAAATTGCATTCTTATAATTCACTGTAGCTTTGCCTCTTCCACACTGATCAGAAGTCATGGATAACTTGTCTACAGTGCTGTCGGGGCATTTTTCACAACCAGGCATGCTTCACTACCTCCTCTGAGCTCTTTTTTGCCCCTTGGAGTCCCTTGTTGGAACTGGTTTCAGCAGTCATCACTAATTGCAAGTCTCGGGCAGATATTAAGCACGTAACAATAAGCATGACAGCTGTTCCCACTGCCTATGGGAGGCATCGGTACCCTCCCCCTTACCTGAGCCCACTCCTAGGCTCTAAGGAAAAGGGCTCATTGATTTCCATCAGCCCAGAAGCTTCCTGTCTGTGCTTATTTCATGCCAATGTGTGCTTTTTGATGGCAGAGAAATGATAATTACATGATAGACATGGGTATGGATTCTCCACACACAGCACATTTCTGTCTTCTCCCTTGTCACAATATTCTCCTGAGCATCAAAATAAATGATAATCACCCTGTCACTCCCAGAGCCATATGAACTAGAAGTGGCCCCTCCAAAGCAAAATAAAAGAATTCCAAGTGGCTAGCTGAAAGTCTCAAATCGGGCCATTATTTTCCTTTGTCGAAGGACATGGCTGCCAACGCGACAGGCTGATAAACAATTATGATTGTTTTGTCTTAGATAGCCCCTTCCTCTTGGCTGTATTTCTCTGATTAAAGTGCTGCCTAGTGTCATGACCTTGAAAGCTGGTGTTGACAGGTTTGTCTCTCTGTGACTTTGAGCCCAGTTATGCCTTTGAGAAGCAGAGCGCAGATCAGAAGGTGAGGGGCTAGTTTCAACTTCCATGAAAGGTCAGCCAGCCTCAAGTGGGAGGCTCCAAAAGATGGCTTGCTAAGTGCCACAGGTAATGAAATTATTCTGTTCTGGAAATCTTTTTACTTCATCCCAAAACATTTTTCTCACATGATCAAAAATGTCAGCCTCTTTTTTTTTTTTAAACCGTATTCCCATGAGCAAATAATATATCAAGACAAGGACATTCAGATCTGATAGCACAGTTGGGGCAATGTATCTTTCCAGGGAGATGCAGAGTACCAAATCCAGTATGAGCAGAAATGGAAGATGTCACTAAGTGAGCTCTCTGGATGTAACAAAATGTTGCATCATCATAAAACATCAAATTTGTGAGAGGAGGTAGTGGGTTTTAAAGCGACCCAAACACTGATCTGTGACTGAATTAAGAGATGTGCCTCAAACGTTACTGACAAGAGAATGTGACCATGGATACTGCATTGCACAACTTATTCTCCATATCAGAACAGAGTCCTTAGACTATCGGTACCTAAACCTGTTCAGCCAGGTGAAAGAAAGGAACATAGAAGCATCTTGGGGTATGTCTAATTGCACTGATGCCAACTTGAAACTAAATTTTTCTTGAGGGCCCTTCAGGTTGAGAGGGTTCTGGGTACTTTGATTTGAAACACCCAACCTGAGAGTTCTAGATGTGGGATGACAAACCGGCCAGTTTGCCTGGGACTTAGGGAATTCCAGGACAGTCTGGGGCAAACCAGATGAGTTTGTTACCCTACAGGCCAAGTTTTGCTTTCAGAGGTAGACACATCCCTTGGCTGTGACCATCAGAGGACAGACATGAGACTTGTTATGAATGTAACTTTAATGGCCCAAGACACAGACCACGGCCATTCCTTCGACTCAACACCAGTCACACCAATCTAGGGTTGCTTTTTGACCAAGCAGGTGGTCACAACCCAGTTCTCTCCCAACAGTTCTTAATAACGAAGAGAGAGACCTCAGTGTGCAAACTCAAGGTTGAACAGTACTAGAGGCACCATTAGGGTGTGGGCTGTCTCATTTAAAACCCTCACCATTTGCCAACGGGGCATCCTTAAGCATATTCCTTTATTTAGTCAAACCCCAACTTTTTCATTTACAAAACAGCATCTCCCTTAATTGGCTGTTATGGGCATTGAACGAATTAATTCACTATTTCTCAAACTTTATTTTTTCATCATCAAGAGACAAAGAGTCTTTTTAGACATTTTTTTTCCTACTCACCACCCCCCGCAGTAGATATACTGTATATTTATGTACTATGGCCCTTTGCAGAGCCACAAACCATTGTAATATCTAATCTCTTCAATGTTCCCCCAAAGAACCAATTTTCTTCCCTGTTGGGGTGATATTGTCCCCACTGAGAATGCATAAATTAATGAATATAAAGCCCAATGCCTTGGCAATGGTAAATACTCAAGAGATGTAAGTTTTATTGTTATTTTTATTTGCTACTCAGTTCTGGGGGACCCAGTGCTGTGTGCAGTAATGACAAGCAAAACACCTTGTAGGACCCAACCACTTAGAGTTGAATTCATACTCTTTCTTGGACTCACACTCAGGAGCTATAGGAGCAGGAATTAATTAAAATCTCGTAAGGAAACAATTCCTTTCTTTCCTTAGACAAGCCTAGAAACTTTGGTTGCGTGCATGCATTCATGAATCAACTTCCTCTGGTCTTATCAATGTTTCTGTGTATACAGGAATAGGAAAACTGTCAAATGATTAGTCGACAAAAGATAACCAAACCAATCTGATAGGTATCCACAGGCAGCCCACATTCTGCAGTGTGTGCATTCCTGAAAAGTCATCCATGTAATGAATCGTAAACAATGTCTTATTTTCCCCTTGACCTACATTAGCATTTCAGAACTGCTTTATCTTCACTCCTGAAGGAGTGTCCAGTTGGAAACCACTATTCATAATTCACTTTAAGCTTTTCTGCTTATCTCCAAAACACTCTCTTAGCAGGTGGGGTAGGAGGGGGTTGGCGCTCTGCTCTGGGTGTGGAGACTGTTGAAGAAAGCCGCGCCTGGATCCTCAGAGGGCATAGAGAAGTGCTTCTACCCTGACTCTGAGGAAGAAGAAAGGGGGAAAGCAGGCTGAGACTGAAAGCAAAGCTTGGGAGATTTAGCTTTGTCACCACTGCCCCTTTTGAGGGTATTTCCTTCTGTCCCCCAATTATCTAGGAATTGTCATTTATCAGCACCAAGATCCTCTCGCATTTTTCATATGATAGTCAGGCTGTGCACTAGACCCAGAAAGTTCTTGATAATGGGAGTTTTGATAAAGATGTCAATGACCTTTGGCCTCTCCTTCGACTGTAGCTCAGACCCACTGGTGTGACTCTCTGACCCCATTTCCGGAGTTTATTTTTAATGTGGAAGTTGCTATTTCAAATAACCAAAAAGCACAGCATTTTCTGGGGATGAACTAAAACAAAAAGCAACAGGTGCAGGTAAAGAGTTGATGAGAATAAAATGCAACCCGTTTCTCAAATGTTGGGCTTTTGGGGCCACCAATGATGTCACCACTAAATCACTGTTAATACTTTGACCACTGACCATTTTGATTGCTTAAAGGATGTATGTAACTGGCACAAAGTACATACTTCTGATGCAGGTTTTGAGTTGAGTAAGTAGCTTCAAATATGAAGACAACTCTGTTCTTAAAAATAAGAATGCCTTAAATTTTGAGACAGTTGCTCACTTCCTTTAATAGCAGCCACGAGCGCCTATGTGCAGCTGCAATTACCACAGGCTTGATTTGAAATGCAATAGACTTCTCTCAAATTTGCTTTACCTCCCTAGAGCTAGTTGGTTTTTTAAGTACAAATTGACAGTCAAATATGTAATAAGTTATGACAAGTTGAGCAATGGTTGTCTCCACCTGTTTTCAAAAGTTGTTTATTTCTATACTGATGAAGAGATGGTGGCGACAGAACCACTTTATGATTATTTTAATCCTTCAGTTGCTCCCGCTCTTCGTTCGCTCTTCGCAGAAACTTTGCTCTCCTTTTCTGGTGAGATATTGTTTAATTAAGCTTTGACAGACCAGGTTTTAGAACAATACCTGTTTTTGAGATTTAAGATAAGACGTGACTAAAATGTGAGGTCCTCCTGTCATGATGCATTTTATTGCCCTTGTTTCTTCATTTCGTACGGAATTTTAAACTAATATTTTTCTCAAACCTGTTAAAAATTTCGATTTAATCTTTCTATTATTTATTTACTTACGTGTAGCTCTTTTCAAAGGATACAGGATTCTCCATATTGAATTAACTGATCTAAAACATTTCAAAAAAGCAATTTTAAATGGAATATTTATCCTTAATATTCCAAAATAATAAGAAGAAATCTTTGTATTGGATAAACATGAAGTAGTGAAATTCTCAAATATGAAAATATTTTTTCATAAGACTCTAGAAACAACAAAAGGAAATTGTGTGTGTTTTTGTTTGCTTAACCAATTTAAACGATTTTAAAAAGGTAATTTTAATTCTCCTCAGAGCAGTGGTTTGCAATTAGGGGTGATTTTTTTTCTCCCAGGGCACACTGGGCAATGTCTGGAGACATTTTTGATTGTCACGACTGGGGTGGGGTATGTGATACTGGCATCTAGTGGGTAGAGGCCAGGGATGCTGCTAAACAGCCTACAATGCACAGAACAGTCTCACAAGAGAGAATTATGCAGCCCAAAATGCCAGTAGTGCTGAGGCTGAGAAACCCCATGTTAGAATCGTTCATACCAGTGTCCCTAAATGTGGCACTACTGGCCCTTTAAAAATCCTGCACTTGAACAATTGAAACCACAATTTGCCTCTCTTCTAGGAACTTCTAGTTGTGAAGTTTACTGAGGGTAGAGATCCTGTCTCTTCTGTATTTATTCCCCACATGATGGCTCAGATATTAATATCGTTGAATATGCAAATTCAGCATAGTATATAATGTTTAATAATATGCTAATACTAACCAGTTAGCTTTTCTGATTAAATTTTGTATTTTCAATGCATGGAACTCTTCAAAGTTACCAGGATAATGCTTTGTGAGTAGTAAGATTTTAGTAAACATTTGCTGAATGAGTAAAGAAATAAATTAAAAAGATGAATAAATAAAAATGAATATTTTTATTTCCTCTATTACAGCTCAAGGTAATGATGGAAGTGGAATGGGAAGCAGATGGATAATTAATGTCTGATTGGCACTAAATATTAATTTCTAGGTAAATTCTGAGTAATAGGCCTATTATCCCTATCATTTATATCTATTTAAGGGCAAAGGTGAAGCAGTTTTGCTATTTAAAAACATGAAGTATTTTAGGCTAGGCTAGACTAGGATAATAAACCAATCCTGAAATTTCAATGGCTTAATACACAAGGTTAATTCTTCCCTCAGATTCAGTCCATTTTGGAGCTCCTGTCCAAGGGCAGCTCTTCTCCCAGGTGTGATGTAGGGGTCCAGGACCTTGCATCCTGTAGCCATGCCATTGGGACCACGTGGTTTTCTGATTGTTGTGGGAAGAGCACACAGAATGCAAAGCTGCATGCTGCTGACTCATTAAATTCTTCAGCCAGAAATGACACAAGTCACTACTACCCACAGTCTATTGGCCAAATCTGGTATCTAAGGCCAGATCAAGAGCAGGGCCAGTTTCATGGGCCTGAGACCTATGCCCAGGGCTCTTTGCTCAGAAGGATCTAGTGCTTGATTTAATGCTCTGCTGATACCCTCTTGACATTCATAATAATTGTTGAACAAGGGGCCCTGCATTTTCATTTTGCAAGAGGCTCTGCAAATTATGCAGCTGGTCCTGGTTAAGAGTCAGGAGCCAGACCTGCAAGAGGCCTCGGAAATGCATACTGACACCGAGACTCTCACTGGACACAGGCATCTCAGTGATCCTGCCTTCTGCCAATCAAACCACAACGCAGAGGCCTTTGTTTCCATCGTTAGGGCCCTTGCTGCAACTGCTCACAGGCTCCCCCAACAGTTTTCTCCCTATTAGGTAAGAAGCATTATGTAATAGCACAGAAATCAAGGGTCTGCTTAGGTTGTGGTGGCTGAAGTTCACACTACTTCTTCTTGAGCTTGCTTTAGACACCAGAGGGCTGCTATTTTCCTGATCTCTGCCTTGATTTGCTGGATCCCAGGCCATCTTCTTCTTCTTTTTAATTAGACACTTACCTCTGCCTAGTTTTTCCCTTGCAATCTGGGTCCCACCAGATGGGGGTCACATGCCAGTGTGACATTGAGGGAATATAGCAAGGGCCTAGGCATTGCAACCCTGGCTGCTCATTTGAATCATGTAAATAGCTTTAAAAATACTCCTGATGCCAGAAACTCACCCTAGGAGATTCTGAATCTACTAATCTGGTGTGGGGTCTGGAGAGTGAAATTCTGAGAATAGATAGGGGCCAGGCAGGTGTAAACTCCGGCCCTCTGTTTACTGGTTAGGTGATCTGGGCAATATATGCAAGCTCACACAAGCCTCAGTTTCCCCATCTATAAAATGGGCTGAAACCTGCCACTGTGTAAAGTTGATTTGAAGATGTATATAAAATATAGAGGGCCCAGTGAAGGGGCCTTTGCAATAATTCCACGGAGAAGGAAATGAATGTGTGGACCTACTTGTGCTAGGAAAAGTCCTTGTAATAGCCCCCCAGGGTAATTAAGTCATTTCTACTTTTAAAAAAGGAGAACTGGAGGCTCAGAGAAGTCAAATAACCTTTCTAAGATCACTGCGGCAAGTGGCTGAGCATGTACTCAGGAGGACACAGAGAAAACTGTGTGAGGAAGAGCTGACCTTTATTGAGGGTTCCCACCATCCTACAGACAGTTTGGGACATAGCAATCATTGAATCCTCCCAGCAACCATGTGAGATCGGCATCATTAGCTCCATTTTATGGGGAGGAAAGCTGAGGCAGACAGATAGTGATGATGTTGACTAGGTTATCTGGCTGGCAAGCGGCCTGGCAAGGTGCTTGTTCTTTCCACTCCTCTCCAGCACAGCTTATGTCACTTAGGCATATAAAATTGCATTTGTTGGTTGGATAATGAATTTTCAAAAACACTCCCTGAAGACTGACTAGAGAACACCCTTGTCCTGATCCACTAGAGCTTGCTGGGGCATCTTTGAGCCACCTCAAAGAGCCCAAGGGACAAGCAGAGCTGTAGTGCAGGGCAGATGATCAATGACCTCAGAACTGCACTTGTTAAGTGAATAACCTGTCTAAAGTCACAGGCATGATCAATGAGGGGCTCAGGGAGGTTTGCATGGGAGAAGGGGCGGTTGGTGATTACTGCAGTAACAAGATACAAATGAGCTGGGATGCTGAAATATGGCACATCCGAGACTCGAGACTCTGCATTCAATGGGAAGAAAGTGCCGGCAAATTGCTAGTAGAGCTGTAATGTTGCTGATTTTGCAAACATGTGTTCTTCAACTTGATAAGTAAATACATATTGGGTAATGTGGTGATGTTGCAAGCTGTTGTTTTATGGCTGGAAAGTCAGCTGCCGGTGATTGATGCTAGCAATGAAAGTATTTATAAAATAACACTGAATTAGGAGGAGCTGCTTTATGAGTCTGGGGAAATGGATCTTTTATGAAGAATAAAACTTGATGAAGGAGGTTTATCAGGGTCGCAAAAATCTGAAATTAAGCACGCTGAGGTTGAGGTCTAAAAGGAATCCCTCTTGATGCCTGGGCTTGCAGCCTGGGGATGGGTGGCGTAGCTTCTCCATGATGATCTGTGACACGTGGAACTGGAGTCATTTTTATTCATACTCACTTCTCTCTACAGTGAATGCCACTTATGAAAGCTACATTTCCTCTTTCCGGCCATCGGGGTGCCACTCAGGGAATAACTTAGACACATAAAACTAAATGACACACATATGATTCACTCTCACATCCCACTGAATGGAGCAGGGTCAGGCACATAGTAGGTGCTCAGCAAATCTTTGGTTATGGAGTGAATGGAGAAGAGATCCAATAGTGTCTGGCTCACTTTGTATGAATATTTTCTCATTTCATTTTATTCTTATTCATTTTTAAATTGTCTTTCCCATGTATGCATTTCAGCCTCACGATGGTGGCTGCCTTTCCAGGTTGTAATGTTCTCTTCGTGGGAATAGTCTGGCAGGGGAGAGACCAAAGGCACCTGCTCCCTAAGCTGAAAAGGCCAATAGGCACATGACTCAGGCTGGTTCAATTGGAATCTCCCCTGGATAATGACGGTACTCACGTGATGGGGTTGTTGTGTGGGTTAAATGAGTTAACATATCTAATATTCAGCTCAGGGCTCTGTGCTCTTTGGCAATATTGTTGTTATTAGAAGATGGGAGAAGCTTGGCTCAGAGGCTCCACTTTTGAAGTACAAGTGTTGGATGAATGCAAAGTTAGTGTGGAATGCTTTTTCTTATTGAGGCAATTTTTAGGTTGTATATAGGGGAAGACTACCAAGAACAACAGAGGTGATCATCACTTTCACTCAGTATTAAGCCTCAACGTTTCAGGGTCTATCCCACGTACTGGGTGACTCAGAGATAATTAAGATACAGTCCCTTCTTTCAAGTGGCTGAATTGATCTTGGTTATCTCTTTAGCCTTGTCTGTCATTTCTGAAACTGTTCCTGTTAGCCAAATAATTTATAAACTTCCACGATAGCCCTGCAAAGGAATGGCCAAGAGAGCTGTCTTGCAACACCTAAAGGGCTGATGTCACAAGCAAGAAGTGGCAGAGGGACTGTTGTGCTGCATTTTGTGCAGCAAAAATCCTCGGCCCCTTCCTCATTTGAAGTTAGCAGCATAACATTTTCACATTTTTCTCTAAATCTCTGACCTTTGTTTTCACCATCACATCTTTTTCTGACTCTGATCTTCCTGCCTCCCTCCCTCGTGGCAGAGGGTTCTGGAGGCAGGAAACACACAGTTGAATATTAAAGTGAGGGTGTGCCAATGGGTGTGTATGTGTGGGGTGAGTCACTATAACTAAACACAGTTGAATATTAAAGTGAGGGTGTGCCAATGGGTGTGTATGTGTGGGGTGAGTCACTATAACTAAAGGCCCAGGAGAGCCACACAGATCCGAAATGGGACATCTTATACTATACCAGTTGCCTGTTACAAAAGAGAGTCACCCAGAGACTGTTTGTGGACAGGTAACAGACATTTATGAAAATGGCAGGAGTCATGTTAACGTGACACCCTCTAAGTGTCTCTTCAGCCTATGTGACATTAAGGGGAGACCACAGCTGCCTCATCAGTGTGTTAATGCATCCTTTGTGTTTTGCACGATCCAAGAATCTCATATGTTTCAAATATAAGTTGTGTGTTCTCTAGTTAGCCGTGTACCAGGAAAGGAAGAAATTCTGCTTGTTGTTGTAAACATTCATTTAGTTCAACTCTACTCTATTGGGGCCGACTTTGTGGCAGGCCATGTGCTAGGACGGTGGATATCTAGATGAATAAGACAGTCTTGGCCCCTCAACTTGCCAAATTCAACTGGGAGAGAGACAGAGATGCTTAAACACAAAATCGCATTGCAGTATGATGCATGCACTAGACAAAACACATGTTCACGTGCGCTCTGCAAGCATCGTGTGGCGGAGCACTGTGGATCCCCCTTGGTGTAAGGTGGCTTACAAATGAACGTCTTTAGCTTCTCCCAGCTGAGATATAGGGCAGGGACAGTCCTAAATTGTTTTTTTTTTTTTTTTTCCTGCATTACCAACTGTGAAAGGTCTGCTAGGAACCCTGACTATATGATTATTACTTAGCATTCAGGTCTTTAAAACATTTTCTTCCACAAAATAACTTGCCCATGTATTGAGGGCAATGAGGCATTAAAGCCTAAAAAATAGCCCCATTGGCTGTCTTCAAACTCTCCCTCCTGCTAGGAGAGTGGGCACATTAAAGATTTTTAAGGGCTTAGGGACTCTAAGGCTCTACTTGCAAGTAAGGTTGTAAAAGCACCGAGTTAAAAGTCCTGATCACCCACCATGTCAACCACTGGCGTTGATGCTCTGGAACATTCGGTTTCTCCTGAATTTGATCTTTTAAATACATATCTGCCCCAGGCATGGCCTAGCAAAATTGGAAAGTACTGTAGTCCAATAGAGAAAAGAAACATCAAGACAAGCTGCAGAGTTCTGTGCAGTTCATGTATCATAAGCAACTCATTTTACCAAAAGGCAAGCCGTCAGAAGCCCACCCACTGTGGGCACTGGAAGAAAGGAATCAGCTAGCAATTAAATGAGAGATTAAAGCTTATACTGGGGAATGGTTTGCAGGCAGTTAAATGTCATTGGGGACAGAACAAGGGAAAAAGGAGACAGAAAAAGGAGACAGTAAGAAAGGGAGATGCAGAAAAGCAGCAATCTGTGAATTCTTTAATTGAGCGAGCATCTGTTGAGGGTTTGTACACACTGCCCCACAGTGTGACCACGTTTCTGTCCCCCCAGTTCTCACACCTCAGTGATGCTCATGGCTCACACTTCATTGATTGCGTTAGTTTTCTAAGGCTGCTGTTACTGGGAAGCTCAAAACCTTAGAAATTTATTCTCTCCTGGAGCCCAGGAGTCCGAAATCAAGGTGCCGGCCGTGTCCTGCCCCCTCTGAAGGCTCCAGGAAGAATCTGTTCCTGGCCTCTTTCGGTTTTGGTGGCTGCTGGCATTTCCTGGCTTGAGGCCCAGCCTCTCCCATCTCTGTTCTATCTTCGCATTACCTCTTTCTCTGCCCTTCTGCTTTTCTCTCTTCTAAAGACCGCGGTGATTACGTGCCACCACCGCCTCTCCTCCCTGATGATCCAGGCTAATCTCTTCTACTCAAAATCCTTAATTTAATCACACCTGCAAAAACTCTTCTTCCGAAAAAAGTCACATTTATAAGTTCTAGGGATCAGGACTTGATATCTTTGGGTAGCCACAGTTCAGCCTACCACACTGGCTGCTCTTCATATGTGGGGAGCTGTGCTAAATCATGAACTTGACCTCACGGAGGTTCTGTTCTTATCCCCTTATCTGTGGGAGAACAGTGGTGACTGGCTCAAGGTCACATAGCTGGTCCCTAGTGAAATCGGCATTGGAACCCAGCATTTGACTCAGAGTCTGTGCTGCCAAGGAGGAGGGGGTTGGAGGCAGAGAGCAGAAATGGGGCGGGCCCAAACATGAACAACACACATGTCTATCACCCAAAGACTGTTTCTGGATCAGTTTCCCAAGAATCAACTCAGTGATGAATGGCCGCTGGGCCTCTGCCCTCAGAGGTCATAAATTCTGTTCTTGGGGTCAGCTAATGATAGACATGTTTTCCAGGCTCAGTTCCCAAAGACACGTGAAGGGCCAGTTGCTAAATCTCAAGATTTCCGATCCTGCAGAAGCTGTGTTATCTTTTCAGAAATGCAGCAAAGTGGCTCAGGAAGACGAATGTGTGACATTTGTTCATGTTTAAGCTCTATCATCAGCTCTGCTGGATTTAGAGGGAAAGAAATATCTCTGTCACAGAGGACACATGCTTTATATTGTTATAAAAACATGGACAAGACGAGCTTTTTCTTCATTTCTTTCCAATCTTTAAAGAAAGAAAAATGTACACAGTATATTTTTTCCCCCTTTGAACAACAAAATGTTTGAGCAGAAAGCAGCTTTGGAGTTAATCGAGTGCAAGGGCTCAATAAGAATGTTTTCTTTGAATGTCAGCTAATATGGGTTACATTTCCCTTCTGTCCTGAGAAGTAAGTTTTTTATGGAAAAGGGTTAGAACCTTCTACCCCTCACCCTTGTATTCTGTTCTACTTGGATCATGGCTGGAATCATGGATCATCCTGGTTCCCATGGTATTGGAGGGAAACAGAGAAACCAGAGACCGTCGGGAGGAGAGGGGCTGGTGGGCGGTCTAGAAGTACTGCTGTGTAAAGATGAGTTGTAGTAATTGGGCCTGTCTTGTCTGGGAGTCTGAAATCTTCTTTTGAAGACTTAAAGGGAAGAAAGGATACAAACAAAAAAAGGAGGAACTAGCCTACATGATTGAAAGGTGCCTTAAAAATGGATCATGTTACCTTCCAATACGAGAATGAATTCATATTTAAATGAAAATGGAATAATTCCATGTGGCTCCCATTGAAGACCAGTGAATGGGTCTTGGGGAACAACATGGTTGCCATGGGAGCTGTCCAATGATGGACAGTCCTGCCTGGTAAGCCGATGAGCTCCCATTGCTGAGCACGTGTGTTTAGGTTGAATAACTAACACTTGCTGTGGGGTACCAGAAAGAAGTCTTGCCTTTGGAGGAGGGTGAACTATCAGATCACCTTTAGGGGACCCCTCAACTTGCAGCATCTTTGATCCTCATTTGGTACCCAGAGCAATGCCAGTGATATTCAAGCTCATGGTGCCAAAAGGGCATGAAAGTGGCAGAGGAGAGAGTTTTTTAGATGCTTCTTCAGCTGGTAAACCTGCAAATTGTGTTGACTGCCAGAGTGAAGAATGGAAAGAGAGAAGTGAAGGAGGCAACTTTGTTTTTAATCTCTTCTACTTATTCCACAGAAAGGCACATGAGGTCACACATAGTCCATCAATTCACAGTTAGCTGATGAGGAGGTCTGCTTTGAGTGTTCTAAAGCATTCCCCCCGTGCTACAGCCACACAGGCATCAAGCATCTCACATTTCCTTTACCTCTGGGTGACTCTATCAATTAAATACAGCTCCTGTTGACATAAATCTCCATTTAAACCCTTCTGAAAATTTCCATCTTAATAAACCAGCTGAATGGTTTGTCTGTTTTCTATTCTCTTCTCCATTTAAACCCTTCTGAAAATTTCCATCTTAACAGAATGGTTTGTCTGTTATCTATTCTCCTGAAAAGGGTTGATGCCACATCTACGGCCATTGGGACAGAATGCTTCAAAAGAGCTATTCTAACTCTAAATTCAGATTCAAGTAATGTTTATTGAAGCCTCCTGCCCTAGGCATTTCCATATGTCTTATCTCATTTACCCTCTTAGAATTCTGTAAGTTGACCCAGTTCCGTTGCTTCTACCTTTTAATAGCTTTCTAATGCATCCACTTCTCTCATCTTAATGCTACTGGTGACTCTTCTCCCTTTAACAGGGAGAAAACTATTAACCCATCTTTCCTTTTTTCCTACAACTTATCACCAACTGAAATGCTCTAAATTTATTTGTTTGGCTCGTTGGTTAATAATTCCCCCTCCCTTCACCGAATGTAGTGGAGACTTTGTCTGCTTTGTATCACTGATGTAAATGTTTGTGGAACAAATGAATGAATACCATCTCCAATTTCTTTAACAGGGAGAAAACTATTAACCCATCTTTCCTTTTTTCCTACAACTTATCACCAACTGAAATGCTCTAAATTTATTTGTTTGGCTCGTTGGTTAATAATTCCCCCTCCCTTCACCGAATGTAGTGGAGACTTTGTCTGCTTTGTATCACTGATGTAAATGTTTGTGGAACAAATGAATGAATACCATCTCTGCTATATCCAATTTCTAAAATGAGCAGTTAATTGTGTCACTCCCAGACTCGATATACTTCAGTGGCTCTTGTTAGATACAGTAAAAATTGTAGAACATAGCATGAAGAACCTTCGTGACCTGGCTGATGGTTCTCTCTCATTCCCTCTCCCCCCATTTTGTCCCCTCTTTTTCCTTCCATACTGAATGTGATGATCATTATTGCTATCAGTAAATACATCCAGTTCTCCTTCTGGCCTGTGGAAAGATTGCAGTCATCTCTGTTGGGTTTGGGTGTGGCCCTTGCAACTTACTTTGGCCTGTGAGATGAAAGGACCAAGAAGATGTGCCCCCTCTCCTCCTGACAGCCCCTTAAGAGGCAGTGTGTAATGTGCCATGCTATCTCTTCCTCTGAACAGCAACTGCCAATGTTCTAGAAAGTGGCTGCTTTGAACTGTCAGCCTGAATTCCAGAGAAAAGATGACATGGAACAGAGACCCCAGCCAGATGCTGTTGGACATAATCATGGGTAAAAATAACCATTTTTTTGTGAGCCTCTGAATTTTCAGTATTGTTTGCTACAGCAGTACAAGTTAGTTCATCCTGGCTGGTACACTGAACTTGAACTTTGCCAGACTCACCATACTATGTCATATCTGGGCCTTGGCACATGCTGTTCACTCAGGCATGGACACTTACACTTTACTTCCTCCATCATACCAGTGCGGCTTCATCTCAGTAATTTCTGCTCATCTATTAGGATGCTCTGGGGAGTCTGCCATCTACCTCCTTCCTGAGGCAGGATTAAATATTTCTTCTCTTTGAGCCTTCTTCTCTCCCTGGTTATCCTCACCCTAGTCCTCTGCCCACTGGATTGCAATTGTCAATTTACTGCTTAGTCTCAGTTATTGTAGCTTGAGGGAAGGGCTTATCATCTCTACAGGTATTTTTCCAATGGCTAGGAGGCTAGAAAGTACCTGGGACATAAGTATTTTTGGATGAGTGAATGAATAAATGAGTGAAGAGTATTAGAAGTTTTGTTCACAATTTTCAGGGGTAATGAGAAAGGGATGATATATCAAGTGTTTTCTATTCCTTATTTAATCGTCTCTACCCTCTGAATTAGATATCCTCATTCTTGTTTAAACAGAAGAGACTGAGACTCAGAAAAAGATAGTAATGGTTTTTAGATCTTATGGTAAAACTGGAAGCCAGGGGAGATTTGAACTCAGGTGTTCAGGCTCCCAAGCTCAAGTTCTTTTCCAGAGCTGGATATTGGGTTTCAACAGCCCCTTTCCTAGGGGCAAAGTCAGGGAAACAGGTCTTGCTGAACAGACCAAGGGCAGTCATTGCTGCTCGAAGGACAAGTAGAGAACTCGGCCATCTGCCCTGTGAGTGCCATGCTTTCCCCTCAGTCTCCATTAAACCAGAATGCCTTCCTGTTTTCCCCCTGTGACTTCTCTTTGGTTATTTTCACAGACTCGTAGATGCCATGACATGGAAGGGACATCAGAGCCATCGAGTTCACCTTCCAGCACAACTGTAGGGAGAGTGAGTTATCCAGTCTCTGTTCTAACATATTCAGGGATCCAAGCTGACACCTTACAAGGCAGCTAACTGCCTCTTCGGGCATCTCTGACTGTTGGTGAGATCTTGTGCATACTAAGCTGAAACCAATCTTCTGGAAACCTCTAGTTCTGCTCCAGCTCTTCCCCACCCCCACTGATGAACTGAAAACTTTTATGTTGATGTATCTTTCATTACAAGTCACCATCCTCTGATCTTGTTGCAACCTGTCCACTTCTTGCTCAAAACGAGGCGCTGGGAGCAAAATATGCAAGATGTGGCTTGACCTGTGCTGGCTGTGGGAGAATGATCACTGTCTCTAAAATGGAAATCAGTTATCTGGGCAGGCATGACACAGAAGGTTCCTTCTGAGTTTGTGGTCAGCTAAGACCCCAGCATTGTTTTCACGTGAATTTCTGTTTACCTTAGGGGATCTCGCTCTGATTTAGTGAGCTGACTTTTAAGAATCTCAAGGTGAAGACTTCGCATTCATGTCCGTGACATTAGACCATTAGTTAAAGGCAGTGTGTCCCTGCCTTTTAGGAAACCTGATTCCATCATCTGACATATTAGCTGTCCCTCATCTCCTCTAGATGAGGCATGATTTTGATAAGTTATTGATATAAATGTTGAATGAGATAGAATTAGTGCCTAATAAATGTCGTTTAGCCCACATTTCTCACTTTTAAATTATAAATTATTTCATACATACACAGGAATACATGTACACATGTGCGTACATATATATATACCCATATGTAGACATATACATGCACAACACATAGCAAAGCACTAGAGAGAATACGATCACACTTCTACCCAGCACCTAGCTTAGGAAATATCACAGACGATGCCACTGCAGCCTCTGCATGTCCCCCCCGATCGTATCCCCTTTCCTTCTTGCCAAGGAAAATGATTATCAGGAATTTTATGTCTCTTAATCCATCATTTTGCTTCATTTTTTACTCCTTATCTGTCTCTAAACGTATTAATTTTCCGCACTTTTGAATTCTCTATAAATGGAATCGTACTGTACGTTTCTGTCTGCGAACTGTGTTCCCATGGCAGAGTATGTTCCGGTGCTTCAGAGCAGTTCATCGGATGACTGCACTGTGCTTTATTCACCTGTGCTCCCATCACTGAGCATAGGTCGTTTCCCGTTTTTGCTACTGCTCATCATGCTGCTAGCGACATCCTTGTCCATGCGTCCAGGTGCACATATGAAAGTGCCTCGCAAGTATAGACCTAAGCTTAGATCACACATTTTTGACTATAGTAGATAATGGTAAACTGTTCTTCAATTTACACTCCTAGCAGCAGTGACTGAGAGTCCTTGTTTTTGCGTGTTACTGCCAAAACTTGGTATTTCGATACTTAATATTTACCAATCAGGTAGACACAAAATCACATCTAATTGTGGTTGTTAATCAAATTTCAGTGATAGCCAATGAGTTTGAACAGTTTTTTTACATTTTTTGTTATTTATGTTTCTTATTCTGTGAAATGACTATTTATATCTCTTAGCTATTTTTTAATTGTTTTTTTTTTTTTTTTGCTTTAATTCTTACTGAATTTAGGGGTTCATTACACACTCTGGTTACTTATCCTCTCTATGATAATGCCTTGGATATTTACCCTTTTGTAATGGTATCTTCTTTTTTTAATTCCTAAGATTTCATAGAAAAACTTGTCATGAATCAGGCTGAACTCTATATATCTTGTGCCTTAGGCATTTCTCTTTTCTACCAGTTGAGTAACACTTTTGAAAACTATGTGGCCATAATCCATTTTTACACTTTTTCTAGAACTCAAGGGAAGTTCACTGGTATGTAGTTTCTAGACCCTTCTTTTTATCACTTTTTGTATCTCATTTGCTCATTTCTCTTCCAGTGCTAGAGAAAAAGCTTAAGACAGTTTTACCTTTAGCATTTCTATAAAACCATCATAATTTCCAAAAGCTCCTGCCACTTCTTTCTTAGGAAAATAGTCACAAATCTATGAACCTGTCAGCCATTTTCCTATGGCCCTGGTAGGCATAGTGAAACCAAATTGGAAAGTTTAATTAGTTAGCTTGCTTCAAGATAAAAATGCAAATAAAAAAGTTTTCAGTTTCACCTGTTTATGAGCCAAAGGCAAAATTAATTAAAGTCAATGGAGAAAAGTAAATAAACATTTTGAAATAAAGGAAATAAACATTCTGAAACAAGAGGTTAAGGCTCATGAAACATGAGAGAGTCAATTATTTATAGTCATGTGTTTCTGCCCGATAATTTAATCACTTTTCCTCTGTCCTCTCTCCCAATGGAATGCATTCTAAGAAGAAAGGTTTCAGAGCTCTTTAAGGAATAATAAGGTGATCAAGATGGGTTTCTTATCAACGATATTGCTACATACTAGTGCTAACAAAATATTTTTGGACAATATACCAGTGGGTTTTCTGAGTTCTGTTATTTTCATTATGATAAGATTTTTTTCCTCTTTTTATAAAACTGTAAAATGTACATGACTTGGCTATATATAAGACAAAAAAAGAGTTGCTATTGTCTAGTTGGCCATTTTGGTATTTAAATTAGACAAGCCAGAGAGCAAAAACCAAGTGTTTATGTTGGGATTGACAGCAGAGATGTCAAATAAACAGAAAAATTCATGAAAAAAGGTCATTTCATCATCTGTAAACAGACACAGCTTTTGCATGATAACATTTCCAGTTCTTGACACTATTCGGAGACAGTCCCTGGTGGCTGTTTTCTTATTACTATAATCGTGGCATGAAACTGAGATCTCATCAGACTTGGGTTGGGTCAGGATTAGGGGACTGAGTGTTGGAGTCAGGGTTAGGGGACTGAGAGTCAGCAATAGGCAGTCCCACTACTGGGAATTTACGTAATAGAACTGAAAAGTGCCAGTTTGTAAAGATAGTCCATGAAGATTGATGTTAGCTTGCAAAACAATAGGAAGGAAGAAACCTGAGAATGGAAAATGGGTAAATAAATTACAGTGTTATATAGCTATTAAAAAAAAAAAAAGAGCGAGAGGGAGAATTTGTATTGCCATAGAAACATGACCACAATTTTTTTTTTGCAAGGAGGAAGGCAGACAAGTTATAAGATAAACTGCATTCTATAACTCCATGTATTTGTAAAATCAAATCAAAACGAAGTAAAGCCCTGTCTGGAGATATGTATGTATAGATTTAAAAAAGGGAAAACATCTACAGAAACACAGAAATTGTTTATGGTGATGATGTTGGGAAGTGTTGGGGTGGGATTAGAGGGGGGTTTCCTCCCGGGTTTAATTTAGTCATTTCTGTGCTTTGAGTTATTACCAGAAGCATGAGTTAATGAGGTGACTTGAAAGGCTGAAATAAAAATGTAAACAGTAAGTAAATAAACAGACCAGCAAAGTGAGAGGCCAAAGAACCAGGTGTCAAGAGTTAGAGGGAAAGCAGATCTGGGATCTGCTTCTAGGACCTGGGGTTCAGCAAGAGTGGATGTGGCAGGTACAGGGATACAGACAGCCCCTGGGATTTCGGAAGCTCCTAGTGAGACAGGGCTGGGAAGGAGTGTGCTCTCCTGGGGGATGGAGGTGGTGGGTGAGTTTTAGCCTCTGATAGAGTTGCAGCCCGGGGGCCATCCCTAAGAGACCCAAGCAGCCCCCATTCTGCCCTGGGATCCTCTTCTGTTTCTGTCCCAGGCCAGGTCATCCTCATCGCATATGTCCAACAACAGTTCTCAGACCTGCCACCTGAAGACAAGCAAAATCCCTGGTGTGGGAGGGAGTGGGGGGACTTAAAGGCACAATAACAGACCTGTCAAATTAGAATTCTAGGAAAAGGCAGGCACATTTGTATTTTAAGAAATTTCCTGGTATTTTGAATGCGGACCGGTTTAGTAACCACTGGCTTGGCCTGGCCTACTGACTTTCTCTCCTCCAGCCTCAAGCTCTTTATTCTTCTCCACAAAACGAAATCCACCTTATGTTACTTCCCTGCTTACTATTACTATTAAAGTCATCCTTGTTGAGGATAACAGACATTGGTGTTGATGATGATGAGGGAGGAAGAAGGGGAGGAGATGATAACGGCTGTCATTTATTGAGACTGCGTGTCCTGAGCATGTGGCTGGATGATGGATGCGTAGTTTTCCTGATGGAGGGGCAGAGGAGGTAGGGACAGCTCAGGGAGATTAAGTGACATACCTAGGCCATGTAATGAGTGATGGAAGAGTCGGGTTTCGAACCTAAGTTCATCTGACTTCAAAGCCCATCACTGCCCACTCCACCTTGCCGCACCTCCGGGCAATAGATACTAACATTAACAATACTGGTAGTAACAGTAATAGCTAATATTTACTGAACACTTAGTTAAGAGGCTGGCCATTGTGCTAAGGGTTTCAGGTGCACCATTTGATTTAATCCCTGACAATCCTACAGTGTTAGTGCTGTTATTATCTCCATTTAATAGATGAGGAAGCTGGGCGGTTAATGACAGCATGCCAAGGCCACACAGCTAGTAGGTGGCAGAGGGAGGGCTTGTGCCCAGGTGCTTTGGCTCATCCTCCATCCTCCATCCTCCATCACCTAGCTATGAGATGAAGCCCAAAGGCACAATCAGCCCTCACCAGACCCTTTGTGATTTGCTGGCTCAGTTCCCTCAGGTTCTCATATGTATTTGTTCTGATACATCCAGTTATTTGCTGCTCCCTAAATGGCTCTGCCCTGGACTTCTGCATACATTATTCTCAGTGTCTGAATATCCTTCCTCCCATAGCCCATTTGGTAAACTCTTGAAAGTGACTCAAGTATCTAACCTTTCTTGAAGCCACCTTTGAATTCAAAAAAGGGTGAAACATCTGTTCCATGCAGCCACAGTCCCAGCACATTCTGCTGTAGGTGTCTCTCAAGTCCCACTGTAATGATCTCTTAAGCATTTTCCTAAAGCCACAGGCCATACACATTGATTACTGAATCCCAGTACCGATCCTTTTCTTTCTCCACAAATTTGGCCCTGCTACGTCGGATTTAGTTAAACGTTCGAGACACCTGGAACTACCACGTCTTGACTTCCCTATTTTGCCCGGAGTTTTCTGGAGAACAGGGGCTGTGTCCGCCCTGTTGGCTGCTGTATGGTCAGTAGGCACCCAGTGTCTG
Organism: Pteropus alecto; assembly: GCF_000325575.1. NCBI lineage: Eukaryota > Metazoa > Chordata > Mammalia > Chiroptera > Pteropodidae > Pteropus > Pteropus alecto. The sequence continues at coordinate 58,804,021 of NW_006494614.1, read as the reverse complement.
GCATACATATGACCCTCCATCAATATTAGGTGGAGGAAGGAATGCAGCCGTCCTAACTTCTGAACAAGCCAAGGTCAGCTGCCAGAATAAGAAGGGCCCAGAACAACTGCACCCTCCCTGCAGTAGTGGGTGAGATGCAGAGGGGACTCTGCTCCTTCAGCCCTGCTGTGTTGACGAGGATGGAGCATGCCTCTTCTTCAACGCTGTCTCAGAAATTAATTGGAGGCACTAGCCTGTCATGTTTCCCGAACTATGAAAGGCGAAATTCAATTAGTGATTTGTTTCCAGCCAGCACAGAGAAAGGGAGACTTGTCCACAGGGAAAGCAGTGCTGCTGATGGAAAGGGACGCCACCCCGGGTCTGCACTTTGAGTAACAAAAGACAACTCATTGAAAAGCAATAGCAACCCACTCTCCCAAAGCCACTGACATAGAAGATTCCAAGGAGGGACATATTGCGAAGCTTGAGGTTCTTAGCGATCCGGGGATTTGCTGATACCAGAGGCATTTAGGAAAAATGTGGCTGGAAGCTATGAATGGCAAAACAAAGGGTCCACCTGCAGCACTGGCCTGAGCTCCCAAGTGGGAATACACAAGAGCAGATACTTAGAGAAAAAGAGAAATGTAGAAAGCACTGCACTAGAGTGCACATCCAAATCCCGAGGGGCAGGGGGTGGTTTGTGCAAGCCAAAGAGACTAGTCTGTGAATGCACAAACAGAACAGAAATGGGTGGAACCAGAGGCGTGGGGCGTCTCCAGACCCCTAGGTGGACCAGTGTTTACACCAGCTCTGTGCACTTTAGAGGCTCAGAAAATATTTGTCTCTGACTGACTGTCCAGCTGCCATCCATCAGAGATAGGTATGGGGTTACAGTGAATTGCCAGGATCATGCAACTTTCCTTATCGCACACCATGTGCTCTGAGTTGTACCGCACATTGATGAAGAATCCAAGCTCTAAAGTCAGAGATTCCTGCATGTCTCAAGTCCATAACCTACTAGGTCTATGACCTTGAGCTAACTCTGAAACTTCTCTGAGCATCAGCTTTTACACTGGAAAACAGGATAATAATGGCTCCTATCTCACAGGTTACTTATGAAAATTACATAAGCTAAGGTATTTGTAAAGGTAGCACCATTGTACCTGTCACATAAAAAGCACTCAGTATATGCTAGCTGCTATAACTGCTATTATTATGATTATTTGATTCAGAAAATGCATTAGATATTTTTAAGAAAAGCGGCTTGAGCCACAGTTTGTAGAACGAGGAGCACAGATGTAGGTTCAGGAGTCCCCCAAGTCATGCGTAACGGCCTGGGGTGGAGAGCAGGGCAACTTTGAAAATGGATCCTCCACATGATGCTACAGGCAGAGCAAATGGTAAAACCAGTTTTGGAAAATGGTATCGTGCATGGCAAAAGTGTTGTTAACTCCTTGTCCCCTCATCCTAATTATTTTTCCTGACAAAATTCACAGAAGAAAGAGGATAAAAGTACAAGACACTCTAGATGTCCATTGCACCCTTATGTATAGCAACCGAAAATAGAAAACCTCCCAAACTGGTGGTTTTCAAAATAATTCCTGGAACTATGATCACGAGGAGAGCTAAAAGGACTCAGAGCAGATGCAGGGATGCTCTGCATCATTGTGTGTAATGACAGCAAATTGTAAACAGCTTAACCGCCTACTTGGAAAGGCCTGAGGAAGAACCCTGGCTACATCCATTTTATGGAATATTACGCAGCAGGTAAAATGAATGAGGCAGATCTAAATGCAATGACAGGGAAGATTAAGTAGGGTAGGGGAACAAGTTAAAAGCAATATGCCCTGTATAATCCTTAGTATATAAATTATGCTTCTTTCATTTGTAAATGTAGACAAAAATGTCTAGAAGGCCGGAACTTAAGCCGATGAGCGATGATGTCCGACCAGGGATCTGGAATTAGGAATGAGGCAATAGTGATGAGGACTTGGCTTTTATTGCTGTAGTCTGAGAATGTTTACATAAAGGAGAGTATGTCTTACTTGAGATATTTAAGGAAAAAAAATCAATAGAACATATTCCAGTTCTATATATGGTTTCTTAAAACACAATTTCTGTGGCTAAAAGAGACTGAAAATCAATGGCCTAGATGTTTAACATGGGAAAATTGCCAAATAAATTAGATTCAGCTACTTGATGGACCATTATGTAGTCATTAAAGGTTGTAATTATAATGACTAGGCAGAAATCTAGGACATGCTTGTGATATATTAGGTAAAAAAGTAAAAATGTAAAATGATGTATATAAGATGCAGGTAGACACAGAAAAACAGACATAAAAATAGCTATGTCAGAGTAGAACAATTATGGCTGACTTCTAATATTAATATTGAATAGATATTTTTTTAATTGAAAAGTTAGTCAAATTGCTGCTTTCATTTCTCTTGGATGTATTTGGGAATGTGTACCATGCATACAAAACAGAGCTTACTTTTGAATCAGCCTCTCAGACACACATAAGCTACACCCAGAAATGTATGTAATTACAGGCATCTTCTGGTTAATCTTCTCTAAAAGCAGATGATTTTTTCCGTGGTGAACCCCTTAATATGCCTGTTCTGCATACTTGAAGCTGCCAGTTGGGACTTTTTGGGGGAGAATCTTTAGTGCTTTACGAAGTGGATGGACCGAATCTTTTCTTTCCACAGTTACGATGGCACACCCAGGTGCCTTAGAGACCACAGTGGACAAAGCTGCAAAGATAAAGATGAGAAGATCTCCATGACCCAGCTCCTCAGAAGGTGCCTGCATGTATACTCTGCCTGGGCAAGCAGGAAGCGCACGCAACATGGTGCCATGTTGAATTGGAACTATAGATTTGTGGTAAGCTTTTGATCATGAAATACAAAAGCGGTACCCTTATCAGGCAAATGTAGTCCCCTAAGTTGAGTGGGCTAATCTGGGGGGCTATGAACCCCCGTTCTGAGAGATGCACAATGGATGAAGGCTTCCTTTCAAATGTGCTTGGGAATACAGCAGAGAATATTCTTCCTGTTGATTTACAATATACCTTCGTATATGAAAGGCTCTGAAGACCCCACCATTAAACAGATACACATACCATAAACTGGTCTAATTTCCCAGATTTGATGCAGCAACATTGTATCCTATGACACCCACCAACATGTGATAATTATAATAATTATAGCAACTGTAATTTTGTTAAGTACTTGTAACATGTCAGGCACCAGTTAAGTGCTTTTCAAATATTATCTCATTTTATCCCTTTCAACAATCCTATGTGTGATGTAATATTAGTCTCATTTTTTTGGATGAGGAAACTGAAGCTTAGAAATTTAAGTGATCTTGGCCAAAGGCACCCGGCTAGAAATTAGCAGAGTCGGATTTCTCTTCCACAGATGGAAGCCCTATGTGTGTCTCAATCTGGTGAAATGCTTCTGTTCCTGGAGCCGCACAAGGGGAAATGGACTTAACACTTACTGTGACAACAAATTTTTCCCCTTCCAAAACCTACCTCTGATATCGCCTCATCTAAGAAGACTTCTCTAAGCATCCCAGACAAATACATCGTTTCCCCCACTGAGCTACTTTTATTGTTCCTCATCACACTGCATTGCAAATATATTTTTAGATGTTTAATTTTTCAATTAATTGAAAGCTTCTTTAAATACATTGTTTATCTTTGTGAGAACCCAAGAAATCTGGTTATTATATATTATTACTTATAGAATTGCTGGGCAAAATATATATACCTCCCCAAAACAAACAACGACAAAATCAAACAACACAAAACTAACCAAGTAAGGTGTTGCTTAAAACAAAAATGATAAATGCTTTTGTCCTTAAACAACTAAAAATTTCTTATTGCATGAATAGACGATGTCTATACTTGTCTCTCTTTTCAAAACATATCACAGAGCTTGGTATTGAGCAGACAGTCAATAAACATCTGCTGAACAAATGAGTGAATCAATGAAAGAATGGATCATCTTATGTAGAAATAAGATTTTTTTTGAAACTGATTATACTAAATCATATGTACAATAAAACAAGAAAGACAATCTTACCTGATTTATTGACATATAACCTATTGTCAAAAGATGGATTATGAACATTAATTTTTAGGAAAATAATTCAAATAAATTTTATTTCTCTAGTCTTGGGAGCAATCATATTTTGCACCCTTGAATTAGAATGTGTCTCCTGTCATGTGATGGGTCAGTGGGGAGGACATGTGACATCAGGACGGGCTGGGTGGATGAGCTGCAATTTGGCACAAATGGAGAATCAGAAATATCATTCCTGACACTCATCCACAGAGATGAGTAAAGATTATCAGAAGAGCAAAATCCCTGAGCCGGGTCCAATTCACTCACGCACCAGATGCACTGAAAGATTCCTTTTTAAATGAAATTCAAACATAAAAATTTCAAGTATGAAAATAAAAATTAAGGGGAAAGAAATACAAATAAAAAAGAAACGATTCTTCTATACTTGAGAAGGATGAGATACCTTGAGGTACGTGTTTCTCAAAGTGGGGTCCCAAGACCAATAGCATCAGTATCACCTGGGAGCTTGTTTGAGATGCAGATTCTCAGGCCCCACCCTGACCTACAGAAATAGTAACTCTTGGGGTGGGGCTCAGCAATTTGGATTTTAAAAAGCTCTCCTGGTGGTGATGATGTACATGCAAGACTGAGAAACACTGTTTTAAATCATAAGCTCTCTTTCCCAAATTTAATATAAAATTTGATTTTCAAAAATTTTTCTTTGATTTGTTCAAGCTGTACTTGGCATTCTTATGAAATGTACAAAGCCTTTTTACTGAATCAAATACTATCCTTTGCATAGATCCTCACAAAGATCCTACTGGGTAGAAAATTGCCCCTCTACTCATTTTACAGACAGGCAAATGAAGGCTCAGAGAGGTTGAGATACATGTTGCTAATCTAACCCCAGAGCCCACGTAATTCTGACTCACAGAACATGCTCCATGCCATTCACATCTCAAGTCTTTGAAGAGCAGAGCCCAAATGGCTAAGGGAACATCCAGAGTTGTAGGTCTCACGAGTAAGTTTTGGGGCATCATGCCACTTCCCGGCAGGAGCCACCAGGGAATGCACACTTTGTCCACCCCCCTGGCAGAGCCTCAGTCACAGACGGCTGTATTCACATCTGCCTTCCCCATTCAGCAACCCACTGGGACAGAGCTGGAGTGAGATTTATCTCTGCATTGCTAGTGTTGAGGAACAAGGGGTAAACCACCTGTCTCTATTCTGCTTGGGAAGACCAGGGACTCAGCATTGAATAGTCTTTATACTGGAGATCCTTTTGCAATTAAAAACAAACAAACAAACAAAAACAAAAACGCCCATCGCATCACTCGTTGGATGCTTCACTTTACTTGCAGTAACTAATTTACTCTTTAAAGCCACCCTGTGAACCTGGTACCTGCATTAAAGTCCCCATGTGATGAATAAGAAAACCAAGGCACAGAGAGAATAAATGACTGTGCAAGATCATACAGTGAGTGACTTGCAGAAGGACTTGAGCCCATTAGTCCTGCCCTGGAGCCTCGTTGCCACCACAATTATCAGCCAACACCATATCTAGATGGAGGATAATGTGAGAATTGGACGCTGAACCAAAAGACTCTGGAAGAACAATTAGCAGAAATGAAATGCCAAAGATTAAAAGTCTAGGCTTGTAGTGACTAAAGGAGAGAATTTTTTCTTAAATGAGAACTCTTAGGATTTACTCCTAACACCCTTTAGATATCTCACGTGGCAGTGTTAAACTCAGTCATCGTGTTGTACATCACATCCCTAGGACTTATTTATCTTGTCTTACAACTAGAAGTTTGCACTTTTTTGGCCACATTCCTCCAATTCTCCCTCCTTCTACCCTCCACCTCTGGTAACCACAAGTTTGATTTCTTTTTCTATGAGTTTTCCTTCCCCTGATCCCTCCAAAGCCACATTTAAGTAAGATCATACAGTATTTATCTTTCTCTGTCTGGTTTATTTTACTTAACATAAAGCCTTCAAGGTCCATCCATGTTGTTGCAAATGTTAGGATTTCCACATTCTTTATGGCTGAATGATATGCGTGTGTGTGTGGGTACCACTTCTTTATTCATCCATTGATGGATACTTAGGTGTTTTCATGTCTTGGCTGTTGTGAATAATATTGCTATGAACGTGGGGGTGCAGATATCTTTTTGAGTTAGTGTTTTGTTTTTTGGGGGGATATATCCCCAGAAGATAAACTGCTAAGTCATATGGTAGTTCCATTTTTAATTTTTTGAGGATCCTCCATACTGTTTTCATTAGTGTTTTCAATTTACAATTCCATCAACAGTGCACAAGGGTTCTCTTTTCTCCACATTCATGCAAGTGCTTGTTATTGCTTATCTTTCTGATAATAGCCATTCTACCATACATGAGGTGATATCTCATTGTGGCTTAGTTTGCATTTCTCTGATGACTAGGGATGTTGAGCATCTTTTCATGTACCTGTTAGCCTCTGTTACATCTTCTTTGCTCATTTTTTTTTTTTTTAAATTCCTACTTCCGGCCTTGACCTTCGGATGTTGCCATCTCCACTTAAGAATTGGATATCTGAAGGCAGGGCATCTCCTCCCATGTGCTCACGGCACATACCTGGGGCCTGGTGCATTTGGGGACTGGCACACCCAGGGGTCCTGGTGCACCTGGGGTATTGTCCGTGGCTTCACTTTTTTTTTTTTTTTATTCCTACTTCCGCCCTTGACCTACGGATGTTGCCGTCTCCACTTAAGAATTGGATATCTGAAGGCAGGGCATCTCCTCCCATGTGCTCACGGCACATACCTGGGGCCTGGTGCATTTGGGGACTGGCACACCCAGGGGTCCTGGTGCACCTGGGGTATTGTCCGTGGCTTCACTGGGGTGCAAACCCAGGATCTTCTGTGTGTAAAGCAGATGTGCTAACCTCTACACTATGAAACCGCCCCTGATCATTTTTAAATTGAGTTATTTGTGGGTTTTTTTTTTTTTTTTTGCTATTGAGTTGTATGATTTCTTTATGTATTTTGGATATTAATCACTTATCAAATATATAGTTTGCAAATTTTTCCATCATTCTTTTTTCACTTCGTTGATGGTTTCTTTTGCTGTATTTTCACTTTGTTGATGGTTTCTTTTGGTTTTTAATTTGTTGTAGTCTCACTTGTTTATTTTTTATTTTGTTGCTGGTGCTTTAGGTATCATATCCAAAAAAATCATTACCAAGATTCAAATGATAGAGCTTTATTCCAATGTTTTCTCCTAGTTTTATGGTTTCAGGTTTTAAATTTAAGTCTTCAATCCATTTCAAGTTAATTTTTGTGAGTGGTGTAAGATAGGGATCCAGTTTCATTATTTTACATGAGAATATCCAACTACTCTAGCTTCATTTATTGAAGAGATTGTCTTTTCTCCACTGAAACTTCTTGGATCTCTTGTCAAGTATTAGCTGACCATATATGCTCGGGTTTATTTCTAGGCTCTTGATTCTGTTCTGTTGGTCTATTTGTTTTTATGCCACTATCATACTGTTTTGATGACTATAGCTTTATAGGATAGCTTGAAATCAGGAAGTATGATGCCTCTTGCTTTGTTTTCTCAGAATTTCTTTGGCTATTTGGGATCTTTTGCGGTTCCATATAAATTTTAGGAGATTTTTTCTATTTCTGTAAAAAATGCCTTTGGAATCTTGATAGAAATTGCATTGAATCTATAGATGGCTCTGGTAGTATTGACATTTTAACAATATTAATTATTCCAATCCATGAACACAGGATATCTTATCATTTACTTATGTCTTCCTCGACTTCTTTCATCAATATCTTGTAGTTTTCAGAGTAGAAATCTTTTACCTCTCTGCTTAAATTTATTCCTAAGTATTTTGTTTTCTTTGCTATTATAAGCAGGATCAATTTCTTTATTACTTTTTCAGATAATGTGTTGTTAGTGTATAGAAACATTACTGATCTTTTTATGTTAATTTTATGTTGTGCAGCTTTACTGAACTCATTGATTAGGTCTAGCTGTTTTTTGGGTTTTTTTTTTTTTGTTTTTTTTTGACTGAGTCTTTAGAATTTTCTCTATATAAAATCATGTCATAAGCAGAGAGAGGCAAGTTTACTTTTTCCTGTCCAATTCTGGTGTCTTTTATTTATTTTTTCTTGCTTGATTACTCTAGCTAGAACTTTCACTACTGTGTTGAATAGAAGTGGTGAGAGCGAGCACCCTTGTTTTGTTCCTGATGTTAGAAGCAAAGCTTTCGACCTTTCACCATTGAGTATGATGTTAGCTGTGGGCTTGTCATACAATGGCCTTTATTATGTTGAGATATGTTTCTTCTATGCCTAATTTGTTAAGAATTTTTATCATGAACAGATGTTGAATTTTGTCAAATGCTTTTCTGCATCTATTGAGATGATCATATGATTTTTTTCATTCTATTAATGTGATGTATCACATTCATTTGCATATGTTGAACCATCTTTGCACCCGAGAGATAAATCTCACTTGATTATGATGAATGATCCTTTTTGTGTACTGCTGAATTTGATTTGCTAGTATTTTTATTGAGAAGTTTTGTATCTATATTCATCAGGGATATTGGCCTATAGTTTTCTAGTAGAATCTTTTCTGGTTCTGGTATTAGGATAATGCTAACCTCATAAAATGAATTTGGGAGTGTTTCTTTGTTTGATTTTTTGAATAGTTTGAGGAAAGATGGATGTTAATTATTCTTTAAATGTTTGGTACAATTCACCAATGAAGCCATCTGGTCCTGGCCTTTTCTTCATTGGGCGACTTTTATTTACTGATTCGATCTTTTTATAAGTAATCAGTCTATTCAGATTTTCTATTTCTTTCTTATTCACTTTTGGTAAACTGTATGTTTCTAAGAATTTTTCCATTTCTATTTTGTCCAGTTTTTTTGGAGTATAGTTTTTCATAGTGGCCTCTTATGATCCTTTGAATTTCTGTGGTATCAGTTGTAATATCTCTTTTTTCGTTTATAATTTTGTTGATTTGAGTCCTCTCTTTTCCTTCATTAGTCTAGCTAAGCGTTTGTCAATTTCATTTAATCTTTTCAAAGAACCAACTCTTAGTTTGGTTAATCTTTTCTATTGTTTTTCTGTATTCTATTTCATTTATTCCTGCTCTAATCTTTATTATTTACTTTCTTCTGTTCACTTTGGACTCAGTGTGCTCTTCTATTTATAGTTCCTTAAGGTAGAATTAGGTTGTTTATTTGGGATCTTTCTTGTTAATATAAGCATTTTTTTTGCTATGAACTTCTCTCTTAGAATATTGTTTCTGATACACAAAGTGATAGTTATGGGGAAGGTACCTTACAAAAAAGTCAGTATATTCCTGCTGTGCAGCAGTGCTGTATCTAGGCTCAAGAGACGTGACCAAGATGTGCAACCAGGCAGGACGGCTGTGCCTCCTTTTTCAGTGGGCATGAACTTAGTGATTCCTGGCTGTCAGTTGTTTTTCTCTTGGTGCCATTAGATCTTTATCATTAACCTCATCATTTACTTTTATTGACCATCCTTTCATCTCAGGTCTCAAAGAAATATCTAGGGCTCCTATCCCTGAGGGCTCGACATTCTAACTGAGATAACACATCATAGATCGTTATAGATCATTGTAGAAATGCATCGCATGAAGGCTGGTTTATTTTGTCCTGAAGAATATACGTTATTAATGTGAAATGTAGGTGAATCTGGAAGCCATAGCCTGCAGAGCACACACGCTTTGCTCCTGATCTATGCTTGATACTCTGAAATGAACCCAATCTTCCCTCTCTCAAAGAATTCTGGGATGTAAGCCGTTATTCAGGAGCATGTTTCTTTACCCTATCTTCCTTCTATAATCTCCTCAGTAAAGAATCCTGTTCTCTACATGCTGCTTTTTCAAAAGTTTCCAATATCCTGTAAGTCACTAAGTCCTGTGACTTTTCTCAGACTCCTTAAAGTCTTCAGACTCAGCAGTGTTGAACCAATCCAATCTACTCCTCTGTTCCTCTCCTCTCTCCATCTCCCTCAAGCTCATCTTCTCTAGGTCTTCATTTAGGAATGGATATCTTATTCTTCACTCTACCATTTCTCCCTCGGAAAACTTATTGTTTCTATGAATAATGATGAGGAGGAGGAAGAGGAGAAGGAGGATAATGATGGTAATACCAGTTAATATTCACTGAATGTTTACTAGGGGCCAGCACTCTTTCATGTTGACCCATAAAATACTCATTGCAGCTTTCCGAAGAGAGCACTGTATCTTGCCTCCTTTAAGCTTGGAGAAAAGTAAAGTTCAGAGATACTAAGTAACTTGTTCAGGGGCAGACTGCTAGGGAAGAGCAGACCAGGAGTCTGGGACTCTGTAGGCTGCTCTTTACTAAATGTTTTGCAAAAAGCTGTGGCACCCTTTCTCCACTCCTCCAGACTAGAAGACAGTATCCTAGATCTCCACATTTGCATGTCTAGCTGCCATTATGCTGTCTACAAACCTACCTTTTAAAAAAAACTCTTTAATTGCAAATGAGCCTCTCCTTCTGACTTCTCTATGTACCAGTGATGTCACAATTCCCTACAGCTTGGCTTGGGCCTTGGTATTAACAAAACAAAACAAACAAAACAAAACAAAACAAAAGCATTCACTCAGCTCTTATTATCTCCTGTAGAGTCAGGCGGCCTTTTTCCTATCACCTTCTCTTAGAAATATTTGTTTTAGGCAAACTCATATTAGAGTATGTGAGCCTAAAAGGCTTTTGCAAATTCCCAAGTACAACCTTCCTCATTTGAAATGAGTAAACTGGGGTCCGAAGAGGTGGAACAACTTACAGATACCAAATAGTGAATCAAAGGGAGGGCTAGAATTTGGATCAACACGTCTTTATTTGGGAGCTTTTTGAGAAAACTGGTCTTACTCGTATTTTTACGCTACTCAAGGCCTAGTCCAGTGCCTGGCACACAGTGAGTATAATTGATTTTTTTAAAAATGGTCTATTTCCAACTTGGTATTCCTGCTTCTATTAGCCTTTCCATCACCTCAGTCGTATCACGTTTGGTTTACTGCAGTAGCCTCTTGGCCAATCTACCTGTTTTTCTATTCCTCTTTTTCCTGTAGACAAATATAAGAGTCTTCCTGAAGCTCTGGTCTCATCTGAACCTCCTTTGCTCAGATATCTTCAATTGTGTTTATGCGACCATAGGATAAAGGGCAAAACTTGAAGGGCAAACCTCCCTCTCTAGTATTAGGCTTTTCCACAGTATGGTTCCACTTTAACTCATCTGGTTCTTCCATCTAACTTCTTCTGGCACAAAATACTACCAGATTTTTTTTTTTTTCCCCCTTGAGGGGTGAGGAATAGGTTGTTGTGGTGGTAGTGATGGATTTGTTTTCTTTGAAACATTTTACTTCTTAACCCCCTTCAATGCAGGTACGCTGCCACTAAGTGTCAGTAATGCATTATTAGAGTGAACCAAATCAACGCTTTATAACCCGAGAGACGGGCAAACACTGTTCACTTTTCTTTTCTTTTTTTTTTTTAATATAACTTTTTAAAAGCCCCAAAAGCATAGCCTAAGGACTTATGGTAGAATTTGTTACATTAACTTCTTAATGAAATCATCATGGAATTCATTCAAGTTGCCCAGGTGTTTCTTTCTCAGCAACTTTATGTTGTAGCCAACAAGCCAACAACTTGAATTTTGTTTAAACCAGAGGGAAGACCTCAATATTTGGAGCTCTGGTTTCTTTCGTTACCACCAGAAAGAGAAGAGATGGAGAAATAGGCACGGAACGGCCTCAGAGTTAAGTGGTGCTAAATCTCTGTGGTAGTTTTTCTTTCATCGTTCAGAAGAAAGATCATCTTTACTCTGCTCATTTTCATTTTCTGTCTCTCCTTTCCCTCTCTGAGGCTGGGAATGATTTAAACTATTTTATAAAACTGGAGGCATGGGACTCTAACGCTGAATGGTGGAAACTGATCTCATGAAGCAACTTCCATTAAAAAGAAACAGGCTCAGCTGATCCATCTATGTCTAAGCACCTATGTCAAAATGTCATTAATGTACCTCCTTGTGTATTATTATACCCAATAAAAATATCTTGGGATGGAGTGGGAAGGGGATAATTCCTTGGAAATTTTTAGGTGCATTTTTGTATCGATAGGCACAGATATCTATGAACAACTATCTGATGCCCATGTAACAGAGTGAAATGTGCTCATGTGCTCACTCGTACTCCTGACAAGGGGCCTCTCCGAAAGAGGAGGGACATATGTACAAAACAATGATTGTTTATCAATGATTCACAGGAGCCTCAAGACCAGATTCAGATCGGTGGGGTCAATGAACGATAGGGAAGAAAGAGATTCGGAGATTTTGCGCTCGTCCTTTCCCTTGCTGTAAAAGACACTTGAATTTGAGGTGCTCTTAAGACGGATTTGAGAAACCATTAGGGCTTCCACCTTCTCAATCAATAAACCTTTCCTTAGTTAAAACTCTGACGTATGGAATACTGGCCTTTAGAAGCATTGGCACACAGACCTCGAATCGGTAACGAGATACATTTGCAGGAATCACATCTCGCCTACTTTAGTGTCTCCCAAAGTACCTACATCGATGAAGTCTAGGAACACCGAATTTTACATCTCGACTGGCTTCCTTGTGACAATTTTTGAGATGCTTAGGATACCTTCAAAAACTGTGAAGTTTAGAAATCTCAACCATTCAGTTTTACTCAGCCGAGTGATAAAGGCATCTCTTCTGAATTCCAAAGGTAAAAAAAAAAAAACAAAAGACAAGTGAAAGGAAAAACATAATTATCTTTATCTCGAACAAAAATGTGTGGGGAGAAAATAAAGCCAAGTGTGAAAACTCTTTGACACCTTTCGTGGAATGTTAATGCAGCTGGGGAAGGCTATCAGTTTAGAATCCTGGCTTCCTCATTTCTGCAGTCAGGTGATAAAGAGGTGTCACAGAAGTGTGCACAAACTGAGACCAAGTGTGAAAATGGCAGGATCTGATTTTCTAGGCCAGAAATTTATTTTAAAGAAAGCTTAGGAAGCCTTTATGAATTAAGCTTTCTTTCTTCTGTATACGAATGACTCAGCTGGGTGGAAATGTTGCAGTTACTAACCTTACAAAAATTATTTACCTTTTCTTAGCCTCAGTTTCTTCATCTGCAAAATGGGAACACTATTACCCATCTGTCAGTGTCGCATAAGGATTAAATGAGAAAGAAGGAGCTGGTGTGGGAGGAATTTATACATGTGAGTCGAATCAAACTTCATTGCCATGAAACATAGTATTTGAAAAATTAAATTAAAAATATAAAGATATAACTAATCCCTGAGAGGTAAAGTCTTAATTAAGACTAGCCGGGCCTCATTTGAAAAATTCCCAGCCCTTTGGATTAGGAACATGGAGAAATATCGCCAGAATTTCTAAAGAGCCTTAATGTCTTACCTGAAACTTGGGAATGGGGCATTTTGGGAGCTGTCTGTGACCTTCTCTTTTCATCACGGGAAAGCTCTGACTTACTGATTTGGAAAACTGTAACTTTCTCCATACCTCATGTACTTCTATCACCACCTCTAGGGACTCAGAGTTCTAACTACCGTAGACGCTTAAAAAGCAGCTAATATTTGGTTGAACTTTTATACCTTCGGGCAAAATGACTGCAAGCATATTCTCCACAGAATAGAAAACAGTGAATGAAACTGAAATTAATTTGGTGGACAGTGATTCCAACTGGTCCCAGCACACCGCCCAACAAAGACCTGCTTCTCTACTTGAAGGCTGTTTCAGCCCACTACTTATTATTATTAAAAACAACACTGACAAGGCTGCAGATGAGGACCGTGGCAATTCCCTGGGTGCTGTCATACCGTCACACGATCTTTACAAGGGAGACTGCACAGCAAGGTAGGGAAGAGCATGAATCTGGTGCCCAACAGCTTGAATCCTGGCTCTGTCACTCCCCAGCTGGGCAACCTTGGACAAATACTTACCCTCTGGGTAAAGATTTTAAAAATCTTTCCGAGGGGCTCTAACGTACAGCAAAATTAAAGAAGTATTATCCTAGCGCAAGTTCCTTAATGACTTTAATAAGCCTCAGTTTCAACATCTATAAAATGGTAAAATCACAGCATTTAGTACACCTTATATGAAGTGCTGAAGATTGAGCGAGATAATGAATGTTCGGGGCTCAGCACGGATTACCTGGTGCATACCTGGTGCATAGAAAGGGATCAATGAATGTAAGCCTCTCCTATCTTATCATCGTCACTGCTGTCACTGTCATCACTATCGCCATCATCCCTGTCATCACGTCAACAGCAGCAACAGCAGCAGCAGCAGCATCATTATTAGTGTCTTTATCACTGTCATCCTCACTGTCGTCATCACCATCATGATCGTGGCCACTGACATCATCTCCATGAACATCGCCACCATCATGATCACCATCACTATCACTACCATTATCATCACTGCCGCCGCTGTCATCACCACCACCATCACAGCCACTGTCATCACCACCACCATCATCACTGCCGCCGCTGTCATCACCACCACCATCACAGCCACTGTCATCACCACCACCATCATCACTGCCGCCGCTGTCATCACCACCACCATCACAGCCACCGTGCTCATTATTGTTGCCACCATTATGATTATCATCTGCTTCTATAGGAGGTGCCTTTTATTTCTTTAAGAAGCCCCTAGAATGCTTGATACTTGACATGATGATCTTGAATTCTTGGTTCTTTAATAAGTCCTTTGGGAAAAGGAAGGTGCTAGCTATCTATAAAAACTCCCTATGAGCTAAAAACTTTGATTTCACTACACTCAGGCCCAAAATGTATAAATTAAACTTCTTTATAACATTCTACATGCGTTGAAAACATGTAGATGTGATGCCCCAAGCTTGTTCCTTATATTAATTTGCTCCTTATATTAATTAACTTGCTCCTTATATTAATTGGAGCAATTAAGTGGAAGAGGCTACCGACTACTTTCTTAGAGGCGTGGCCTAAAAAGGGGTGAAGCAGTATAAACGCAGCTAGAACTTCATCAGCCATTCTAAGCCTCACTAAGGGTCACCCTATATCAAAATCTCAGCTTTGGATGAAGTCTTTTTTGTGTTCGGCATGGAAGGTGATAAGTATTTTCTGAGCTATTTTTCAGTATGCTGATATGAAATATGCAGATTGAGGCCTGAACAGCTGTAGCACTCCAGCGTGGCTGGTATTTTGGTGGGCTTTATTTTAAAGTCTCTGACAGTTCAATCTCACTAAATAATTCAGCTTATTAGAAAAAGCCGTATGATCTTAAAATAAGTCCCTGAAGGTCAAGAATATAGTTTGAAATTTTATTTTTTGGTGAATAGCATTTGACATAATAACAGAAATGTCCATTGTAATATCTCTTCCTTTACATCTTTGAATGAAGTTACCTAGCACAAATCACTGGATGTTCATTTATAAACATCCTACATCTTCTCTGTGCATTTCTGGCAGACTGTTAAGCTAACACTGATTTTACTGTTCCCAACGAAGTAAGAGATTCTAAAGAACAAGTTCAAAACGCAGCTCTAACTCAAGGTGTCACTGATCATTTGGAAAGCTCTTTGTTAAATCTAGCCCAGGAAAATACAAGTCTCACACCATAGGAAAGCTAAAGTATTGACTTTATAATTCTGTAAAAAAATGCCATGTAAAAGTTTTCTAGGACAAAGCTAAATCTTGCTCATTTATCATCAGTCTGTTCAAGGTGACATGCAATTCAGGAGCAAAGCATTTGCATCCAGAAAGATATTGGCCAAGGATTTCTTTGTGCCCCTTGAAGATGGGTGTTTTGGCTGAGTCACCAGATTAGTAGCTTTGAAATAGCTACTCATGGAGATGTAAGACAGGATGTGAAGGTCCTTGGGTAGATCGCATCTAAATTCATGTAGAATCTTACACTCTGAGGCTGATGGGATGCTAAGGTTCGTCTTTTTCAAATATCTCCTTGTCCCATTTTATGGATAAGGCAACTGAGGCCAGAGAGAATAAATGATGTGTGCTCATTAATTCACTCCATTAGTAACATAGCCAGAGTTAGGACATAGATGGCCTAGGAGTATGGGAAGAATACACATCAGAGTTGGCCTGTGTATTCCTTCAACCTGGCTGACAGGGACAGATATAGCCATTTTGATCATGTACAAAAAAATATTTGGCTTCTACACTGTCATCTGATCCTTAGTGTGTGACCTACGCCAAATCCGTCGAATCCTCTCAATTCCAGCCTCCTTATATATAAAGACCTGTTACCAATCTTCACCTCATAAGGATGTTGGACCAACGAAATTCTATATTTAAAAATACTCAGAACAAAGCCTGAATACAGTGGTACTTGATAAAGGCTCAGGCATAGACTCATCCCCTCTAATGCCCTAGAACATTTCTCTTGGATGAAGATGCGGGGTACATCACTAGGGGGAAACCTAGATTTTCCAGAGCTGACTTATCATAAAATCTACTCGTAGTGTTCCAACAAGTACTCCCGTACTTTTCAGATACTATTTCCGTTTTGCTTCAGGAAAGTGCAGGCATTTAACCCTCACAGTGCTAACCAGCATCTGGGTGACAGCTGTGACCGTCGGAAGCCATATCAGGAAAAACAGAAGCTTAGCTTAGTGCCACTCATTGCAGCTGCCCAAATCTAAAGAACAGTGTGCAAAATTTTATAAACAAACTCTCATGTATCGCAAAAGTTATTCACATTCCTTTTTCAAATTTAGAAAATGTCAGTGACCAAAAAGTGAGAAATGAAAACCACTCATTATTCCACCACCCAGAGAAAGACAATGTTAATATTTCGATGGGAACAGAGGTTTTACACAGATTTAACAAAATGAATCCTGATGTTCCGTAGCTTACTTTTTGCCCTTTCTAAGTGCATCGTGGGTTTTTTTTCCCCAAGTAATTAGTTATCTTTTAAATAGACATTCGGTATGCTATCATTTACATAGTCCCTTACCAGGGTGGTACTCAAAGAGCTGTACACCTGGTAGAGCATGATTGTAAAGCAGAAGGGGGAAACAGCTGGTAGACCTATACAGGGTAAACCAGACGACTACCAGCCATGGATGTGCTATAACTTACTGGTTTCTTATTCAAAACATTTCATTTTTATTAAAAAATAATGTTTTTCTGGTCATATAAATACTTTCTTGATGAAAGAACAGATAATAAAATCCTGACATGCAGCTTTAAATACATTATGAGGTTAAATTCCTAGAAGTGTGATAGTTATGTCATAGGGTAAATCCAGGTCTGGGGATGTTGATGGAGGACAAGCTTTCCAGGATATCCACCTTCCAGGTAGTTCATGGTCATGGGCTCATGTTTTTTTCCTTGGTCAACACCCCCAAGTGGACAATTAAGAAAAGCTAAATAGTCATGCCAGAGGACAACAGGACTCCCCTCACCCTTTACTACCTTCCGACTGTGCCCTCTTCTAGCGGTAGAGACCCACCCCCCAATATAGTGAGTCCTGAATTTTCGGGGCACTAGGATGGAAGAATCTTCTGGTGCTCTGGCCCCTGTTTACCTCTTTCAGCTCTGCTACAAACTATATATTTTGATGTGGGCAAGTCACTTTGTACTGGTCAGGGCTGATTTCCTTACATGAAAAGGAAATGATTAGGGCAGACCAATAATCAGGTCCCTTTCAGAGTTATCAGCCTAAGAGTCTACACTGTGTCCCTACATGCTAATGCTACTGCATTTTAATGATGAACACTTTGTTTCATTTCTCGTACCACCTCTTTCCTCCCTCTAAACCCCTTAACAATCCATTTGCCATCCACACAGGAAACAAGGCAATTTTTAGAAGTGTAAATTGTCCAGTGATTTCTCCTCACATCTAAAAAAAAAAAAAAATCGAGGCTCCCTACATGGTTGAATAGACACACACACACGCGGTTTTACCCCTGCCCACCCATCCACCTCTACTCTCCCCTTTGGACACTATGTTGGTAGAAAACCACACTCATTTTCAAGCCCAATCCTACCAGAGAGTATTTGAAATGCCCATTCCTTTTGCCTGGCAAAGTCTTCCCCCAGGACCTTCCCTTGGCTCAGTTGTTCAGGGCCTCGGCCTCTGAAATTGCTGTTCTCTTTGCCTGGCACACACGTCCCCTGATTCCAGGTGGCATGAATCTTCTTATCCTAGGGCCTCAGCTCAAACCTCGCTTCTCCGGAGGGGACTAATCTGGCCACATCGATTCCAGCAGCCCTCCTCTCTGGTCGTTCTTTGCCATGCTATCTTAGTTTATTCTTTGGATTTCACGCCAATGTGATCATGTTTTACTTTATCATGTTGACAACACTCACAAAACACTTGTTGAGTGAATGTGGGGAAGAAGAGAAAAGCAGCTACTGACATTCAGGAGCTGGCTGGGTACCACTAGCTATAAGTCAGCATTCCTCTGTTGAACATGAGCAACTCTAGAACGTCAACATCACACAAGGCCACTGTGTGACCAGGATGAATCAGAACAAGTACGTGACCACTCATGACTGAGCCTAAACACACACAGACCTGGACATTGTCCAAGCTTTCCCCTTCCTGGCTCATACGAGTGACATCTGCTTCTTCGCTGATTACGTCTGCAGCCTCACCCTAGCCCACCCAACCTACAGGTAGATTTATTGTTATCAGTCAGAATTACCCCTGCTTCCAAGCAGCGCCCAACTCAGAGCAATGTTGCACCTCCATAAACCTTCTTCCCCCAAGGCGGCTAATACAAGCCCACATTCTGTAAGCCTTTCCTAACACCCTCTTGCAAAGATGCCCCACGGCTCCCCACGGTAGGTCCTTCCTCCTTGCAGTGAGCAATAAACCAGACTCATTTAACTACAGCTGTGTTTCTGTTGGTCTCTGGCTGAAGGGCAATGACAGTGGGAAAATAATAGCTTCTTTTTCTTGAGTAACTGCTATGTGCCAGATAGCACTCTTCCAATAGACATCCTTGGAATGGATGTATTTCTATTATTAGACCCTGAACTCAAATCAGATAAGTCCCTTCCCAAGATTACATAGCCTTCGGGGGAGAGGGGAGCTAAAGTTTGAACTGCGCCTTCTGGACTTCAAATCTGGCGTATTTTCTCATTATTGTAGTGTTTATTTTCCCTCCTTTTCTTTTAGCAACTATGTGGGGCGCTCTAAATTGGTAAGGAGGATGCACATGATAAATGCGTTGCCTCTATTAATTCCTCCATTTGGAAAGATTAACATTTCTTACAATTATTTCACGTTGTCAACCCTCTGTGAACGTTTGTATTTTAGATGTCTGGTCTTCCAATGTTATTTCTACATAGAGTTTCACAATCACAAACATATAGAATATGTTCAGCATCAGAAGAAATATTTTCAGACAGTTGTTCTGCCGTTTGGGGGAGTACAGTTGTGAAACAGAGAAAATATTTTAAAACGTAGATTTGTGGGGAGGATGGCTCTACATACAGGCTTTAGCATGAGAGAGGTCATTAGCTTTCTGTATTTTGTATTATTGCTATTTAAATAATGTCTCCTATCTTTCCTCCTTGAAGTCTAATTAATAAATGAATCTGAATTTAACAGTTTCCCCAGAAATTAAGACTCAAGTCTGTTGGTCCTTTAGGACAAGTCCCTGATACTCCCCTCTAGGTGGTTTGATATAACAACCCAGCATCTCCGATTTGAATATACTCTGCCTCTTGAGTCATCTGAGACCAAAATGTTTGGTTTTTCGTAATCATCATGCTCCATCAGCCCCACTCCAGGAGTGATTTCCAGCTCATGGACATTTCAGATCACAGGACGAAGGGGGAACTGAAGCTACTGAATATTTCCTAAACCTCATTGCACCAGGTCTACATTGCTGATTTCTTATCTTCCTATGGGTTCATTTAGGAATTTAAGCATCTGAAATGAATGTGTTTAAGATGATGTGGATGAAAACACCTATCACAGGGCCAGGTTCACTGCTGACTCTCAATAATGATCTGTTAAGTCAAGACGTACATTGTTTTTTGTTCGCCAACACTCTTCCCTGCAGCTAGAGCAGCCTATAAGACTTCAGAAACCTGACCATGTCACATGACTGCAGGGAGAGGGTGGAATGGAGTGGGGAAGGCAGGCCGAAGGGAGGCTGAAACATGAGGTAAGGACTATTATTATCCCATTTAAACTTGCCCAAGGTCACAGAGTCAATAAACGAGAGCTGACTTCTAGAGTCTATGCTGTTAACCTTTACGCATCACAGCATCTTCTTGGAGGCCAATGTCAAGATCTAATCCTTATGAACTCCAGTCTATTGGTGGGAAAGAAACAGTACTCAGCATACCTCAAGGACAGCCAAGGGAAAGTTATTTTTATTGTTCTGACTTTGATTTAGTTTTGGTCCCAAGCACCACAATCAGCAAACAGTTTCATCATCCTAGTCTCTTACATTAAAAAAAAAAAAAAAAAAAGTGGTGATGATTTTCTGATGGAAGCTCTGATAGAGTTTTAAACATAATTATCTTAGGCCTGTTTATCCATAAAGAGACCTACCAATGGCGCGTGATGATTTATCTCTATGGATTAAATGTCACAACTGAGGAGCTGTGGTCTAAATCATACATTCATGGCAGACCTTGAAAGCCCCTGGAAGGTCTCCCAGCTGACGCATCAAAGTCGACCAAAGTTTTCAAACTTTTCTTTTTATTTTCATGTAACTGGAATTATACATGGAATACAGTGCTCAGCGTACCACAGTTTGATAGGCACTTAAAAACACGAAGTTCTTTCAAAGATCAAACTTTATCAGTCAGGTAAATCTAACAGATTCACTATCCGACTGACAACCTCATATTGGTTTGAAAAAAGCATGAAGGCTTCTGAGACACAGGAAACAGCTGAGTACTTGGGCATGGCAGGTTGCTACTCATTGTTTGATACCTTTTATATTTTTAAAAAGACAGGTCCTTGAGAATAAACACTACATGCGGCACACCATTATAAAGCCCAATATGGAGTAACATATGCAGTGCAATTGCTCTAGAATGAAATAAACAATGAAATGGAATTTCAGATCCAGACCATTTGTTATATTCCTCTTTAAGCTTTTTATTTGGAAACAGTCCCTTTGGTCATTCCTAGAGCAGGGCTCCTCAAACTTAGCACTACTGACATTTGGGGCCGCATGACTCTGTGGTGTGAGCTGTCCCGTGCACTGTAGGATATTGAGTGGCACCTCTGGCTTCTGCCCACTAGATGCCAGTAGCACTCCCCTGTTGTGACAACGGAAAATGCCCCTAGACATTGTCAAATGGCTTGAGGGGTGTGTGTGTGAGTGTGTGTGTGTGTGTGTGTGTGTGTGTGTGTGTGTGTGTGTGTGTGCGCGCGCGCGCAAAATCAGTCCAGGATAAAAGCACTGCTCTAAACTATTACTATTCAATAGGATTGGCTATGAAAACCTGTTCAGTAAAGGATTGTTATTGGGGCCTATGAGACCACACATTCATTTATTTAGTAACTATTTGTCAAGTGCCTGTTATATGCCAGGTGAGATGAAAAGCTTAGAGGAAACAGTGAACAAAATGCAGTGAACATAGACTATCGCTTTATAATGGGGTAAAATTGATTTGATTCCTTTACTACCTCTTATAGATAGATAAGATTTGTAACTATTCAAAACGAAAAAATTAACTAAAACAAAATATAATACTTTGCAAGCATCTTATTCATAGATATAATTTGATATCTCTTCATTAGATGGTATAAAAGAGTCCATCTTTTCAATGCACCTCCCACCCCGTATACGTACATAAATGTATATTTCTTATATATACTCATACGTACATAGTACCCATTGTCCTCAATGGACATTTCAGCTGGTGCAAGGAACCTCTAAAGAAAACAGACATTTCTTTCTCTTTCCTATAAAAGTCTCTATGTAGGCAGTCCTGAGCTGGTATGGAATTCTTTAATCTTTGAGGCATTCAGTCTCTTCGTCTCCTGGCATCTCCATTACCTAGATGGCTGCTTATGTGCTTACTTTCCTGTCCACATTTTACCCAGCAGAAAGGAAAACAGGGAAGAATGACATGGGACAAGAACCGCGTTTTATAAAGGAAGTTCCCGGAGGCAGCCACATGGCCCATTGACTATGGGAGGCTGGGAAATGTAGTCTTTACTCTGAGTGGCCAGATGCTCCAAAGAACTTTCTATTCCTAAAGAGGAAGTAGAGAATAGACAGGAGGAAAAGAGCAATTTCAACCCCAGTCGCCCAGAGGCATTTTTCCTTTCCCCCATTTTCTCCTCTCCATTGACATCTCAACCACAGTGAGGTTTTGAATAGCTACTGTAATACCATCCACCTCTTCATAATAATAGCAAATGTTCTTGATCAGAAATTCCATTCCATTTGGGGAGCTGGTGAATGTTTAACAACTGGCTCTTTATGGGGGAAAAAAACAGAACCTGAATTTTAAGATTGCGGATTTCTGTGGTATAAATACCGCCATTACGGCCAACTGATTTCAAGCTACCAACGTCTCTGATGGTGGTACTGGGAAGTGACATACACAGTTGCCTCTCGTGACCGGGTATAAGCTGCTTCAGCACACCTTTGCTTAAGAGGAGATACTCAGCACAATGTCTGGTACCAACCAGACTCTCTATAGCTTATTTTATTAAAAAATTAAGAACACATGGCACGCTTTTACATATCTCATTTGTTCTCCCATATATTTACTGAGTGCCTACTATGTGTCAGGCCTTCCCGGGGTAGAACGGTGGGTAGAGCAGACAAGATTCCTACCTTCTCACAATATAGTTTACAATGTGGTAGAGAAGACAGAAAACCTACCGGTGATAACAGTAAATGTGGAAGGACAATTGTGGTGAATGTGGAGGGAATGAGTAACAGAAGAATTTAGCCTCATCTTGGGGCACAGCCAAGGCAAGGCTTAGCTGAGTCTGGAAGCGGAGCAAGAGTGACCTGTACATGGAAGAGCAAGACAGGCAGAGGGAAGAGTATAAATGAAGACCCAGCATTAAGGTGGGGAAAGTATGGCATGTTCAAGGAAGGGCAGGGTCGAGCGCAGTGTTATGGGAGAGTGGAAAGAGGTGGGGTAAAGGGAGAGAGCAAGGACTAGATCGTGCCGTATTTAGACACTGGTTTACATTCCAGAAACAATGAAGAGTCATGGAAGGCTTTGAAGTAGGGGACATGGTATCAGTGTTTGGGGAAAAGATCACTTTTCCTGTACCAATACGGGCACATTAAACAGGGGCTTAATAGATGCAAGTATGCCAGGTATGAAGCTCTTATAATAGTCGAAAAGAAAAATGATGACATATCCTTGGCTAGGGTGATGGCAATGGATACAGAGAGAAATGGACAGGTTTCAGACATATTGAGGGGTGACATTTACAGGGCCAGGGCATGCACAAACTCTGGGGGAAACACAGGAAAGGGCTGTGTACACGATTACTCCTTTGGTTTCTGACTTTGAACACCAAATGGATCCTGGGGACTTTTATTGAGTTTGGGATGAAGGGAGTGGAGGAGAGATTCTACATTAGATTTTGAGCGTGTGGACTTGAATCATTTGATCTTTCAATGATCTTTAAGGAAAGCATTCTTACATATTATCTCCATCATACCCCTGGGGAAGTAAGTTCAAAGCCACAGTCACACAGCTAGTGAATGGCATGGCTGGGACTCTAACCCAAGTCTTACAATACTAAACCCTATAGCACTATGGTCTTCTATGATGTAACACAAACTGGCTATAACAAGGTCCATCTTGAACCTGTGGCAGAGTGAATTTAGTTACCAGAATATTGTCATTAACCTGAGCTGCAAGGCGGGACCTCAGCTTATATACAGAGAGGACTGGGCTATTAACGATGCCCCTTCAAATTGCTTTGAACCATTTCTTCTGCACTGGACTAATGAGCCCTGCACTGCACTTCTGGGAAACCTCTCACCTTGTAAAATAAGGTCCATTGGATCATCCTCTGAATATTAACCTTGCTAGAAAGTAAAGAAAAATAAGTAATAGAAAAGATTGATTTTCCCCCACCCCATGTAAAGAAAATACTTTTCAATGAGCCACTAAGTGTAATTCATATTTTTAGATTAAGAGAGTATTTTGCACTGAGAAAACAAATAATCCTTGCAAACCATGACCGATATCATGATGCCAAGTAATAAAGGCATTTAAACGCTCTAATCTCCTGCATGGCTCTTGTATAAACCAGTGTAATGTGACACGACAGTAGCTAATGGTATACTCAAGGAATCTACATCAGCCTAAGTTCTCCACATTTGTCATCAGGTCTACACTGCTGGGCTTGGGAGGGCTCCCCTTCTCTCTTGCCAAGCTAATGAATCTTCTGGAAGCAGCACTCCTGAATCAAAGATTTATGGGAGAAATTATACCTGTTCCCTGAGCTAATGACAATGGGAATGAAGAACTCCTTTTAGTCACAGGCAATGAAGCCAAGTGTCTTTGGTAAAATTAGCAGCTGCATGAGGAAAACAACATACGATCTTATTTATACTCAGTGTGGTCTGTCCACTTGCCATAAATTTTCACATCGCACATGACAGCTCTGTTCACTTAGATGTTGAGTCAGACATCACAAAACTTTTTTTTTTTTTCTAATATTCCCTGCTGACGCATCAGGCCCAAATGACAAGCCTAAAGACAAGACAGAACAAGGCTTAATTCCCCCCATTTTGTAGATGAGAAAACTGAGGCACTGAGCTTCCGGGTAACCAACTGATCATCACATCCAAATTAATACAAGAGCTAGAACTAGGACTCAGGCAACTCCTT
>NW_006494614.1:58754162-58779038 GCF_000325575.1 Pteropus alecto | reverse complement strand
TCAGGAGGGTAGGGACTTGGTCTATTTTCACTCCTTAGTATCTGACACGTAGCAGATACTCAATAAACATTTGTCACTTGCTTCTCTGTGCCTCTCATTTCCTGAAGCATGGTTCAGTAGAGACTCAGGGGAAGTAGGAGACAGAATTCCAGGGCTTCCCAGGAACGCATGGAAAGTGATATAACCAACCTCCTTAGCCTTTGGTTTCTTCTCTGCAGTGACAACAACCCACGGCAGCCCTGAGCAGGAAGGGGAGCCACAGGGTGATGAGAGTTTCCTGCAAATGGCACACATTTAAGGGTCGTGGCTGTTTTTAAAGTGAAGATAATACTCCCAGAAATTCATTTGCTCTTCTTGATCAGGTACGCTGCTTCTGAAACCGTGTGCAAAAAGCAGCTGTAGAGATCCAGCTGCCTGCACTATCAACTTTGCCTTCTAGAACTTTCCTGGAGGCCTTCAGGGTAGCTCATGACATTAATATGAGCCTGCTATACCTTTCTTCATGCGCAGTCAGAGAGACATGTGGTGGCCCTCGCAGGCCAGACGTCTCCTTGACTTCAGGCTAACGGCTTTCCTTAAAGTTCAATTTTTACCCGTTATATTTGCAGGAGCTGCAGTCAAGGGAGTTGGGGATCCTCGTTCACTGTTCTCTGCTCTGCAGGAAAACATCTCGGGGGTAGAAGTAGGTACAGGTCCTCACTGTGTCATTTGCTAATCATGCCACGTGAGACATATTTCTTAACCTTTCTCAGCCCCAGTTTCCTCACCAACCACCACTCAGGTAGGTCATAGTATTAAATATATAAATATAATGCAATGTAAAGTGCTGAGTTCTGTGGCTGGAACAGCACTAACAATGACCACCGCAGCTATTGATGCTCTGCATATGGATCCATGCTTTCTAGTAGCTCATTTTGACAATTCGCTTACTTTTATTCAACATGCATGACAACCTGGTAGATAAAACAGAGCTCTGTGTGACTAGGATCCTAGTTTGTTTCCAAGCTGCATTCATGGGGAATCAGAAGTTTCCGAATGGGTGACTGGCTTTACGTCCACTATCTGACCGTTTCTCTTGAGCAACTCCACCTCCACCACAGCCAAAGTCCCTATCTCCTTGGGTCTGTGAGAGCTTCCTAATTGGTTTCCCTGCTTCCTCTCTTGCCTCCTTCTTCAGACTGTCTCTCAACACAGTGGCCAAAAGAATCATGTTAAAACATCGGTTAGATCACATCCCTCCTCTGTTTAAAAGCCTCCAAAGGCTCCCCATATCACTCAGAATAAATCCAAAGTTCATAAAATGATTTACGAAGACCTCCATGATTTGCATACCTTTGCCTCATTTCCTGTCTGCCATTAACTTCTGCTATAGCACTTGATTGAATAAAGAAAGTGATGAGACAGGACCAGGATGCTCTAAGAACTGCAGCCCACCCTCACGTCAAGACAACAAACCAACTAAGTGACAACGGAAAGAAACGGGTGTTTAGATTGAAGTAGATACGAGAAGCATGATAAGCCTTTTTTTTTATTGTCTGGAATATGGAAGGGAAATCACTAAAATATGACTAGTAAGTAGGAATAGAGGAATTTCAGATCAATGTTGACCAAAAAAAAAAAAAAAATCTTACCCCAGCTGACAAGGAATGACATGAAATCTTTCATGAGAGAAAAAATTCGCCACCATTGGAAATACTCAAGCTGGACTGGAAAATGCGGGCAAGAGGTAAAGAAGTAAGATTTCAAACATCAGAAGGCAGGTGTGATGAGGTTATAGTCAATTTTCTTTTTAATCAAGAGAGTCTACTATTCTTAGTAGCAAAGAATAGAAGGGAAAAAATAAGAATCGACTCTTTTATCTTCAACAATTGTAGAGCAATTAAATGTCGACAGATAGCACGTCATAGTAAAATATTGCAAAGGTGTTTTACAAGAGGGTCTCTGTTTGGGCCATGTTACTGAAGCAGAATGCTAATTTCTTTGCTACCTTCCTCTTGGCATTCTGATGGGGATCTGGGGTGGGGCAGAGTGAAAGGTTTAAGGCCATTGTCACAGAAGTGAAGAGACTAATAGTCAATGCTAACTGAGGAAAAGGGAATTGTTCTCATCACCAAATGGCACACTAGATTGTTTGGCAGAAAACCAAGTCATATACTTTTATTTATTTTCCTCGTGCTCTTTTCTCTCTCTTCTAGATCATCTTCAACGGTGTATGTGAATGTGTGAGTGTGTGTGAGTGTGTTTCTCTACTGTCTTTTAGTGTGTAATTCCACAGTTCATTCAATAAATATGATGGCAGGTCTACTCTGCACCTGGCTGAGGACGAACAAACTCTGGCCTGAAGGCCCTGACACTTTTCCTTAAGGATTGGTTATCAGAGGAGAGATTTGCAAAAGGCACTCATGCCTCAAAGAATCCACATTATGTTCAACCTCAGTCAAAGAGGAGTCAAGAGATCTGCTCTATACCATTATGGAAAATGGGCCTCTCCTTCCACAAATAAGATGAGAGCTGTGGGTCATGAAGTAACCTCACAACATGCAACAGATATCTTTTCGTGAAAGCTATTGTCCTAATCTAGTCTCATGGAGAGCACTGAAAAATCATAACTGACCCAGATGGCAATATCCTGTCCTACTACCAAATACACATATATCAATACCATCTTTTCAAATGATAGACTTCCCACTTTCTTCCTTCTGTGACTGTCTCAATAAGCCAAGAAGGAAAGACATTTGCCTCCAGGAAACATATTGAGAGCAGATATTTGTGCCCTTTAACAGGGAAACTGATGGTAGAACAAATTCCTAGAATTGGTTACTAAAGATAAATGCAATGGATTGGTTCAGCGCTATGGTTATTTTAACACATAAACCAAGAATAGTGGCTGAATGCATTGGAAAATAGGGAGATTTGAAACAACCGATTTAACCTGAAAACAAGAGAAGCGATGCGCCAAATAGAACTCCCCTAAAATATAAACAAATGAATATGTGTAGCTTATTCCACAAACAAAGGCAAGAAGAGACTGTCAAGCAAATGTAGAATCTTGTCTGTTCCCTTTTCTTACAGACTGATTTCTGATATGTCTACTTATTTCTCATTTATTTGGAAAATAGTTGTGAGCATCTCACACAGGAAATTATTTTACAAAGCATTACAAATCATGAAATGTCACTGTTATCTCTATACCATGCAGCACTTTTTTTAAAAAGCAGAATTCTCTCCTCTAATAAGAATATCCTATCAATGAAAAACAAACAAACAAACAAACAGATCCAAACACAACCCAGAAAAATATTGAAGTTTTAAACAATCTAGCTGCTGAGGTCAAACTAACAGGGATTTACAGTGTGTTTCCAATGTTTTTAAAAATAAAAAATGAATTTCACATAATAGTCAACTGTTTCTGCCTCTTGCTATTTTGCAATATTTCCCAGGCAGTGAATCCCCTCGAGTACCATGGAAGGTCACATCAAGCTCAATAAAAAAAACCTCATTTTTCCCCTCACAGAATAAACTCATTTTTCCCCTCACAGTCAAAATGTAGCACTTCCCCTCCATTAAAATGCTGATACCTAGCCACAGAGGCTTTCACATTAACCTTATGAAAACAAATAGAAATACACCAGAGACCACTTCTTTAGAAGGTTTTAGTTTAGGCCAGTAGGCTTGACCAGAGGGTCAGCTATAGATCACTTTGGCCTTTCTGTCACCTTTCATAAGAAAACTGACACAGAGCTGCCAAAGCTGTCAGAGGCTCTTGACTGGCTCTAAGAAACATCTTCATGGCCCTGGAAGGAGCAGTGGAACCATACTTATTAATATTATTTGAGGAACAGAGGTACATGTTGTTACAAATGGGCCCAAGTCAACTTGTGGAAAGAGGAGATGGGGAAGGGGCAGCTGACCGCGAGCCCTTAACCGTACTCAGGCCTAGCTAAGCTGGGGATTCTGGAGGTGCAAAGGGCCGCCGCCCCTGCATATTATCTACTGGTGTAGGCACTTTGTATGAATTTCCTATGGCTGCTGTAACAAGTTTTCACAATCTTAATGGCTTAAAACAACTAGGTTTATTATTTTATAGTTCTAGAGGTCTGAAGTCTGAAATGGGTCTCACTAGGCTAAACTCAAGGCCTCTCGTGTCCATTTTATAAGGACTCTCGTGATTACATTGGGCCAACCTGGATGATCCAGGATCTTTCCCAACTCAAAAGGCTTAACTTAATTACATGCAAAGTCCTTTGGCCATATAAGGTAACATATTTACAGATTTGGGGGATTAGGACAAAGATGACTTCAAGAGTCATTATTGTGCCTACCATACACTTTAAGGACAAGGTGGGGGATGGGTTGTGTTACTAAGTTTAGATTTAATAGGACAAGCAGAAGGGGCTCATAGTCATTGTGGGCCTGGGGAAGAATAAAGATAATCACCGACTTTAGAATACAGTGAGCCCAGGAGGCTGGGTAATGGGCAAAAGATAAGTGTGTGTGTGTGTGTGTGTGTGTGTGTGTGTGTGTGGTCTTGGTAAAGTCAAAGAGCTGGTTCAGTGAGAGAGGAAAAGAGGGTGCACAGAAGGTCATGATCCAGAAGGAGATTTAGGGTGGAAGATATTGGAGTTGAGATATTAGCAAGGTCTAGAGTATGGTCTCATGAGTTGTCTGCTCTAGCGAAAAGGAAATAAGCATCATTGCCATAATGAAAGTCAAGAAGCTGGGCCTTCAAATCAGATGCTGAAATCACTCTGATGATGGAAGGAGAAACGGTAGACAGGGAAACTGTGCAGTAGGACCCAGAGTTCTAGAATCTCAATAAATAGGGGAAAGAGACCTGGAGGTGGTCAGGAGGTGTGGCGATAGTGTAATCAGATGACGTGAGCTTCAGAGAAGGAGCCAATGAAAGACAGTGATAGAAGAAAATTTCTTTCAAGGGACCTCCAAGAATGGTGACCTTACCTCTCAGTTTTGAAATATTGGGGTTGAGAGGATGAGAGAATAAACCAACTCTGCTTAGAAAAACAATTTTCTCTACTGTACCTGTCATTTGAGTTATCATATATTTTATTTTTAAAAACCTTATTTATTTTCAGTCTTTTCAAAGAATATAAGCTTTATGAGGGTGTTTCAATGCTATATCTGTAGTGCTGGTAACACTACAGCTTAGTTGGGGAAGAGATGTTTCTTTAAAGGTCAGGAGAAAAAAGAATATGTTCTAGGAATGATTTAAGACGTAAGGGAAATTGAGAATACAAAGTCCCAAAGGCCGCAGTGGAAAGGAGGACAGGAAGAGGAATGAGCAGGAGAAAGAGTCATTTGAGGGAGTTAATGAGCTGAGTGGGAATTATTTTGGGAGTGTGATTCAAGTTAGGGCACTGTTACTGGGCCACCTTTCTCTGTGAGCCTCCTGAGAGCAGGGGGCTTGTTTTATTCGGGATTTGACACTTGGAAGAGAGTGGACACTAAGGGGGTAAGTGGCGGGTTGAAGGGGAAGAACACAAAAAACTATATCACTCCAGAGCTAGACTCTTCTTGGATGGTTCAAGCAGGAGCCAAAAGACCTTCTCTCGAGGATGTCCTACAGCTTTCAAGCATGGGCTGAAACTGATATTAGATGATGTCTTAGGCTCTTTTCAATTCCCGAGTCATCAAATGACCAAAGGGACATTCTTTCTCCTTTCCTCCCAATTTTCACTCCAGCTGTTTCATTCATTTGAATGATGAGAGAGCAGAATGACTTTTGTAAACATCACTCATAGCTTGGAACTCGATCGGCAAACAGTGGAATCACCGATCTCACTTGACCCGCGTCGTAGGCATGCTATGGTGCGATAGCAGACCTGAGCCACCGAGGAAGGAGAAACAGCTCCACGGATTTAATTTCGCATCACTATGGCAACCTTGAGACTTTTGTTGCAGCAAAAGGTTAAATGCAACCAAGCATTCATTAGGACGTTCTGCTAATGAATCAGGCCAAATCCTTATTCCTGTGTAAATCAATGGCGGTATGGGTATAGGGGTTTAGAACAAAGAGACAGTGCACAAGCCAGGGAGAGCTAACTGTCTAATCAACCTTGGGATTAAAATTGGTCTCCGACTGATACAATGGTTTTATCTGTAACATGCATGAAATAACTATAATTGAGTGAAAAAAAATCAGACATTACATAATAATGTTCTGAGAGCATTTGTCTAGGACCAAGGCTAATTTTTTCATTCTTGCAAAACCATTTTTGAAGATGTTTAATTTCTTTCTTTTTAACTTTGATGGGGTTTAGTAATCCTTCTAAAATTAAGAAAATAGCCAAATAATATTTATATTAGTTTCCCCAAGTCCAGGCAATATGCCATCCGGCATTACCTCTTATTACAGCAGCTTCAAAAAGAAATAGTGAATGAGAGATTTCCAAGGTGCTGGGGTATGGCAGGGACCTCAGAAATCCACTGGTTTGTGCAACTGCAATCAACTGACAGTGCGTCCAAAGATACTTTTGTGATGGAGCTCTGGGCCTCTGTGGATACCAAACAAATGGCAACTAAGTGAGTGAGAGGTAGGGTGGAACAAAGCAAGTCTTCAGTCATATTAGATTTCCCTCCCTTTAACTGTTTCCCCGGGTGAACTCATTCACATATTTTGCTTGTGGGCACCTTAAAGTACAGGCATGATACCCATCCAAGTCCCAGGCTGCCTTAGGATAATGGCAAATAGGGGTAGGCAACCAGGATTCACTTCCTTCCCAATCCTCACGTTCCCAAGTCCTAAAAATTATCAGGGATGCCACTGGGGCCACTGGAAGAGGGACAAAAGGATCTGTAGATCTTTCAATCCCCAAAAAGAGAAATAACATTTTGCTTTAATATATTTATTAGGTCTTCAAAATCGATCATTTATAATAAATAATTTCACTGCAATAGATAGATGGTTGTATAGATGTGTTTATGGGTATTTATAATCCTATATTCTTCAGATAGCTAATATAGGCATGCCTATGAAATTTTGGGGATTCCGAAAACCAGTTTTTCAGACTTTTAAAAAAAGTTCACCCAACCTAGGCTTGTTTGTGTGTTCTTGTGTTTGTTTGTTTATTTTCCTGACAAGGGCACAGTCTTTTATGGTGAACTGCCTTCTGGGAAATCAGTTAGAAAAGGTGAGGGCCTAGAATTACTAGAATTTCCTCCTCAAGGCAGAAGATAGCATCGCTCAATCATGATGCAGCTGAAAGAGTAAAGAGTGAGCTGCTTTAGGCTTTTTTTCTCTTTGTGTTTTCATAAGAATAGAAAAAAATGAGAACTTTCAATAATGGCCCAGTTAAAAAATGCTCTCCTGGGTAAAAATTTACATGTCATCCTGAAAATGCCTGCAATGTTTTCGAGGCTGCTGAGAACTTACATAATTCTTAAACTTTACCCATTGGTAAAGAAAAGTAAACAAAAGAGATTCTTGTAGGAACCTTGTTATTTCTAGATGTAGGGTCAGTATAGCAGAAAACAAAAGAAAAAAAATAGGTTTCCAATGAATTTGCAGTTATATGTAAATGTGCAATATGAATAAAAGACGTATAATGAATTGAAGAGTGAAAAAAATAAAGCTTTATAGAATATGAATCCTACATGTTTAATGTACCTTTGAAACCCTAGTTTCCAGCATAGTGCCTGACATAAGTTGGCATTCAAGAAATAATTGCCAAATTCTCCCCATCTTCCTCGTCATCATAATCATCATCTTCATCCAACATTTTTCAGGTTTACTAGGTGCCAGGCACTATTCTAAGCATCTTATTTGTATTATCACATGTAATCCTCAAAAACAGTCTTTTGAGGAAAGTACCAGTATTCTCCTCTTATTAAGATAGAAAACTTACACAATAGGCTTACACAATAACTTTTTTTTTCTATTTTCCAATCATCCTTCCCACTCTCCCTTTCTTCCAATATTTATTGAGCACCTGTATTTTTAGGTACTGTTTTAAGCATGAGGACAAATAAATGAATGAGACAGACAAAAATCCCTGCCCTCATGGAGCTCACATTCTAGTGGCCAAGAGCATTTAGCTAGTAAGTCACTGACTGAGGACTTGAGAGTCTGAATAATATGCAAACAACATGGAAAACTATTGCCCAGTGTGATATTCTGAGCTGTTTTGTGATGTGTTCATAATGGAGTAGAAACTCTTATTTGGGCAATTTAGGAAATCTGTGCCTTCTTAGAAAACATCTACTGTGTCTTAATAGGATGTGGAAGATTGGAGGCTGATACTTTAAAGGCCTAAAACATCTGGACATGTGCTTCTGGATAAACAGTGACTCTGGTTTTGCACCACTCACTAGCACATGTCCTGTACGTTCCAGTGACCATTTCAAGATCCCAAGAAAGATGTGTCTTCGACAAATGTTACAACTGGCCCTGGAGTAGGAAGACCTGTGTCTGCTGTCACTCACAAGCTGTATAACTGAGCTCTCTTTGGCATGTGGTTCTCCACGGTAAATTGGGCAAGTTAAGTCTTACTTCACTGGAATTTTATATAAATTAACTAAGACAGTATGCCTGTGTGCGATTACTGAACTCAGCTCATAGGAAAGTCTCTGTACCTGCAATTCAGATGGATGGATGACTAAAGAAGAATGTAGACAGCTTATTCTGTTTCCCAATCTCTCCCTAGTGCCAATACAGCAATCTTGGATTTTTTTCCTTAGAGATATTGGCCAAAGGGGAGTGGAGAAGACATCTTAAATTCATTCCAGCTCAGGAAGTTCAGGTTTCCAAAACAGCTCGTCTGAGTCATAAAATCTCCACTTGCTCTATAACCTCATTAGAAACAGCTGACTGGTTTTTTTTTGTTTGTTTTTCTTTTTGTTTGTTTGTTTGTTTTTGGTCTGTCTCTCCACCATAAGTTTGGTTCTGTTACAATTACTATCTGTGGTTAATTTATAAGGAACTCAGGCCATGCCACCTCCACTAACAATGTTCAGGAGATTGTTGTGTTGACTGCTTTTCAGTCATGACTTTCAGGAGGAGGAAGAGGGGGAGGAGAGGGGTGGAAGAGAGAGAAGAGGTCATAGCTGCTGGGTAGCAATGATGCCACAGGGATGAAGCTAGGGAGAAAGAAGAGCATTGACCTCACTCTTATTCTTTCCTTCAGTCTCCTGATGGCACCCCTCTTTGGCTGAACACAACAGGAAACTTGAAGACAAAGGAGCCCACTGATACAGTGCAGACAATTCACCCTCCTGGAGCACATAGCAGAGTCACTAAAGGTAGAGAGTGGATCTAGAGGGAAAATATTTAGCACAGGTAGTCAAGGTGGTCTGTCTAATAAGATATTTAGACAGAGGCCTCAGTGACAAGAAGGAGGCCAGCAGAGGAGGATGGGGAGGGAGAACAGAGGTAGGCTGAGGGAACGTCCAGTGCCAGGACCCTGAGCCAGAGTATATTTTGTGAGTGCAACAAATAACATGGAGCTGTGGTGAGCTAATAATAGAGAAAAGAATGATGATTGGGAGGTTGGCTTTCTGAGCTCTGGCAAAGAATTAGGATTTTATTCTGAGGGCAGTGGGAAGCCTTTTAGGGTTTCAACAAGGAGTGTAATCATCTGATTTAGGCTTTTAAGAGGAGATTCTTTGGTGTGGAGAAAGAACTGTTATTGTAGCAATCAGGAGGATAGATGATGGCAACCAGGACTCACACGATCATAGATTGGATGGGAGGACAGATTTGAGATATGTTTTGGATGGGTTGGATATGGGACATGAAGGAATGAGAAGAAACAAGGACACCCTCTAGGTTGCGAGGGACAGGTGGTTCCATTTATAGTCAGGTGGCATTGCACTTGTAATCCCTATTAGACATGCAGATGAGTTGTGATGTTAGCAAACAGTTATATGATTTTAAAGGTCAGGGCGGAAGTCTTTAATTCATGGTTCATTTTAGCAGTACAGCAACCCAACCTTTTCCATCTTTTTTTTTTTTAATTTTAAAAGAAATTAATAGATCCAAAAAACTGCTATTTTTGAACAGAAACTAGAAAGAGCTTTAGAGGAATTTATCATAAGTATTAATTAATTCATGCAAGAAATTAAAATCTATTCTGTTTCAAATTATAGGCATTAATACCATAAGAAACCAGCTGATTCATCATCTCAAGAACCTTTTCAGGCCATCATTTTTTCTAAGCCCATTAGCCCAATTTATAATTGTGGACACTCTAGTTCATCATGACTGAAATTCACTGAACATGTCCTAAACATAATCTGAAATGGCCTTGGTTTTTAAATTTCTCTGTTAAAGAGAATGACTTTATGATTTCTTAGATGAGTGTTAATATGGTTTTTAGCTTGATGGTATGCCATCTTCAAAACAAATTATTTTTACACAATATAACTTATGGGAAAATTCTGAGGTCCTAGGATATCTAATTGAAAGGGAAAATGGTCTTCAAACTATACATATATTCTCACCTAAGTAGTTCTACTACAAATCCATAAAAGCTATCAACTTTGCTGAATGACTGATTCTTAAAAACTAAGACCCCTAAATGAGTCATGATCTTTTATGTCAGAAAAACAAGAGCTAAATGCTTGTTCTTATGGTGATAGTTTTTAAGAAATAAGAAATGTCATCAATTTTAATGACTGAAATATAATGGCTGAGGATGGCCAACCCTTTGTTTCCTGGTTTCATGAGTAGGTGCTCTGGGTAATCTTGACTATTTTATTAGTGTATTTAAAGAACTGACTGACTGTGGAAAAAAGCATTTTAATGCCAGGAAGAACACTGATATTGTTAGTTTCACCGTGGCAGGCTTTGTTGGCTGGCAACCACAAAGTCATTTTCCTACTGCTTCCTTCCTACTGCACACTAAGAATAGAGCTCAGAAAAGCCAAAAGCTTCTCCAGCCTTCTCTGCAGGTAGGAGTGGCCACTCCTACTGCACACTAAGAATAGAGCTCAGAAAAGCCTTCTCTGCAGGTAGGAGTGGCCATGTGGTAGATCCTGGATAATTAAGTCATGAGAAGTCTGTTGGAGTTTCTGGAAAAGATTGTCTTCCCTGATGAAGAAAGAACCTTGAACCTTCTCTCCACTGCCTGCACTCACCTCACCCCGCTTCAATGTAATCTTGATGTGTCCAGAGATACAGCATCCATCTTACAACCATTAGGCAACAAACATAAGGACAAAAAGCCAACATGCTGAGGATGATGAAGTATGCAGAGAGCTTACATTCTTGATGACATGATGAACTGGTAAGCTACCCTTAACTGCCTACCTCCAGTCACTTTATGTGAATTCGTTAAATGCATTTATTGTTTAATGTACTGTGGGTTGGTTGGATTCCTTTATTTGCAGCTCAGTGTAGCCTAAACAATCAACCCTCTTCTTGGTGTTCGTTTTCCCCTTGGCATCACTGATCATGGAGATTTTTCCTTCTTCTCTGACAGAGTTCTTAACCAGCTCTTCTTCCTCCTCCCATCCCACAGTATGAATTTCCTCCCTAGGTTCTATATGAAGTCCTTGTTCTCAATTCCCTTCAAACTCTCCCTTATTAATTCTATCTACTTCCACAGTTTTTACTCCCACCTGCATGCAAATAACTTCCAAGTTCGACTTATTTCTTTGTCATGATGATATATAAACCATAAATCTGTAATAAGTGGACCGGGCAGGGCCACCCACAAGAACTCCCATTCATGCAGAAAACTGGGTCTCCAGGGCAGGAAACAGCAATTGGCAGCTATCGGTGGGATCCGTTTCCTGGCTATCTCAATTTTCTGAATGAATAATTCACTATCCTTCTGCTTCCCAAGAAGTAGAAAGTGTGGAAAATATTCAATTCCAATAAAAATTTTTTTACATTCTCACTTCTCTTTTTGCATTCAATTTTATTATAGCACTTTCTGTTATCTTGCAGAATTGACAATGTGACATCGCTTACTTTTCCTTTGACTATTTCTTAAATCTTGTACCATTATATGACTTTCATTTTCTTCTATCCTTTACTCAAGGCCCTTTCTCTATTTTCATCATGTAAGAAAGTGAATATTAGACAACAAATTTGTTGATTAGAAAAAGAGGCTCTAAACCTATGAGAAGACACAGGGACCTGGTGGAGTATCCTGCCCGGGCCATGGCTGTCCCTGAAACACTGAAGATAATGGTAATGTCTGCCATTTAATCAGCATCTAATATGTGCTGAGTCGCATGCACACATTATCATGGGAGAAACCTTGAATAAGAACTACCTCGAGAGACAATAGAGTCTATTGACAAATTCCTGGGGGCTGTATCCACAGATCTCCAAGAACAACAGCTGTGTAGAGAAATATCCCTGGGTACTGAATTGTTTTTTCTCTAACCAATGTTAATCTCTGTGCCAGAAAGTATCTTGAGAATTCAACTACTTCTCATTCTCTAAATCGATATTCAGCCAGACATCCTGCTCTAAATTACACATTAGCTCACTTTAATTGACACCCTTACCTGATGTCTATCTCAGTGATGTTTTTAATCACCTGTACAATTGGTACAATTGTGACGGCTCAATTTAGTTTATTAAGGGTGGGGGTCTTAATTCGTAACATTTGTAACACCTAGCTCCATACCCTGACCAAAAACGTTTCTCTTAGGTTAGGTATTTTTTAGTCTATCCATCTATAGAAAATTCGTTATCCTCTATACAATATCATTCTTTAAAATTGATGTCTAGTTAATCTACCTCCCAACATGAAATTGGAATCATTAATTCTCTCAAGCTAGAATCTAGATATTTAATATTCAGAACTAAAAAAGCCTTTAAAAAACTGGACTATTTACAGAAAAGAAATTCCTGTTATTTTATAAAGCTGAGTGTGCAATACAGTTTATTTGGATTAGAAGTAAAGTGTCCAGTAATTTTAGGTGACATCCCAACCTGCTGGGAAGAGATAACCAGAGAAAAATTCCTTTTAGAATACATATGTCTTAGATTATAACCACCATACCAGTATATACATGGGAATGCTTGGGGATAACTTATTGGTGAAATTGCCTTATATAATACTGTGGGTTTGGGTTAACTTATCGGGAATGAGATTGAGTAAATTCCTCTCTGTATAGGGAAAATGATACAGCCAAGGCCCAGTGTGATGCATAGTCCAGTGTGAAAGAAATGATAGGTTATGCCAAGGGATGACTATTATTATCAATGAATCGCCCAAATGTATCCCTAAAACTATAGCATGGCTGTTTCAGCCTGGGAATGACTCCCACCTCTACCACTTCCTAACTGTGACCTTGGACAAGACACAAACTCTCAAGGCCTCACTATCTAAGGAATCTAATAGCATGTGCCTAGTCAATGTAAAATGGTAAGCACAGTGGCTGACAGATGGTACTGGCTCAATAAACGTTAGATATTATTATTGGTAGAGTCTGGCAGTTGCTCTGCAATGCCTGGTTCAATTGCTATCAGCATAAAACTTGGCATCTTGCCCCGATCTCTCCTGAATCCATGGTGGGTGTGGTGCATAGCTGGTACTCTGAAGGGTAACTGATCACACATACAAGATAATATCACTACTGAGGATCTAATGATTGACAATGTATTAAAGTAGTGTCAGAAATGACTAATTTTTTCCAGCATCTGTTCTCCTGCCCTTTCTCCCATAATAATACAATTTTCAGATAGATGGCTGTTCAGAACAAATATTTCATTTTCCAGATTCCCTTGCAGCTAGTTGTGTTCATATGATCAAATTTTTTAGCCAATGGAATGTGAATACAATTATTGTGTGCAATGTCTATTATTCCTTTAAAGTTGAGATGCCTTCCTCTTAATTCTTTCCTTCTTCGGCTTTCTGGAACATAGATGTGGTGGTCAGCCACCATGGACCATGT
Organism: Pteropus alecto; assembly: GCF_000325575.1. Taxonomy (NCBI): domain Eukaryota; kingdom Metazoa; phylum Chordata; class Mammalia; order Chiroptera; family Pteropodidae; genus Pteropus; species Pteropus alecto. Next base: position 58,765,169 of record NW_006494614.1, on the reverse strand, counting down.
GGATGAGGGTGGTACCTAGCGCTAGCTGAATAACAATACTGAAGGAAGCTGGGTTCCAACTCCATGGACCATACTATCCCTGAATTTCTTCTCTATCACTGGGCTGTTCCAAGAGTGAAGAAAGATGGATTACTATGTCTTTATATTATTATTATTTTAAACCTCTAGGAGAGCAATCAAACCCATAGCTAACTAATATTCATATACGCTAAATAATTTAATTAACTTTTATGTGTACCACATGGAAAGTAATGTTCAAATATTTCATCTAACCAACCAACCAACCAACCAAGCAACCAACCAACCAGCTGTCCATCCATCCATCCAATATTTACTCTGGTCACTATGGTTGGCATTAGAGAATACAGTGATTAATGAAACCCCAGGGAGCCACAGATGTTTCTTTACAATGTGGCCTCAACCTTCCTTTCCGGCTGCATATTCTGAGTGCGCTCTGCTATTTTAAACATCTGGACATTTGTATAAATATGCTCATCCTTTAGTATGGAATGCCCCTCCTTCCAATAATCCTACTTCATCCTTCAAGACTCAGTACAAATACTATCTCCTGTGAAAACTTCCCTATGATCTTCTGCATCTGCCCACAAAGTAGAATTTGTCACCCCTTTGTGCACCTATAGAACTTTGCATGTCTGGAACATGCCAGGTTCTGAGTGGAGCAGAGGCAAGGCATACCTGGATTTGAATCGCAGTCCTTCCCCTGTTAACAATGAGCTTGAGTAAGTTACCTAACTTTGTTCATGCTTATTTTCCTGATCTGAAAAGAGGTATCAATAGAATTTATCTCACTGGGTTATTGAGGGGTTAAATGAGAATCCATACGAGACTGACAGTTTAGAACATGGCATGTAGTAAAGTTTCAATAAATTTTTATTATTACGATAAGATGAACCTGTTGAGCTGCCATTACCCATATACCTGGATTTCCCACTATCTTCAAGTCCCTAAAGGGCAAGGACAACAGCTCGGACATCTTACTGGTATCCAGTACTTAGTACAATACTAGGCACAGATCAGACTCAGTGGATGCGTGTGGAATCTACCAACAAATCAATCAATAAATGAAGGACAGTTTTCTGCAGAAAATTCTCCAGGTACCACCTCACTTACCAAATGGGCCTGCAACCCTCCAAGGAGAAAAATAACTTTACAGAGAGAAGAAAACAGGAAGCTCTTCATCATTCCAGTTTGAACTGTAACGTCTCTTTCTGGCATCCCCATCGTACCTACTCTCTCCTGGTGAGTCATACTTAAAAGCGCTGTGACAATGTCCTAACTGAAATCACCATGATTCTCTTTCTTCCTTTTTATTTTTTTAAAACTAATTCCCAGAAGGCAGAGATCATAGGCCAAATTCTAACATCACATCCTCTTCAAAGGAGTTCTTGGACAGAATCTTGGTTTGTATAGATCCAATCTAATGCCCATGACATTGGATCAAACCCTAACTTGTAACTAGAAGTCTGCCCCATGCCCTTCCTGCATTGTTCTCTTGCCCCCAAGCTGCAGGAACAGCCTACTGACCTATGAGAATACAAGAGAGTCTGACATTTTCTCGTTCCTTTAAGAAGACTGGAAACTACTCTAAGACTACTATACCTTCTTTTCATTTGGAAAAAAATTCGACGCTTGCTGTGGGCATAATAATTTTCTAGGATGTCTGTATTTATTAGGCTACACATTTCAGCAGTAACAGTTACTGAATACTTAGAATGTGCCAGGCTAAATGCTCTTCATAATTTTTTTTATCTTTCTAGTAATCATATGAAGCTAGAGATGATGCAATCTTCCATTTCCAGATGTGAAAAGTACAACACATCTGGAAAAGAAATGTAAGATAACTCATTGAAGGTGACACAGCTAATAAATAGTAAAACTAGTATTTGAAACTCAGCTGTTGCTGCAGAGACCATTTTCCTGACCACCCTCCTCTACCGCACAATTAAAAAGAAGGAAGTGTCTGCCAGAGTTTACAAAAGGCTTTAATTCGAAAGGTACATTTTCCTTGGGCTTTGAAGGCTATGTAGGAGTTTTCTAAGTTAAGGGGTTGAAGAGAATGCTAGGGTGGGGGATGGGAAATTGTTATTATTTCTCTGGATTTTTTTTATTTCAGTGACATCTCAGGCCCCCCATCGAAGGAGAGAGGAATTTATCCAGACAAAATAGATAATACTAACTACTTATATACCAGGGATAATGGGGTATGTCTGCTGAGTCTAAAATTGTATCTCTACAGCCTGTCTACTTCATAAGAGAAGCCTCTGGTGGTAGTTCTAAACCATTGGTTGCTTCCTTAGAATTTCTCTAGCTGAAGCAAAAATATTTAAAACATATTCGTTTTGCCGGCTCGAGTGTTGGTCTGTTCCAATCTCTCTGTCTTAATGTTATAAAACTGAAGGCTCTCTCCCTTTTCCAAATGGTAATTGTGGCGTCAGTGAGAAAGATGGACTGTAAAGGCGAGAGGGCAAGGGGTGGGTGACCAGCGAGCTGGTGTTACAGCCAGTTAAGCTAGAGAAGAAGATTCCACTGGTCAGTGGCAGTGAATATAGAGTGGAGGAAGATGAAGGAAATATTCTGGGTGCAGCATGTGCTGACTAGCGGATAAAAGGAAAAGGGACATAAAGGTGGTCTCTGGGAAGGGAGAGAATATAGGAGAGAGTGGCATTTTAAAGAAAAAAATAAGTTGATTTCAACCTTTTCTATTGAACAGGGAAGGTAGCAAAACGAAGCAGTCAGAAGTATGGGTCTGAAGTCAGGCTGCCCCGGTTTAAATCATGGCCTCACCACTTTAGTATGTGGCCTTGAGAAAACTGTGTGTCCTTGAGCTAATTAATTAACCTCTCTGTGCCTTTGTTTTCTCATCTGTAAAGTAAGAGCAATAGCAGCTGCTTCATAGGGGCATTTTAAAGATAAATAAAATAATTCATGTTAGGCACTTAGCTAATACTCAGGAAATGTTAACGAATAACATTATTGATTTAAAATTACTAAATTTTATTATGGCAAACACTTCAAGAGTATTTAACATGTGCCAGGCACTGTCCTAGAGAGCTGCATATATTATTTAGCATCACTAATAGGAAGAATCCTGTAAGAATCACAAGAATCCTAGAAGGAAAGTACTGTATTATTTTTATACTTCTTTTTCTGATCAGGAAACTGAGGCACAGAGAGCTTACTTAGATAGCCCAAGGACACACAGCTAGTTAGTGGCACGACCAGGATTCAAACCCAGGTAGTCTGGCTCTAGCACTTGTGCTTTAGTCTACCTCTCGACTCTGCATCTCTTTTTAAGCTGCTAACAGTACCTCAAGGACATCTATGTGGAGATGCTAATAGGTAGTTGGACATTCAAATCTGGACACTTAGGATAGAGTTCAGAGCTTAAAGTAGTTCCTTTGGGAGGCAGCAAGCAGTATGAATGATATAGCTCAACCTGGGAGCATGAGATTTCCACCTATTAAGAAAGCATTAATGAATGTTGGGGGAAGAATAAGATCTAGTGAGGGAAACTGAGGTGTAGTTGCAGGTGAGCCAGGTGGGGGCAGGTAAAATAAGAAAGATGCTCAAGAAGATATAATTGCTCTTGTGAGAGGTCAAAACAAATAAGAGAAGTGGCGATTGGATTTGGCAATTAGGACATGTATGATGACTTCTCAGAAAGTGCTTTTGTGAAACCATAGCATGTTGGTATGTGGGTATTTGTTAGGGAAGTGAATTACCAACTTTTCTGAAGTTTTCAGAGGACGAAAAGAGAGGGCAGCAGGTAAATGAGGTGGGCAAGGTGAAGGAGGGCTGCTCTGAGGATGTGGGGGAGATGTCCCCTGTTTATGGGCTGCATGATGTGGATACAATATCTCCTTAAGTTTCATATGTTTTAATGCTCTCGTGACTTTCCCCAAAACCATTACACCCCAATCTCTAGTTGGAGAACATTACTCCACTGCATAATGAAATTTATTCCGTTCTCTTTATAAAGAATGCTTAGCAAAGAGATGATTAGTTTCCTGGTGAAGAATAAAAGCCACTCGGTCTTACCATAATGTGGTATGGAGGAGGAGTGCCTGATAATAATTGGGGGAAAATTCTGTTTTTATTATGGCCTGAGGCAGAGATCACATTAAAGCTAAATACACTTATGTGCCATTTAAAAATATCATTGATCGTGAGATATGAAGCCATTTTATGGGGGACCTGTAGATGGAAGGGAATGCACATTACATAATGTAATGGGTTCTAAAATAATTTTAGATAAAACGGAGACCAATGTTCGCTGCATCACTATGCTTCTGCGTTTGAATATTATAATAACATTATGCTAAAACACTTCCAATTAAATACTGATTGTGAAATGCCATTACATCTGTTTGATGCTATGATGTGTTAAGTAAAAAAAGCCAAATGTGGAATTTTATGTGCACCGTGGAATAAAATGTCAATATATCAGACAAAGAAAAACAGTAGCTCTGTTACAATGACAAGTTTATAAGAGATTTGTTTTGTTTTGCTTTTCTTTCAAATGTGTCTACTGGTTATACAACACAGTTATATTTCTTTAAAAAGGAGATAAAATGAACTATAGCTTCTTTTATTTAAAAAAATTCTAGTGTTTGTAGTTCTGGGAGTTTTCTAAAGCTGAACTTCTTACTCTGGGTTCACGGATGTCCTTGAAATTGTAAATGCATGGCTTATGTGCACGTGGGATAATTCTGCTTTAATCAGATCTTAAGGTGGCTCATGACTTCACGGAGGATAAGAACCACGGATGATGAGTGTTTTGAGGAGCCTGTATATTCCAGCCATGATGTCTACCTCTGATGAGCCAATGTGTCCCTTCTCCCACCTGGGCTCTTCTTCCTTTGGGGTACTACAAGAACAGACGGATGACCTGCCTCCCATTCTAAGATGGCTCCACCAATGTAACTATGATGGTGATACACATCTTACTTTCAAAAACCTTTATGTTTGTGGACATGCTTATGATGTGAAAAGGAAACCCATCATTCCACATGTAGAAGTGCATTTATCTCTGTCTTAAGTGCTCATTTCGGGATGAAGTTCCAGCGACAGAATCATGAATTTATGGCGCTACTTCCTTTCCTCTGCCCCCTTCACAAACATCCACAGAGACCCTGTCCTTAGCATATTGTGAATAGCATAATGGGGCACTGCCCAGAACGTGGGTTTGGACCCCCAATTTGCTCCTTTGCACTGTGTGATCAGAGGCTCGAGTTTCTTATAACGTGGGGATATTACCTACTTTATGAAATAGTTATGGGAATTAAATGAAAAAGCAGGTGCCAGCATGCATACAGGATGCTCTGTACATGTTAGTTTCCTTCTTTTCTACATGCTTGATCACATCAGTTACTAATATGTATATTTGAGCGCCTACTATGTGTGAAACACTATAATAGGTACCAAGGATATGAAGGGATAAAAAATGGAATCTGCAGTGTATTATAGGCTACTTGAGACCTCACATTTAATAACAGCATGTGCTAAGTGTTAAAGGAACTGTAAATGTGTCTCAATATTTTATTTACAAGTGTGCTCACTCATTCAAATATTTAATGAGCACTGGCTATGTGCTAAGCCCTATCTGTGTCTCTGCTGTCATAGGGCTCTCAGTGGGAGGCAGCAACGAATCAGGCAATGGTCATACAAACTGGCTTCTTTCAGGCAGTGGTAAATGCTATGGAGAAAATACAAGCTGAGGATTTAACAGAGTACAGCGAGTGGGATGCTAATTTAGATGAGGTAACCAGAAGAGATCTCTCCAAGGAAGTGACATTTGAAGTGAGAACTGAATAAAAAGGACTAGCTCTGCAGAGATGAATGGATACTTATTTCAGGCCAAAGGAGCACCTGGGGTGAAGCTCCTGAAATCGGAATGTGCTTGGCACCTTTGAGCAGTAGAAAGAGCCCTGTGTATTGGGAGGATGTTAAGAGACAGTAGGAATGTGAACCATCATTATTATGGATGGATCAGCAAGAATCAAGTGACCAGTTGGATGGGGGTGAGGAGAAAAAGGATAAACAGACATGAATTGACATTTGAATTTCAGTACTGTGTATTTGGGCAAAGACTGGAAGTATTAATATATGAAACAACTGATTAGATCATAAGTGGCTGCTTCAATCCTGATGTTTCAATACCCATAATCATCATTGTAATTCAGATAATTGAATTGGGCAGTTGTTAGCGGTATTTAATACTATTACTGAATTCCTCAAGAAAACAGTCTACATTTTGGCAGTACATTGCCAATGAGTCAATTGCTCAAATGTGACTAAATTGAACTTTTTTGGTGTACTTTTCAAAAAAGTTCAATGGGGAATAAAAAAAGAATTTCTAAGAGCAGTATATAAAAATGGGGAATATTTAAAGCAACTCCCAAAGATGTGAAAGAAGAAAGAATATCCTTTGCTGCACTGGATAGCTAGAGCTTACAAAAGATCTTAATATAAAATGGAGGAGTTTGTATTGCATTCAAATTACTATCTTTTTCTCCCTTCTCGAAGGCCATTAGCCAATAACCTTTATCCCTCTAAACATTGAAATTAGAGTCTGACATTATCTTGGTCTATAGATTGTGGTCAGACTCTCTGAAATGCAACATGAGTTTCTGTATTTGGTTCATTTCTAACATTTCAGAAAATGGAAGGAAATTTCAGTATAAAAGAGAAAAAGGGTCGGAAAGAAAAAAAACTTTTTTTTTTTTTTTTTAAGAGTAGAAGAAACAAACAAACACCCACTCCACTCTTGGATATAGCTTTGATTCTGTTAATAATTTGGATACCAGTGAACTTTGTCTATTTAGAAACCCATGAAAGACACAGACACTGAATTCCATTAATAACCTGGCATCTCAGTGCTTCAGTTCAGCTGATAAAACCACATGTTCTACATGGGTTGTGCTTATAATCTTATTACCTGTAACAGGATTTGTGCTTGGAACTCCCAGCGACCTCTGTACCACCTCTCTCACATGCCCAATGTCAAATGCATTTTGATAACCGTTGGTTCAGACAGAAAATAAGACTCACTAACCTGCTTACAGAGGCTTTAAATATTTCCCAGAAACATTTCCCAGCTTGTAATTCAGAAATTCCATGTTAACACGTATAAGCAACCAGACACAATTCAGGATTTAGAAGAAGCCAGTTAAATAACCTGGACTTAATAATATTCCAAGAACCAAATCCTTTCTGTCTTGTTGAGAAATGACATGACACAGATTGTACCACTCAGGAACTTACTTCTGAGGAAAAGATGAATGATTCAGTAGTCACATTCTATATAATCAAGGAGGGAGTTTCGCCTTGTGAGAGATGGCATTTTCATGAAGGAAATGGGCTAAGGAAATGTATGTTGGTAATTTAGTCATTGTGAAGCACAAGCAGTGGGTAGATTAGTTGATGGATTGAGATCAATGGTGAAATTCAAATCAGTGTTTGCTGAGATGAGTCACATCACTCAGGTGCCTCTAGGGTAACCTGAACTCTATGCATCCCAAGCTGAACTTTTCACATCACTTGTAGCAGGCTCTGCCAGTGCTCCATCCATAGCACTAGAACTGGGGAGTTAACAGCCCCTAGAAGCAGCCCTTACCCAGTCACTAATGGGAGTTGTATAAATTTCACAGCTCCCACATTTTTCTCTCCAAGGCATTATTATTATTTTTTACACTATTTTCTAGTGTTTCCTGATGAAATTTTGCTCCAGTTTCCCAAGGAGGAAACTGGCTAGATAATCACCCATTACTGGCTGCCTTTCTCTCCTTATTCCCTCACTTTCTAATGGCATTTTCTGCAATGCCCCCGTGCCCCACCCCCGAACAAATTCCATTCAAATCCTTGCCTCCATGTTGGCTTCTAGGGAAAGCAACCACTTACTTGCCTTGATTCAACCATGCCACTGAAAAGCATCACTCATTTTCCCTAAGCAGAAACACCTGAATTCAGTAAAGAACCCCTGTGTTCCTAACTGTGGCTTAGCATTTGCATTCCTCTTTCTCCTTAGCCCTCTTCCATGCTTTCTGTTGCCTGACGCTTCCTTATAATGGAGATGTACTAGAGATATGGATTTACGTCCACACAAGGCCGCATGAGCAGCCACCGATCACTGCCAGGCTTGCTTGCTTTAACTAAACATTAGCTTTACAAAGTCCTTTTTCAAATGACAACTGCTACATTCTTTGTGCTTCTACTAAAGTTACTTAAATATGGTTTCTGTGTGTGGATCTGGATGTATGAATAAGGTTGACAGTTTTGTCCATGGAATATATAGAATTCTTTGTTGTTTAGCTGACTTATTAGTCTAACAATGATCATAGTGATAAGTTATAATCACATGATTCATTAAAAAAAAATTGTACATGTGTCAGATGAATAAGGCCAAGTACATATTTAGTTTCAAATAAGGACTCTGAAAATTGTCCCCAACTCGGCTGAATCCTCTGGTACTATTACTGCTGGAAAGAACAATGATCCCTCCATTAGGATTCCAGAAGGATGGTGCTACCAAAGGAAGAAGACTCAAGGAATCACTTGGAATATTGTTGGAAAAGGGCTTAGAAAAATGGAAGAACTCCAAAGAAATCAAGAAGCGAATAGAAACTTTGCCCTTTTAAAATGCCATGCATAGTCAATTATGCATTTGTGAGTCAATTATGCATTTGTAAGTCAATTACAAAAAAAAACAGATGAGTTTTAAGACTTCTTATGTGCAATGCTGGGAAAGGCTTCAATTTAGGAGAACAATAATTTTTAGAAAATGGTTTTAGGTCAAATGAGAAGGGAAGGCTTCCAAAATGCCTTCTGGGAATTAAATTAAAAATGAGTAAACTAATTTTATTTGCAGCTTAAATAAAACCCCCCTGAACTGCTTAATGGGCATCTACCTCCTTTAGGTACATTCTAGAGAAAACCCAATTTGCAATTATAGGCTAAGGAGATTAATGAATCACTACATTTTATTTGTATTAGAACCAGTGATTAGAAGGAATTCTTTTCTGAGTTTGAGTCATAGTAAGCTAGCTGGAAAAAGTGGGCAGGGCTTTTTTATTAACTTAATATAGCAGTTTGTACATTTCCTTAAGTTCAGGGGCCAAAAGAAATGGAAGGTAAAATCACAATGAGCTATCACCTCACACCTGTCAGAAAGGCTATCATCAATGAATCAAAGAACAACAAGAGTTGACGAGGATGCGGAAAAAAGGGAACCCATAAACATTGTTGGTAGGATTGCAAATTGGTACAGCCACTATGGAAAATAGTTTGGAGGTTTCTCAAAAAATGAAAAATGGATATACCTTTTGACCCAGTAATTGCACTTCTGGGTATTTATCCAAAGAAAATCAAAATAATAATTCATAAAGATCTATGCACCCCAATAGTTATGGCAGCACAATTTACAATAGCCAAGATGTGGAAGCAGCCTAAATTCCCATCAACAGATGATTGGATAAAGAAGTTATGGTTCAAAAGAGAAAGGACACAAATAAACAAAATCAGGGATGAAACAGGGGAAATTATGACAGACACTGCAGAAATACAAAGGATCATACAAGAATACTCTATAAGTATATAACGCCAAATTTAATAACCTATAAGAAATGGACCAGTAGTTAAATCTAAATAGACCAATCAGCAGTATGGAAATTGAAACAATCATCAAAGCTTACCAAAAAGTAAAAGTCCAGGACCAGATGGCTTTACCCGTGAATTCTACCAAACATTCAAAGACGATTTAATACCTATTCTCCTCAAACTCTTTCAAAAAATCAAAGAGGAGGTAATACTTTCCAACTCATTTTATGAAGTCAATATCACCCTGATACCAAAACCTGGTAAAGATAGCACAAAAAAAGAAACTACAGATCAATATGTCTCATGAACATAGATGCAAAAATCCTAAATAAGATATAGCAAACCAAATACAGCAACATATTAAAAAGATTATACACCATGATCAAGTGGGCTTCATCCCAGAGGCACAGGGATGGTTCAACATACGCAAATCGATTAATATGATACACCACCTAAATTAAAAAATAAGAATCATATGATCATATCAATAGATGTATAAAAAGCCTTTGACAAGATACAGCATCCATTTATGATCAAAACACTTAACAAAATCGGTATAGAAGGAAAATACCTTAATATAATAAAGGCCATATATGAAAGCCCGCAGCCAACATTATGCTTAATGGTGAAAAGCTAAAAACCTTCCCTCTAAGATCAAGAACAAGGCAAGGCTGTCCACTATCGCCACTGTTATTCAATATAACATTGGAGGTCCTAGCAAGTGCAAGTAGACAAGAGAGAGATATAAAAGGCATCCAAATAGGAAACGAAGAAGTCAAATTGTCGCTATTTGCAGAAGACATGATTCTCTATATAGAAAATCCTAAAGACTCCACAAGAACACTACTAGAAACAATAAGCAAATACAGTAAAGTTTCTGGATACAAAAATCAATGTTCAAAAATCCATAGTATTCCTATATTCTAATAATGAAGTGTCAGAAAAAGAAGCGGAAAAAATAATTTCTTTTTCAATTGCAACAAAAAGAATAAAATACCTAGGAATAAATTTAACGAAACATGTGAAGGACTTATGTAATGAAAACTACAAGATCCTATTAAAAGAAATTGAAAAAGATACAAAGAAATGGAAAGATATTCTGTGTTCTTAGATTGGAAGAATCAACATAGTTAAAATGATCTTATTACCTAAAGCATTCTACAGATTTAATGCAATCCCCATCAAAATCCCATCAGCATTTTTTGAAGAAGTAGAACAAAAAATTATTAGATTTGTATGGAAGCACAAAAGACCCTGAATTGTCAAAGCTATTCTGAGCAAAAAGAATAAAGCTGGAGGCATCACTCTGCCTGACTTCAAATTATACTACAAAGCGACAGTAATAAAAATGGCATGGTATTTGCAGCAAAACAGACACACGGACCAGTGGAA
>NW_006494614.1:58734415-58752869 GCF_000325575.1 Pteropus alecto | reverse complement strand
GTCAATTTCCTGACCCAGAGAAACTGAGATTTTTTTTGTTCTTTTAAGCTGTTAAAATTTGGGATGGTTTGTTACAAAGTAATAGAAGATTAATAAAATTATTAAATAGAAATAAAATAGTTAAATACATCAAGGAAAAAAGAAGTTATGGTTCATATATACAATGGAATATTCTCAGCCATTAAAAAACAATGAAATTCTACCATTTGCAATGACATGGATGGACCTAGAGGTTATTATGATGAGTGAAATAAGTTAGAGAAAAATAAATACCATATGATTTCACTTATATGTGGAATTCAAGGAACAAAGAGAACTAATCAAAAACTGACTCAAATATGGAGGACAATTTGGTGACAGACAGAGGAGATGGGGGAGGGGGACTGGGAGAATGGGGTGAAAGGTTAGAGCAGTACAAATTAGTAGTTGATAGATGGTCATGGGGATGGAGAGCACAGCACAGGGAATGCAGTCAGTATTAATATATTGACTAGGTGTAAAACCAGAGGAGAGAAGGAGCAATTAGGGGGATTGTTTTATAAACTATATAAATGTCTAATCAATGTGCTGTATACTTGAGACTAATAAAAAAAAAAAATTTTATATTTATATAAGGAGGGTGCCTAGCACAGTGTCTGGCATATAGTAGGAGGCTAATAAACATAAAATAAATGAACCTACAGCAATGTTTTCAGCTGTGTATATTTTAAATAAGTGGGCAGAGGAAGGGCAGAGATGGAGGCAACAACTATGTCCTCTCTACCTTCATATTTCTAGGGCACAAATATCATTCGCTTAATAAATCCACATGCACCTAAGCTCCATGAAGATGTTTTTTGTCTCCTTTGTTCACTGCAGTATTCCTGTTTCTTAGGGTAGCTTGGTGCTCATAATAATATGTTGAATAAACATGGTGAAAGGAATGGGAAATCTTTTGAAGGTCAAGACCAATTGTAGAAAATTCATTTTTTATCAAGAACTTGATTTATGTATTTTATTAATTTACCAAAGCAATTACTGTTGCATAATAATCATCAAATAGTTTAAACAATATTACCTTATTAATAATATGCTGGACACTTCATACATACTATCTGTTTTCAACATTACAACATCTATTGAGGTAGATTCTGTTATCTTCATTTTATAGACAAGAATATTAAGGTTGAGGTGAATGATTTGGTAAAGTGTGCTCAGAATAGAGAGGCGAGGCTGAGGTTCTATCTTAATTTGGGCTCTCCTCAGTACTGAGTCTGATACAAAAACTTGGGCACAGGTGGTTTATTTGGGGGGCAGGGGGTGCATTCTGAAAGTAGGAGTGAGGGAGAAGGAGATAAGGAAGAAAAAACATCTATATAGAGGTGCTAGAAATGGGCTCAGTTCCACTGAGTAGTTCCGAGGAAGCAGGTAGAATGCATCTCAGAATTGCCTTTTCATGGACAGGGGGCTGGATATTGATCCACTTACCCCTCTCCCCCACCAGCTGGAGGCTACCTCTGGGGATAATAACATCCCTGATTCTGGGCTGCCCTGTGTTAATACATAACTCCCTTGACTCTAGAAAAGCGCTTGAGTGAGAAGATGCTGGATGGAGGGAGGGGCGCCCACTGCAGCTGAAGCTGAGCTCCAAGCACACTGAAGGCTCCGGGCAGGAGGACACCGAAAGCCTGCTTCCTGCTCTAACTTTACCTGCGTCCTCTTTTAGTTTTCACTAAGCAGCTATGTTTTCTTCTTCTGAGAAGGAAGCCAAGAAGAATGTAAAATGATAATAATCACATCTTCTGCCTCCAGTTGTTTATAAACCTGATTTAGGGAACGGCGCATGCCTGTGAAAAATTAGGTAATGAGGTACTGTTAGTAAAGAACACACACAGAGTATGGTCCTTATGCAAATAAAAATAAATATTTGCTAGATTATTAGTTTCCTATGGCTGCTGTAACAAATGATCACAAACTCAGTAGATTAAACCAACACAATTTTTTTCTCTGGAGGGCAGAAGTCTGAAATGGGTCCACAGGGACCCATTCTTTTCTGGAGGCTCCAGGAGAGAGATGCTGCCTGCATTTATTGGCACTTGGTCCCCTTGCTCCATTTTCAAAGCCAGCAGCACAGCATCTTCTCTCCTCTCTGACCACCTGTTTCCCTCTTTTTAAGGACCCCTGTGATTACATTGGCGTCCCCAGGATAATCTCTCTAAATCAAGATCCATAACTGAATCACATTTCCAAAGTCCATTTTGCCATCTAAGGTAACATAACTACAGGTTTCAGTGATTAGAATATACACATTTTTGGGGGTTGGGGTAGGGAGCATTTATCAACCTGTATAGTGTACCCATATTCTTTCTTTCTGCACATGAAACTGCTGATGTTTTCTGGGGTGTATTTTTTTTTCTTTTTTAAAGAAGAGAGGGATTGAGACTTCAGAAGAGATTTTTCACTTTCCATATTATGTCGTTACTCCCTGCCCCCCTTTTATTTTTTATCATCCATTACTTCCCTTTTGCTTAAAAAAAAAAAAAAAAAAAAGAGTTAACTGGGTTTTCTGGACCTTGAGCTTATGGGCTACTTTGCTTTCTGCTTTAGAAATTTCTGTATTATAAAAACAACAACCTAAGCAATGTTTTGAAAAATTATGGTTCATCCGTAAAATGAGCTACCTCATGGCCATTAAAGAGAATGAAGACGATCCATAGACAGTGCCCACAGGGAAGTGTTGGTGAAAGAGAAAAGGCTTCCATCCTGGAAAACCACTGCAAAAAGGATGCACATATTTGCTTCTCAAAATTTCTGGGAAGACATACAATACACAGTGGCTGCCCTAGGGAGGGGTACTGAGGAGGATTTTGGCACAAATTTCTCACCATATACTACTGTAAAGTATTTCATATATATGTGTAAAATACTATTATATATACCTGTATGTATGTGTGTGTATATATTTATTTATTTATCTATCTATTTATCTATTTATTTATCTATCTAGCTATCTGCTTAACTCCTACAGCACCTGGTCTTCCTAGGTGGTCTCCCATCCAAATACTAACCAGGCTCGACCCTGCTTAGTTTCCAAGATCAGACGCGATCCAGTAAGGTCAGCACTTTTCCCATCCCAGCCAGTAAATTGAGAAGTATTTTATTTTTAATGCCTACAGCACCTGGTCTTCCTAGGTGGTCTCCCATCCAAGTACTAAATAGACCCAGCCTTGCTTAGCTTCTGAGATCAGACGGGATCGGGCTTGTTCAGGGTGCCATGGCCGTAGACATGTATGTATATTTAACCATGCCCATGTACATTATGGTAGAATACAAAAGGAAGTGCTAACTAATGCATTCAGTAGGACGATAATAAGAACAGCCTTTATTAAGCCACTTTTCTGGCGCTGGCTCTGTCTGTGCTAACTACACATTTCATATGGGTCATGTAACCCTTCCTAAAATCCTGTGAAGTCATTCACCCTCATTGGTGAGGAAACTGAGACAAAGCTATAATGACATTGTTCTAAGAATAATCAATGAATCAATGAATAAATCAATGAATGGATTAATGTTTTGAGAGAAGTAAGAAATAAGGTCAGGCAGGTAGAATAGATCAGTATTGAAAGCCAAGATGAGAAGTTTGGAAATTTGTAGAGTGGCTTTCCATTGCTATAATCAGTAGAGGGCAGAGACAGAGATGTCAAAAGTTTTGAATTTGAAGGACATTCTTCTTAACGAAAGATTACCCCATTTTATGCTTGACTCTCAATGGCCCATTCAGCATTCAAGTAAGTGAAAGACGTCTTTAAAATTCGGAGTGAAGAATCTACCTCTACATATTAATGAAAGATTTTTTTGTGAGATTTTAATCTGTACTGAACGTCTTAGTTTCATTCCCGTGTTCATCTGACCTCTGCATTTCCCTTTTCCAGTATTTCTACAGAATGGTTTCTGAGTCATCTTACTTCTAAATCCAAGCTGATTCATTACGAATAGGTGCAAACATTTGACTTCATCATTTTATCTTCCTGTGTAGTCATACTTGAACATTTACATTTTAAAATGCATATTTTATTATAAATTAATTTCCTTTTATTTTTCCTTTATATTGAAGTCATGACATAACGAGAATTGTTTTCAATGTGTAGGTAGTAATATTAGCTATGGATCTCATTTTAGGAGAGGAAAGGGGCATTCTGATGCTCTTCACCAAAGGATAAAGAGTCAGATGCCTTTGGGGGCTGTGTAAGCCTGTGTGAGGTAACCCATAAATGATAGCGCTATTGGTGGCCTGCTCACCCCACCCAAAGGTATCCAAGTTTACATTCTGTTTAAAGACTGCTGGGCAAACCATTCACGGCTGCCGTCTCTTCCCAGCCCAAGGACTCACATGGCGAGACCTCCATTCTAGGAAATGGTGAATCTCAGGGAACCAGGGGGTGACAGGTATAATATCTGCTTTGCTAACCTGTCCTGAAGAAGCAGTTTTTTTCCAAAGCACTGACCTCATATAGCACACTTCAGCTTTTCATTCTCATAAGACATATTATTTCATTATAACAAAATGGGGCTAAACTGTACCATTAGCAATTGCATTTATGTGGTTGCTAGGTAATCAATTTGCCCCTTGGGTTTTAGAAGCAGCTGAGGGTGCTAAATATCACATTATAAATCAGAGTGGCAAAGGGAGCTCAGGCATGCTTTAAGAAACGTAGTCCTCCAGAAGGGCAGATTGTAGTTGGTTATTGATGAGATTAAAAAAAAGTAAGATCCAAATTAAATTTAAAAATTTGGATATACAAACAAGGAGAAGTGGACTTATTATATCCAAGTGTAAAGGGAATGGTGCAGAAAAGAAATTATAGTTCCATTACTTAAATTATATAATACAATTCAAAGACTAAGACTCAAATTGCTTATTAATAATGATAATGAGAGATGTAACTTTTGACTTCCTGCTAGCTTCCCACATGTCAGGTACAATGCTAATGCTCGATTTGCGTCATATCATCTAAATGACACTAATCTACAAGGTAGATGTTATCACCATTTTATATATGAGAAATACGCAGTATAGTGCCCAACCTGAGTTCACTGCACACAAATCATGCCGAACTGGCCATCCTTCCTGGAGAGAGTTACTGGGTTAGGTGGATTTTACTTTCAACAAAAGGAATTGGTCTGCACCATTTCTGTGGATTTGTACATATGATTTGGCAAATAAAACCTGGTGGCTTTAAGATGGCCTGGATAATCATGTCCCCATGGTGCAAAGACAATGTGTCTGTGTGAGTTCTCCTGAGGGTAGATCACTGTTCTCTGCCCGGTTCTATAACACATCAGTAATTGGTGAGGATGAGCTTGTATATGGCACAAATTGAGAGAGGAATTGCACATATGGTCAATAGGGAGCGGTCTGGGAGCCAGACTATTTAGCTGAGTGGATGAGGATGACGATAGTGATGACAGTGATGGTGGTGATGATGGTGATAGGCTAGTTTACAACTTGAATTAAAGTTCAAAGTAAACTTCTAGATGGCGAAAAAACCAAAACTTTGATTTTTAACCCCTGAGTATACTATGAGGAAATATACAAGAAGAAGAAAAAGATAGCAACATTCACAATCAGGGATCTCTCTCTCTCTCTCTCTCTCTCTCTCTGTCTCTCTCTCTCTGTCTCTCTCTCTCTGTCTCTCTCTCTCTCTCTTTTGCAAAGTCATTCCTTTGGTGGCACTGGAGTTCCAGGACTCCTTGTCAAGACCTCATGCTCTGGAGTTAGACTGGGTTCAAATTCTATCTGTGCTAGTATCTATTTCTGCTACTTACTGGCTATGTCCCTAGTAAAATTTCTTAACCTCTTTGTGCCTCTGGGTTTTATTATTATTATTATTATTATTATTATTATTATTTTAATCTCTAAAATTAGTGTATTAGTGTATATACTTCATGGGGTTGTTGTGAGGATTAGATGAGGTCATTTGTGTAAAGAATTTAGTATAACGAATAGGAGAATAAGTGTGCTAAGGAAACACTAGTAATTGCCATTATCATTAATCATAGGAATGATACTAATAGACTGGTTTATGAGACCAAAGTTTAAAATAATTACCATAGGCTTGAGTGGATATCAAGTGAACACTACAAGTCATTCTAAGCAACAGGGACAATTTGTGGGCCAAATGGAAATGTTATGGATTTTTGGGACTCAATTCACACTTGATTCAATTCATCATCTTGTGTTTGCCTATATTTAAGCCTATGTTTTCAGGGACCTATTAGAGCCTCAGTGTGGTAAAGGATCAAAGGATGGCTAACACACAGGTATGGATGGTTTATACATCGTAAAAGCACTGGGGAGGAACCAGGTTGTCAGGTGGCATTAGTTTAGGAGATTCTGTTCAGGTGAAAACTGTCAGCAAAGGTATCATTCACAGAATTTACATCATAACTGTTATCCTGAAGTTGGGCCAGTTGGTACCCCTCCCAATCCACAAGCGATGAGAAGCCTGCCTAAGAATGCAGACAAACTATTGTCTCTAAAAGCCAGAAAACCAAACACTTGATTTCCAACATCTGTAATCACTGTGAGGAAATTTACAATGAGAAGAAAAAGGGCAGCCATACAGACATTCCTGGATCAATTTCTTTAAAAGTCATTCCTTCTGTGGCCATCAAGGAGTCCCAAGATGCCCTCTGAGTTTTCTCAGATATCTGTTAAATGTTTTCCAAAGAAATCTTATGAATTCTCCAGGCCTGAGATGTCCTTCCCTCTGATTACTTGCAGGATCATAACGGAAGTATTACAAACAACCATCTGAGAAAAACAGATGCTACCATTAGGCACCATATTATTATAGGAAATTAATAAGGCACTATATTGCATCATATACTTTTTTTTGTATTTGTTCATATGATGTCCTATTTATGCTCTTTGTGTAAACTTGAGACCGTTTTAGAATGAATTGGGTCCAATCCGCATTCTTTGTTCATCCTTACATGGCTATTTATTCTAATGCCTACTAGGTAGAGTTCAGGCACTCTGCTGGATATAGGGGATATAAAATTGAGGACAAACCAACAGAGTCCCTGACATTCTTGAGCCCAGAGTCTAGTAGAAGGGACATAACATTAATTAATTTCACTCCGATAAAGTAGGGCTGGGAAGCGAAGGATTGTGCTTACATGGAAGCATAAAAAGGGAATGTCATCTATACTGTTCCCAGAAGGTATATTTGAAATAAAAAGGATAAGTAAGTAGAGAGGGGCTTCAGGTAGAGATATGAGGGGCTAGAAGGCACAGCACATTTAATTAGCTATGGTGCTAATGTCTTTTCAACACATAATTGATAATCAGACCATTGGTTATAATGATTTATACAGGATGTTCTAGTTATTTGTTGTTGCATAACAAATTACCCTACAGCTTAGATATTAAAAACGATAAACGTTATTTTATTATCTCCTAGGATTTTTGTGGGTCAATAATCCAAAAAGGGCTCAACTAGGCTGGGTGGCTTTGCTGTTCTGGCTTGGGGTCTCTCTTGGTTGCAGTCAGATAGATGATGGATGTAGCTAGGACACTGGGGTGGGGACTGGCTGTGAGGCGGGGCATCTTTCTCACTCTTTTCATGCAGCCTCAGGGTCTTCCCATGCAGCCCCTCTCTGTGGGTTAATTTGGGCTTCTTCAAAGGTAGTCTCAGGGTAGGAGGTCTCCAAAAGTAAGATTCTCAGGGAACAAAGTGAAAGCTGCATGGCCTTTTATGACCGACCTCACCTTAGAAGTCAGTTCCACTGCATTCTATTGGTTATAAGCAAGTTCCTGTTCCACTTATATCCAAGAGGATGGGGCAAAGTCCCTGTATCTCAATAAAACGAGTACAGAGGTCACACTGAAGACCACGTGAAATGGGACATACTGTGATCACCTTTGAAAGAAGCAATCTGCTACATGGGAGAAGTCAAATTAACATACTTAGACTAGAATTTTTCTTAAGACTTCCATGAATTAACTTTATATTTATTCTCCACCTCATCATTATAGAAATAACATATTTAAAGCACCTGACAGTTTACAAAGTGCTCTTAGTTGATCATCATAATAAGCCTGCTAATTGTTAAGACAAACCATTATCGTCTGCATTGTTAAGACAAGAAAACTAAGACCCAACTAACTTCTCATAGCCAGAAAGGGAACACGCTCAGGATCTGAATCCAGAATTCAGTATTTAGAAACGTACTATGGCAATGAAAAATCACAATTTACAGTCTGATGGTCTTTGTATTCTTTTCAGGATACAAAGCATTTGAACAGTCTATGGCTTTGAATGTTCGCTGCATCATTTATATGAGAATATGAAAAGCCATTGTTTTAAATAGCATCCATTATAGACTGAATATAAAGACTACTTCCAAATTGCTTCCAACATTTTTGTCCTGTCTCCTACAAATAATTAAGGGTTAGCAACTTAAAAATTAATTCTAGTGGTATAGCTATGCATCTGGCTTAATGGATACCATAAATCAATCCCATGAGATAAAATCTATTTTAAGAACTCTACAGAAAAGGTGCTATTTCTTTCAAAGAAGGCATTGTATTATTTCTCTCCCTCCAGAATACATACTCACATTCCAACCTTTGAGCAGCTTTCAGCATCAATTGTGAAGGTGTTAGAAATGCAAAAACGCAAAATCTCAAGACTCATTCCAGGCCTTCTGTAGTGGGTTGAATGGTGACCCCCTAAAAGGTATGCCCAGGTCCTAATCCCTGCAACCTGTGACTGTGACCTTATTTAGAAAAAGGGTCTTTGCAGATGGAATCAAGTTAAGGATCTCAAGATGAGATCATCCAGGATTACTGAGATAGGCCCTATATCAACATCAAATGTCCTAAAAGAGAAAAAAGCAAAGGGAGATTTGAGACAGAGAAGAGAAAGCCATGTGAAGATGGAGTTAGAGGCTGGAGTAATGCAGCCACAATCCAAGGAACCCCTGGAGCCACTAGGTCTGGAAGAGGCAGGAGAGGCTCTCCCCGAGAGCCACTGGAGGAAGCATGGCCCTGCCAACACCTTGATTTTGGACTTCTGGCCTTCAGAACTGTTAGAGAACAAATTTCTGTTGTTTTAAGCCACTAACTTTGTGGCGATGCATTATGAGAGCTCTAAGAAATCAATACCTACTGAATAAAAAATTTGGGTAATGGGCTCAGGAATTGGTATTTTAACAAGACCTCCTGGTGATTCTGATGCATGCCTTAGGTTGAGAACAACAGAGTAATTGAATAAACAGCACGATTACTGGCTAAAGACAAGAACATTTTTCCTGCAGGATGGCAGAGGCCTTCCTTGGATCTGCAAATAGACCACATGTGGACATTGAACACGTGGAGCAGGACTAGAGTCTGAGCAGGGAAGTGAATTGCTCCAGGTCAGTTCTCTAAAGCTTTCTATCTTGGAGATTTCCTCATTTACAACATAGGGACAGGACAATATGCCAGGAACTACAATTACAGATAGGTAATTCTTGCCATTGAGAGTTCTGCCAAATCATTGGAGAAACAGGACAAGTAGACACAAAGATAAAAATTCCACCTCTAGCTTCACATGGGCATAATGTCTTCAAAACACCACTCACAGCTTATCAAATAAGCAACTCTTCAAGCTACAAGTGTATCTCTAACTGAATTCCTCCTAAGCACAGAGGTGGTATTAAATCAACACTGGCATGCTCTCATTTCTAAGATACCGGAAGATGTTTCCCAATGAATAATGCATTCTGCTTCTCTCACATGCTCCTGCTCTTTACAGATTAGTTTGCATATCAAGAACAACTAGACTGCTAAAAGTCACATCAGAGCTGATGATTGTTCACTTGTGGCTATACTTTCTAATGTGTGTGTGTGTGTTTTTTTTTTTTTTTAATTAGAGTATTTGATGATATATTGAGAAAAATCAAAATATGACACAGACTGAGCAAGAACATACACTGACTCATGAGAAATACCCCCTGCCTTTTCCTGAAGGGTTGAGCTTCTTGACTGGTTTAAATTCAGCACAAAGAAGATGGGGCTGTCTCTCACCAGCTGTATCTCCTCTTAATTGAAGTGACAAATATAACACTGTGACCTTCAGAATCCTTTGGGGACAAAAAACCTCCTGGAAAAGGGAAGAAGGAGGGGTTGCCTATGACCATGGAGAGACGTGCTGGGGATGAGATCGGGAAATCCTGGACAAATGACAGGCATGAGGCTGGCACAACGGCAAAGCGTCAAAGCTACAGGCTTCAGTTTAGAGCCAAGGGTGCTTGGATCCCAAACTCTGCAGAGCCGCTCAGTAGCTATGTGACCCTGGGCAAGTGACTGAACGTTACAGAGCCTCGGTTTCTTCAACAATAATGTGGGACCATAACAGGAGCTATCTGAAAAGGTCGTTATGAGTATTAGAAAGTTAAAACATAGGAAGCGCTAATAACGAAGTCTGGCAATATATGTTTGTTATTTTTTTCTCCTTTGGCCTTTCCTCCTCCTCTCCATACTCTTTTTCTCCCTTCTTCCCCCCATCTTCTTATCATCATCATCCGTGATGTCACCTCATAACCCTTGCAGTCCTAGGGGTTAAATCTGATTCCCTTTGCTGCGTGACCTTAGAAAAGCCATTAACCTCAGGAACTTCACCTGTAAGGTGAGGCTCTCATACCTCTTACCTTGCCGGTAGGTTGATTAGAGAGAGTTCACTCACCTAACAATCCTAAGACAGGTCTTAATCCTTCCTAGACATTCAATAAATGGTGCCACCATAATTAAAAATAAAATCATTATGACCCAAAACACAGAAGAATTTTAGAGGCAGGAGATCGGCAAAACAAAAGAAGGAGGGATTATGGCTCCCTTCCGCATCTCTTGGAAATGATTGGAGGAAATTAGCTGATACGTGGCAGATGAAGACATTAATTCACTTATTTACTTGATAACTGATCATTGAACTTCGCATTTCAGATACTGTGCTAAGTGCTTGATCATCCTCTCAATAATCCTGAGGTAGGAAATGGATGACTCCATTTTACGGATCAGAAAACTGATGGTTAAAATGGTGAAATGAATTCACCTATATTAATTATTTATACATATGTATTAATTATTAATTAGTTTCCCATGTGGAAACTAATTAGAATCAGGTTCCAGCTGACCTCAGCTTTTAATAGCTACATGACATGCATCCGGTGGCCACCAACACCTGTAGCCAGCTATTACTACTGGCTTTCTCACCACCTTTGAACAGTGATTAGGCTGAAAGAAAGCTCCGTTAGGACCTTTTGCCTCACTCTTCAATGTGAGTTGAGAGAGCTGGGCAGAGGAAGGAATAAATCATCACACCTCATACCCCAGGCCTTTGAGGATCATGCTTTATATAGCTGCTGCTGCTGGCAGGAGAAGCCACTTCGAAAGGAGGTAACTTCTAACCATCAAACTTTCTAGGTATCGCAGGTGGCCACTGGCAACAGAACCTCCTTGGAGAACTCAAGTCTCCAGCCAATCACTGAAAGTCATGAGCATTAGCTTTTCTTTGACTTTTCTTTTACTCTCACGCCACAAATATAATTCATCAGCAAATCTCCACTCTTCCTTCCAAATACATGCAAAACCTGACCATCATTCGTCACCTCCAGGGCTCCCACCCTAGCTCATTTCGCCTGTGTAACTGAAATAACATCCTCCTTGGTTATCTTATGTTCTCCTACACTTTAGTCTCTTTTCCAGACATCAGCCAGGGATGGAATATGAAAGTCAGATCACATTACACTTCTGCTCAAAATCCTGATAGTTCATTTTCCATGCGCGTAAAATCCGGGCTCCTTACAATGCCTACATAGATGGATATAATTTGCTCTCTCTGCTTCTTCCAAACTCACCTCTTGATTCTCTCTCCCTTCTCACTCCTACATAGATGGATATAATTTGCTCTCTCTGCTTCCAAACTCACCTCCTGATTCTCTCTCCCTTCTCACCTTATTCCATCCACATTACCTCCTTACAGTCCCTCCAACATGCCAGACTTGCCCCTGCCTCAGGACCTTTGCACATGCTATTCCCCCTGTCTGAAATGCTCTTCCTCCAGTTATTGTTGTGACTCATTCTCACCCTTTTTCAGGCTGTGCTCAAATGTTAGTTTCTTAGACGAGCATTCCCATCTATTGAAAATTATACCACTGCCACCCCTACCACAGTACTGCTCTGTTCATACTTGTTTTTCTCTATAGTTCGCATCACCTAATACATTCTACACATTCTTTTTCACCTTGTTTGTTTCCCTCTACTAGAGGGAGATATGTATTCCATGAGGACAGAAGCCTGGCATTAAGTATTTGTTGAAAGAAAGAGAGGAGAGAGAGGAGAGAGAGGAGAGAGCGAGCTTAGCTTGGTTTCCTGACATCAACAGTGATACCACTGCCATCACATACATCCTTGTGTCCCCTAAACACAAAATTTGGGGCAAGGATGTAGTGGCTTTGCAGCCACCCTAGTTCCTAGCAGATTGGCATTCCAGTAAACATGAACTTTGTTTCTGAGTCACTGGGCTCTGGCAGCAGACTGTAAAAAATTCTGGGCTGGATTCTCATACCATCTCCAGAAAAAGAATGATTTCAGCTCACTCCTGAGCCAGTCATTCATCATAGTAAACAAGCACGTATACTTGGAAAGGTCCCTCAGCAGTGACTGTGTGTTCCCACAGCCCCTCCTGAAGGCAAGAATAACAGTCCCACGAGAACACTTCCTTTCCCAGACCACAAATGCCAGCACGGAGCCAAATGCCCCCTCACACCCAGAGGTGGCATTTTCACAGGCACCTCTTGGCATCAGTTTAGCACAAGCTCCCCAGCTTTTGACATGGTCTCAGGAAATATCACCAGGTGTATCCCTGGGGACATAATGTCAGGACATTTGTGACACTTTGATTTTGCTTTAAACAGTATATGTTTTTTCTAGCAGGGAACTTTCTCTGGCTCTTGTAAAGGCTGTTGGCAAGCCTGAGTTCCCAGGCCTGGTCACCAATACCCCATCACCCTCCCTTGAGTCCACCCAAGCCTCCCTCCGCCCAGCCCCCCACGACCTATTTACACTCCCTTCTCTGTCCTGACCCAGATTCCCACCATCCTCTAGGGCCCGTTCAGGCCTTCCTCCTTCTGAAAGCTTTCTTCCACCTATACTGAGCTATTCCTTTTTCTATTTCCTACATAATTTAAAGATGATACCAAATAATTTACCATGTAATTGCAGGAGCTCTTACATTGTTATTCTTCTACGTGTGCAGCTTCTGTCTTTGAACTAGACTGTAGTCTTGGCGTCTTTTGTTGTTTTGCATCTCAATTTAGGGCTCGGTCTGGGGAAGCTGTGGTCCTGGATGAGGGCCTGAAGCCATTCAGTGAGAACTGTCAAGCAACGCCGGAGCGCACATCTAAGAAAGGTCGAATATTCTGGTGATGTTCTCACCGTGAGTCCTCATCATGAAACAGCGTAAGAACTCCATCAGAGGTGCCATTATGATAATAATTGAGACTCCAGAATCAAATTTAGTCCTCTAAAATCCATGAAATAGCATTCAGAATCTTGGCTCATTGCTTATAAGCTCTTATTCACTCATGGGAAATTTATGGATCACCATAAATAATACATAATATAAATTATAAATAACTGACATTCATTTAACACTTATTCATTTAATAATTATAATTCATTCAGCGCTGTGCTAAATATCCTTTGAAACTGGAGCTATTGTTTAACTTCCTCCATGTACCCATTTTGTAGATGAGGCAACTGAGGCTTGCACAGAGCCAAGCAGCTATTATCAGTGCAGTGAGGATGGACACTCAAGACGCTGAAGTCATTTGGAGAATGGAATAACAGCAGTATACATAGAGGCATCTTTCAGAAGTGCATAGGGGTATTTCAGCTCTCATAGTAATTGGGAGTGTTAATGGCACTGGATGCCAGACATCCTGTGATGTCCGGGGGTGTTGAATCATATAAAATTGTTGAATGACCTCAATGGACATTCTTTTGGTGGGAGAAATATAGCTCTCATCTATATACAATGATCTGAGTCTAGAACAATTCAATTTTACGTTCAATCCCAGATGCTTTTGCACAGCTGAATACATTTCATCGGAATGCAGCCACTGTATTAACGGAGGGGAGGTTGTTTTGTTTGTTTGATTCAGAACCTACCAGATCTGGAAAAAAAATCACTTAACTGATGTTCTCACTGTCATTTGAATGACCAGCACAAGACAGACCAGGGCCGATCTGCGTTTGCAGCTAACGTGTGTGTGGCGATCCCATGTGAGAACCCTTGCTCCGGAAGACTTCCTTACATCGAGGTCAGCTGTGATTGAGCGTTTAGATATTAACCCAGACATTCTACTGTAAATTATTTTTTTCCTTTACATTATGCTCGGGCTTCTTATTTTTTAAAAAATGTGTGTAGGTAGGTTAAAATTTTACGAATGTCACAGAAAGGTACTAAAGAATGTCTTAGAAGATATTTATTAGCCTTTCAGGATCCCAGGGCAGCAAGGGGAGAGGTGGGTCGGAAGCAGCAGAGGCCAGTCTGGCTTGGTGGGTTTGCACTCATGTGCCCAACTGCATAGGCAGATACTGTCGTATGGTGTGAATCAGGAATGAAATATTACAGAAGAGCTCAGCCACTGCCCAGCAAAGTGTCATCTCTAGGGGTCAGCCCCAGGGCTCAGCTCCAGTAGATTCCATGGGTGCTTGCTCAGTTGCAGGTGGTGAGAGCAGACACTCTGGCTGGAGGCTCCACCTCTCCTGCTTCAACTCTCCCTGCAAGGAGCCATGTCCACCAGAGATCTGCTCCGACCTGGGGAACATGGAGCATCACTTGACAGAGGGTGTACATGAACAAGCCTGTCACCATAGGCATCTTGAGGTGTTCTTGTTCCCTGGCTTTGACTTAAGAGAAGGCAACTGGATCTTGGGACCGCTTGGCCAGTATGCTCCCTGTTAAGAGGACTAGCCCTTGAGGTGGCCTCTGGGGCTGAGTTTGTTGAAGGGCTAACTGAAGAGAACATGAGCCACACCTTCACTCCGGACTCTGCTATCTTACTGACCTTGGAAGGACAGTGTAGCTGGCATAGTAATAAGGACCCTTGTTAGGGTGGAACCCCATCTATGCTTTGCTCAGTTTGGGTGCTGTTATTGACTGAATATCTGTGTCCTCCCAAAATTCACAGGTTGAAGCCCTAACCCCCAGTGTGATGGAATTTCGAGATGGGACCTGTAGGAGGCGCTTAAGGTTAGATGAGGTCATAGTTCCCATGATGGGATTAGCATCCTTATAAGGATAAGAATAGACTACGGCTCTGTGTGAGGACACAGAAAGAAGGTGGCCATCTACAAGGCAGGAGGAGAGCTCTTACCAGACACCAAATCTGTCAGCACCTTGATCTTGGACTTCAAGCCTCCAGACTGTGGGAAATAAACATCTGCTGTTTAAGCTTCCCAGTCTATGGTATCTTGTTATAGCAGCCCAAGCTGACTGACAGGTGCCATGCAATTCTGAAATAAGAAAGAAGCCCCCGCAGGAAGAAAATGGAGAGGAAATGTATACAAAGAAAGGGGATACTAGTGAATCATGGGACCTTGTCGATCATGGAAGGTGCTGCACAGCTGGTTGCCGTTACTGAGTGCCCACTGGGTACTACTCTGGAAAACCAAGAGTAAATCTGGCCTTTTAAACACTTTATGTTTAAAAGTGTTTAAAGTTATGATGGGTGAGCCAGTGGTGGGAGCTCCCTGAGACGGAAGCTCCACCGCGATGGATCATACCCTCCACTAAGATGAAACTGCAGAGAAGAGGCTGATCCATACCTGTGCACGTATATATTTGCTTAGAATCTACAAGGACATACGCTAAGGTACTGAAGGTAGCAGTCTCTGAGTGGCATGACTATGGTGACTTTATGTTAGTTTTGTTTATCTGACTTTTCTGAATTTCTGCTATGCACATGATGTTTTTGTAATAATATTTTCCTTTAATTAAAAATAAAAAGCAATCTAAGTGATTCTGATGCATGCCCACGTTTGAGAACCAGCTCTCCGAATAGTTTTCTTAACTTCCCTAAGCATCGGAATCAATGGAGACAATCTGATCTCTGGGTGTGGCTGTCTGGAAGTAGAGGGTGGAATTAATAGGACTTTGAACCAGGATTCCTAGTACGTGACAAATAGCAGTTCCTGTTAGTAGTATGTTTATTGTTGGAATGCCAATTCCTAATCCCATCTCAAAATATACATTACCTTTAGGCAATGTGGCTGTTCTCATGGAAAAAACAAAATGTATTTATCATGAAAATGGTATACAAGACCAACTGCACCAGGGCCCTCGCCTTAACCAGGGACGGTGTGGCCTTTCTGGTATAAACGTAGATTTTGGGATATGCAGGGTTTCGGTACACTTGATTCTTGACCTGAGAATATTGCCTGCCTGCTCTACTGGGAGAGTAGAAGCCGGCTCCTAAAACTCGTATGTCCGAGCCCACAGACTTCACAATGTATCTGTTCGAAGCTGTATGAAGGGACTTGGGCAGTAATTAACGATGGCATTTTGAGTTTCTCAGCTTCGAACCCAGTGTCTGAAGATTTTCTGGAGTGCTCCAGGTTTCTTGTACCCTTAGTCATAGATCACCTATTATGTGCCAGAACTCAGAGACAGTGAATTTTGCTGTGAAAATTACAAGCACAGCTGAGGCCTTACAAGTGCCCCAGCTGTAAGCCTCAGATAGAGGCTCCTTCCAGCAAAGTTGACTTTCTTATCATAAACAAGGATAAACAAACAGCCGCACTAGGATCCTGTTAGTCAAAGCATCAGAGAGAAATTCCAGATTTTGATGCCATGGTCCCTTTATTGGTGTCTGCTCCCAATTTCAGTACAAGGAATGGGAGGAGGTTCTGCACACCCCCAAACAAGCAATTCTCAGACACCGGCAGGGGGTCCGAGAATTCAACTCAATTCTGAAACTATCTTCATGGAGATAGCATCAGATTCCACAGGTTGTAGGCTCAGTCTGTGGATTAAAAAAAAGGGGGTTCTATGGAAAATAACCTCAAGAGTGATCTGATAATAAATTTCTAACTGGGCAGGTCATGGTGGGTAGTCACTCTGAGGCATATAACTTCTTTAGGAAAAGGTTTATTTTTGCCTTAAGCAAGCCCTGTCCATTGTTTCTGTGCGTCTAGGTTAACACACCTTTGAAACAAGTTACTACTAGAGAGCACATGATCTTAACTATTCTGTAACCCAATTCCTGCTTTGCTTTCCCCTATCTCCATGTAATCTTCCCTCTTTAATTTCAAATGCATAAAAAAAGCTGCAAAACTGTTATTCCCTGGAGCATTTGAGATCTTGCTCCCCAGCATATGTTATCAGTTTAAACAAAGTCTTATAAAAATTCTTTGCAGATCTGGATGTTTCTTACGTCAACAAGTCCTATAATATTGCTCCTTCCCCCGCTTTAGACAGCAGTTGCAAGTTCTGGTTGCTACCTGTACTTCTTACCCACAATCTGCAAATGGGAGGTTCCAATGACCCTCTCCAACTCAGGATGACAATCACAAGTCCAGGTGGTTACCGACGACTCCCTCCTTGAGTTCGATTAGTTTGCTAGAACCGCTCACAGAACTTGAAGAAACAATTTCCTCACTAGATCACCAGTTTATTGTAAAAGGCTGTAACTCGGGAACAGCCAGATGGAAGAGATGAATAGAGCAAGCTACACAGGGAAGGGGCACAGCTCCCATGCCGTCTCAGAGTGTACCATTCTCACCATTCTCCCCAAATCTCCAGGTGTTCATCAACCTGGAAGCTCTCTGAACGCTGTCCTTTTAGGTTTTTAGGGAGGCTTCATTACAGAAGCAAGATTGATTAAATTTGGGAATGTTACTGATTGAACTAATCTCGAGTCCCTTTCCCCTCCCTGGAGGTCAGGGGGTGGGCCGGAAAGTTCTAACCTTTGAATCACAGGATTGGCTCCACTGGCAACCAGCCCCCATCCTTCCAAAAGCCACTCATTAACAACATAACAAAAGACAACTTTATCTCTCTCAACACTTAGGAAATTCCAAGGGCTTTGGGAGCAGTAGCCAGGGACCCTGGAGGAAGACCAAATACATAAGAAAAGTACATATTTGGTCATTAGATGTATTAGATGTATATATTCATCTAATGACCAAATATGTATTTTTCTTATGAATCACAATATTGCAGTACCCTATTTGAATTCAGATGCACAAGGTAACTTTCCTGGTAGATTTAGGAGCCATGTCATCTTTCCCTCCCTGCTGCATGAATCAGGATGCCTGATTCTCTAACTCAGATCCATCTGGGAAAGTATAAACACTAGAGATGTCCAGGCCCCACCCCTTGAAGACTTTAATTCCTGGGGTTCCAGTGACATCCTGGAATAC
>NW_006494614.1:58728400-58734402 GCF_000325575.1 Pteropus alecto | reverse complement strand
AAAAAAACGAATCCCTCCAGGATAAAGCAACAAGCTAAGTGACACCATGAGGAAATGATCAGTAAATGAGTACAAAATATGGTACAGTCCCCTAACAAGTCCCGATAACAAGTCAATGTAGAGAAAAAAGTAAAGGGCGGCCAGGGGGCAGGGGAGAGTGGAAAGACTGTGCTGAATCATAAAAACATAAGGGATGGAACAAGCAGACCCACCGTGGATCTGTTTAGACAGAACAATTGATTGTAAAGAATATTTTTGGGTCAACTGGGGAAAATAAATTTTTTTCTCATAGAAAAATGGAGATAGTTAACTAAGAAAAGCAAGTTTGAAAATAACATGTATGGTACTATCTCATTTAGGCAAAACAAACAACATACACACGTACTTGTCCAGAAACATAGGTTATACGCTGAGGTGTTAAGAGTATTAATCTCTGGGTGGAATGACTATGGTGTTATTATGTTCTTATTTTTGCTTATCTGACTTTTCTAAATTTCTACAATATATATATATATTATGTTTTTGGTAATAATTAAACGTTTTATTAAATCAAAAAATAAAAAGCAGTCTGGATGATTTTGATGCATATCCACATTTGAGAACCAGCTCTTTGAGCAGAGCTTTCTGAACACACCTGAACTTCAGTGTGACCTCGGGTACCTGTTACGAGTATGGGTTCTCAGGCCCCCGTCCTGCAGGATCTGACTGGTTTGGGGTGTGGCCTGGGAGAAGGGTTTTTCGCAAGTGCCTACCGAGTATGGGTTCTCAGGCCCCCGTCCTGTAGGATCTGACTGGTTTGGGGTGGCCTGGGAGAAGGGTTTTTCGCGAGTGTCCTGGCCATTTCTATTATCAGCCAAGGATAACAAGCGCGGCTATTAGAGCTGCTCCCACTCATGAGCATTGGACCTCCTGGGGATCTTGTTCAAGGGCAGATTCTGGTTCAGCATTTAGAGCCCTAGATTTTGATTTTCTAACAACTCCCAGGTGACTCTGAGGCTGCTACATCCAGACCATACTGGGGAGCAAGGCTTGAAAGGATAGTGAGAAGACAGGAAGGGAAAAGTTTTGACTCACCACACTAACCCTCCTTGTGCTCTTAGAAATGGCTCTGAGATGGAAGCAGTCTGGAACAGAGCACAGGATGAGTAAATAGGCTACACGGGCAGAGGGCAACGCAATAGGGCATGGTAGGGGCTATGGCCCTGATTCAAATAGGCAAGTGCTGCTCAGTCTTAGCCCAGAGGTGTCTTGTGCAAACACTTGTCCAGTACCCTTAAATCTTCCTTTTCCAATGAGGCCAGAAATAAAATAAAAACTTCTATTTTCAAAACACTGCACAGGCCAAACAAAATATGTCAGCCAGTTAGATCCAGCCTGGGGCCATCAGTGCTGGATTGTTGGTCTCACTCAGAGTAGCAGACGAATCTCCAGTCCTAATAACTAAATGTTAATGAGTCTACAGGATAAAGGTTAACCAATAATTATTCTTGCTGACATTGAAGGCAAAAACCCAAACACAACAGAAATTCTTGAATATTCAACTCCTTTGTGTTAAAATAAGCACAATGAAAATTAACTCCAGCTAGCACTTTGACTTGCTGTGTAAACATTGTCCCAAGGCAGATAAAAGGACTGGAAGGCTGAAGTGGGGAGGAGGGGAGGAGTTGCAGGGGCCATCGAACAACCTAAGATGAGCATATTAAGCACCTCTTCTCCTGGCCCCCATTGTCCACTAAGCCATTCACAAGTCTGACGTTCTCATCTATGTCCAAAATTTGCCATGACCAAAAGTTCTTGAGATTTGCAAGAAAACCGTATCAAAGTACCACGAGAAAGCTAATTCTGCAGCAATTAATGAATCTCATTTACATTTTTTCAGCTCTTTGATTTCTGAGCACTATTTAAGGGGTAGGTCTGTTCAGTTCATTTACTTTGGATGTTTAACTGTCCAAGGTGACAATCCTCAGCCGTATAATTTCCCTCCTGTGCCCAAATCAATAAAATGCACCCAAAAGCTAATATCCATTTTGAGCTCCACTGAGGCCCAATACCTTCTGGAATCACGGTGACTTGGAAAACAGTAAACAACCAGAAGTGAGCTGAGACCTGCTGCAGGCATTTAGTTCTCAGCGGAGAATAAGAATGTTCAAGCCCACATCTCGTGCTTTCTTCCTGAAGAAGACATATACCCTCAAAATGAAAAATTATACAGTTAAAGAGAACTGACTATAGTATTTTCAGGTGAGCAAAGTAATGAATGCTATGCCTCCTCTCCCTCCCAGATAACATATCTGAATAAGTTTCTGGGACAAACATTGAAGGTTGGTTGACCTAACACCCATTTCTGGCCATTGGTCTTCCTTTCCTGCCTATATCATATAGGCTAAGAAAACAAATGTTTAATTTTTCTATCTTCCCTTGCAATTAGAGGCGGGTATATGACATTATTCTGGCCAATGAAATATAAGCCGAAATCTATTGCATCAGTGGGCTAAGGACGAAGTTTTGGGGAACCTTTGGCTTTCTAGATGCAATGAAAAAATTGAACTTTTTCTTCCCCTTCTCTCTACCTTGAATGCACATGTGATGGCTGAAGCTGTGGCAGCCATTTGCAAGCCTGAGAGAAAGGATTAAGAGAAATACCGTGAGGCCAGCCCTGACATCATTGTGAGGCTTAATAGCAGCCACCAAATGCCCCCAAATTGTTTAAGACACAGAGGTTATATTTCCTACTATGTATAGCCAAACATAATCCTAAAATGTACAATTTTCCAACAAATTAGATAGAGATACAAAATCTTTTATGAGGTAAAGTGGCCACATAGAGCAAAGATGCCATATTTCATTGTAGCTTAAACTGGCTTCTAGAGTTCTCAGTGGAGGGCTTCACTGGTAACCCTACCAAGGTAGGGTAAGTAGAACTGAGAACCCCACTTATTTCTACCCAACACTACTTTTATACATGAGTTTGAGTATCATACCAGAACTTACACAAAAAATAGTTTCTGCCATTTAAGAGAGTTGTTATTAACAAGCCCCATCTTGAGCCATGGGAAGAAAGTAGGGTTAATGTCCAGATGTCTCTAAATAATATCTCTGCTTCTGACATGCCATCATCAGAATCTCCAGCAGAATCTCATTCTTCTGTGGCCAATGGCCCAACGCAGGTTTATCTAGATGGTTCTGATACTGGGTTTGGTCAAGAGAACATGGCCAACATCCTTTCTCCACATTGACTGAGGCTGCTTAATTCTTGTCCTAGTAAAAGATCCCATGGGATTCGGAATTCAGCATCACTTCAAATAAATAATAGCACATGTTTACTGAACATGTGCATGTTTCTAACTAACTAATCCTCAAAGCCCTAAGAGGTAGATACTATTTTTACCCCATTTTCAGATGAGAAACCTGAGACAGAAAGCTAAAGTGATTGTCCTAGTACTCACAGCTAGAAATAGAGATGCTGAGGCTAAAAGCATGGGCTATCTGTTGTCAAAGTTTATACTCTATACTGTTATGTAAGACAAACTGTAACTTGATAACTAAAGTAGCTTCAGATGGGTCCTAGGTTAGAGAAAAGTCAGTATAAAGGTGTCTCAGTTCTCTTTCCTTTTCTCAGTCCAAATGGGGCATGGTGAGACATCCTGCGAATGGCAGAGATAGTTAGTGCTCATCCAGTATTCTTCCCTGAATTCCCAGCTTCCCTTGCAGTTAGCTTGGGGCCACATGTCAACTACTGGCTGTTAAGCTTAGAACAGAAGTGATGTATTTCTTACCTAGGCTGAGAGAGGTAAGAGCCAAATTTCACCTTCATCCCTCTTCCTCTGCTATAAGTGACCATGAAGACCATGCTATAGATGTATTAACTATATGATGAATGAGGGTAGTGTAGCCCTATATGTATCACAAATTTCATTGTGAAGAAATAATTTTATGTTGTTAAGACACTGGGGTTGTGGGATTTTTATTATTATTATTGTAGCATAGCTGAGCTTATCCTGACTAATAAAATGGGCCTCTATAATGTGATCAGGCTACCTTGCTTGTAGCAATTCTGCAAAAAGAGGTAATTGTGATGTGGAAGTCATTATAATAGGAGATTCATTTTTCACTGGGTTATTCTGTATCCAAATCATAGAATGCCTTATCTGCCTAATGAAGCAGACAGTTTCTTAGAATTAACATGAAGATGTTACTTGAGTTACAAAGTTTGGCACTACTTAATGGAAATGATGATCCTAATTTCAACTAATATTTCCAGCTGCTACCTCTCAAGAATTTTATACATTGGTCTCATGTTTTTACAGGGTGAAATGTTTGCAAAATATATGTGTAAGCATCTGCATGCTAACAGATGCAATTTCATGACCCATTACACTTTCCGTGCAAATGTACAGACAGTGGGAGCTGGGAGTTGGCTGAGGTTTGCCAAATGCCTGGTTTTGATAGTGAACCAGGAGAGCCTATTTGAAATAAAACTATACATTGGTGATTCAAACACTTATTGAGCATATATTATGTGCTAAGCACTTTGCTAGAGGTTGGAGATACAGTTATAAATAAGATAGAGTTCTGCCTTATGAGCTTTGCATCTGATAGACGGAAATAAACTATGGAAATGACAGATGAGTTTATTTGAAGGTGTTAAGAGAATCTAAAAGCAAAGTATGTGTCAGACTGATTCATATAAGGTTTAACTATCTGGCCCTGCTCACCTGTCCAGTCTTCTCTCTATCACTCTTCATTCTCCATTCCCTTTGCTCCTGTCCCACTGACTCAAATGCATTTTTCAGAAAGTCACCAAGCTTTCTTCCTCCCATGGCTTTATTTAAGCTATTCCCTCTGCCTAGAATACACATTCTTCCGCCTCCTTCTTGGTGTTTATATTGCCCATGCCTCTTTGTCCTTGAGGCAATTCAAGGTGCTGACTCCTGCAGAAGCTTCTTTGGATTGCTCCTAGTTTGGATTAACTCCTAGTGATCCCACACTGTTCTGTCTATAAGCATACCTGACTAATCTATTCCCTTTCTTACTGGCATGGAGGAGTTGATGGAGACCTGATGGATACATGCCTTCTTGGGATGAAGGGAGGGACCACTGCTTGCTGGTGCCTGAGTCATGGGAGTCGGGAGGAGTGGAGCAGATGTGGCAGGCAGAAGAGATGGTTGGTATGGTTGGGAGATTGGTTACACTGAGTGATTTGGTTAAGCCAGTTAGTAAATATACTGAGGATAATGACAAGTTTTTCACTGTTACAGAAGGTATTGACAGAG
Source organism: Pteropus alecto (assembly GCF_000325575.1). Classification (NCBI taxonomy): domain Eukaryota; kingdom Metazoa; phylum Chordata; class Mammalia; order Chiroptera; family Pteropodidae; genus Pteropus; species Pteropus alecto. The sequence continues at coordinate 58,729,129 of NW_006494614.1, read as the reverse complement.
AGGTGGGGCAGCTAGTAAAAGCCTTGACATATTGGGTTGAAATTGGAGATACCGGTTTGAATTTGTGTTTTAAAATGTGATATGTGGATAAAAACACAGATATAATAATAGTTATAGATGTATGTACATATACCTGTATATATATGTGTGTGTATATATGTGTGTGTGTATGTATGTATGTATGTGTGTGTGCGTTCTCACTCTGTCTGCTGAGAGGGCCTAGAAGCAATGACAGGTTTCAACTATATCTGTCATGTCTTATATCTTCAAAAAATATATATATATGGGGGTAACAATTCTAAGAATAGGCTGACAGTCAGTAACCAGTGGGGGTTAACTTCCTTCTGTATTTTGAGAATCTTAAAACACAGAAAAGCACAAAGAACAATACCATAAAAATCTGTATGCCCACCATCTGGAATTGCCAACTGTTAACATTCTGTCATATTTGCTTTGTCTTTATTTTATTCAAAGAAAAAAAATGATAGATCTAGCTTAAGTCCTTTTATCCATCATTCCCTGTTCTATCTCCAACAACCTTTTCACCACCAACCACCACCGTATTAGAGTATATAACCTTCCAGTCCATTTCAGGTTATCTTAGGCATATATTTAGTTTTCATGAATAATATATTATATATTTTTATTAAATTTTTAATAAATTGCATCATATAGGATATCAACTAAAATTGGCTTCTTGTTTCTGAGCTCTATCTTCATTGTAAGAAA
>NW_006494614.1:58624390-58728390 GCF_000325575.1 Pteropus alecto | reverse complement strand
AAAATTTTAAAATATATCTTTATACATTTTAAATATATATTTATTTATATTTTATATCTATATAAATAAAAACTATTTGGCTCACTCCTCTGAACTGCAGTTTAATATTTAATTCTTTACATTTTATTTAGCCATTGCCCTATTTACGCACATTTAGGCAATTTCCAATTTATTGCTTTCCTCTTCTTTTTGCAAGAGTGATCTCCCGTTTCTTTTAACCATCAGTACACTCGTTATTTTCAGAAACAAATGTAAGATAACTTAATAGGTACTTGTATTGTTATAATCTCTGCATAAAACAGACAAATTTAAAAAGAAGTAAACAATATGTTGTTATACCGGAACTTAAACCCACAAGGTGGTACATGAGGCTGATCCAAAGCAATTCTTATGATGATTTGAAGATCCAGGGAAAATAACTAAAACGTGGCTTATTAACCAGAAAATACACATCTTTTTAAAAAGTTACTCTTTTTGCATGACATTTTACTCCTGTATGCAACCAAGATGATTATTTTTCCAACCTTATTGCAGTATAACCAACAAATAAAAATTGCCTATATTTAAGGTATGGGGACTTGTATTTTAATATACATATATATTGTGAAATAACCACTGCAATCGAGCTGATTTTATATATGCAGCAATAAACAACCTTGTATGTGTCTCCTGGTGCACAGATGTGCTGGTTTCTTTCTCGAAGCTTGTTGTTACAAGATTGATAAACCAGGAGAATGACAAAGATATGGTATAATTACTCCAGGAAGGCATTTGAAAACACTCATGATCACATCATGACTACAATGAATAAAATGTGGACTGGGTGATCATATTCTTAGGTGAATTTATAACTGGTTGATCAACTTGACCAAAACACTATATAACAGATTTTTAGGCAAAGATCTCTCGTGGTATTAAAGGAATTTAGAATTTTATTCTATTTAATAACCTTATGATCCATCCATCCATTCATCTATTCATCCAATGTTTTGAGTGGCATTGTATCAGAGGTGCCATGGTAGATACTGAACTTTGAGGAGTCACCAGCATTTAGCAGTTTTTGACAGATGGCTGGTAGCTAAATTAGTATTTGTTAGCCGACACTTGAGAAGGATGTGCCCTCCTAAATCATATAGAGTTGCTATGACTTTGGTGAAGATTCAGAATACGCGCTTATGAGATTTCAAAAAATTTTAAAAGGGGCTAGGAATACATGGCAATCAGCCAGGTTAAAGCAGTAAGACATCTATCAAATTCTTTCCATAGCATAAGCTAATTAAATAAAACTTACTAGGAAAATGTGACATCAATAATAAGCATATGTCTATACACACAAATATATACAAAAACATATGCATATACTAGTTCTAAGTTGGAGAGATCTAGCTTGGCAATAGTTATATGAAATATACACTCAGGTTTCTGGCTGAGCATAAGTTCAGCATACGCCAGTGGCGTGAGCTTAGAAGGCTAAGAACACTAGCTTAATCCTAGGCTAAACTGGGGTGTTCATACTAACTCATGGGTAATGGTAATGATAATTCTACAGTTTACTAGGCATTTAATAAAATCAAAAGCATTATTAATAGCATTCTTATAATAAAATACAGTGATCCCAATTTAAAGAGGAAGTTACTGAGGCTCAGAGAGACCAAGTAACTTGCCTAAAGTCATGTAAGTAATAAGAGCTGAAGCTGGGATCCAAATGTAGCCATATTTGGCTTCAGAGTCTTAATCATCCCACTATGCCGTGTTACCTTTGTCCATGTAGATGGACCCACAGTTGCATCCTACCTGGTGATGTGGCCAATCCAACTCAGTGGGACCCATCTTTGAAGGATGGGAAACAAAACAACAGTCACATATATTATCACTAATCACCACTAGAACAAAATAATATCCCTATGAGCCAAACTGCTACCAACTCATGGCCATAATGCATGCTTTTCTCAGTGTACCTCTCTAAGAAACGTCTTTCCACTTAAGAGGAAGGCACACATAGGCCGGAAAGGTCAAGTCTGAGTTATGGCTCTCTCACTCCTAGTCCTAGTACATCTTAGGGTAAGGCATAGAGATTCTCAGTCTTTGTTTCATCATCAATAGTGGCGTCTATATCTCATGGTTGTGTCAAGGATTAGAGTTAATAGATGCAAAGCCGAGCACATACCCGCCACATAGTAAGGGCTCAATAAATAGTATGATGATGGTGAAGCTGCTGCTGCTGCTGCTGTGAGGCATTCTTCTCGGAAGCAAAAATGCTTTTTCATAGGGTTGTGGGATCCAAAGAGTACTCTTGAGACACCTGCCTTCCTTTTACTCACTTCCTAGAGGAAGAGGTATATTTTTCTTTATACTAACTCATCTGTCACTCATTGAACCAAGACCTCAGTGGTCTGCTTCTAACCAGAGGGGTACTTTTTCTGTCATTCATCTGCCCAGAAGGGATATCTTTTTCTAATATTTATAAAGTGTCTCATTGGTTAGCTATGTGTTAGAGTCTTCCCACCAGGCACCCTGACACCAGAACGAAGAGCAATACAACCTCTCCTACTTTTGTCTTTCCAAGAACTATTCTACTGATCCCCAAAACAAGGGTTTCTGGTTACAATTCTCAAGACATGGTATTAATGTAGGAGTTGTGATCAGGTGGAAGAAATGAGAGCTCACTGGCTGAAGCCTCCTAAAGCATCTCCTGCTTCTCAGTCCAATAACTTTTGTTTTACTTTGGCATTTATGGCCTGGGATTGCATGTTAGAGGATTTGTCGCCTCCAGTGGGCACATTAAAGGACTTGAATGAAATACAGCTTTGGGAAAACTGACAGTCCCTGTAACTTACAATAAAGCTCACCAAAGAATTTGATGACTTCATCAAAGGGAGAATCCCAGGAGGAAGAGAGGCTGCAGATTATGTCTATAATTTTCATTCACAGACGGAGATAGGCTTTAAGATTCAGCAAGGAGAGTAAGGCATGAACCAAGCTTCTTAGGAACACAGGGCAGGGATGGGTGAGATGGGTCTAAGCTTTTGTTTTGACATTTTTTTAAACATTTGCTGTAGTCCTTGCCATTACCTGATAACACTGACCCTTCCCTCTTTCTCATGTTTAATTTAGTTCCTGTTCTGGTTATTTAGTGCTGCTGAACAAAATACCCCCGCCCTGAATTTAATGATTTAAAATAACCATTTTATTTTGCTGATGATTCAGGAAGGGCTCAGCTGGGTGGTTCATCTCAGATCCATGTGGGGTCAGCTAGAGATGGAGAATCTCTTCCAAGATGGCTCCTGTAGTCAATGGTTGGTGCCTTGCTGCAATTTGGTCTCTCTCTCCAAATAGCAAATCATCCTTCAGGCCTCTATATATGGCCTGAGCTTCTCCAAAGACGATCTCCAGATAGTCAAACTTCTTATGTGCTCTGGCTTACACCAGAGTGAGTGTTACAAGATACGGGTAAACGGAATCTGCCTATCTCTTTAGGCCTGGACGTGGCAACTGGCAAGTGGCATTTTCACCATATTCTATTTGTCAAGGCAGTCACAGAGCCCATCCTCATTCAAAGGGAGGCGACATATAACCTTGAGGATTTTGTGTTTATTTATAACCCACCCTACACTCCTAAGTCTATCTCTTCTACTTCCTAAATTTCTCTAGAATATGCCTCAGCCTTACCATCTTTACCATGACTATCTTAGACCGGGCTAACTGCCCATCCTGTGTCCATCCCTTACTGTCTCCCACCCATTCTCCATACTGCAGGTAGATTTTTTTTCCCAATGCAAAAAAGTCTATATCATGTTTCTACTTGAAATTCATCGAGAGCTCTGATCTAGACTTCTTTGTGCAGTAGTCGTCTATTTCACTTTCTTTCCCTCGCTCATGGTAACAGCATTTTCGTTTTCCTTTGGTTTACCACTTTTTTTTTCCCACTTAGTCCTTGTAGTTCAGAGAGAGCTGACATCACCTTTCCTCCACATCTGGCTTTAGAAGTGGGCATAAGACAGATCTGGCCACTTAGAATTTTCCGTCCTGTGCATCATTTCAGAGATAGGCACACAAACTGGGCCAAGAGAGAGATCTAAAACTAAGTGAAATTATATGTAAAAAATGCTTTTGTAAAGTGTGAGGAGTGGCTAGAATTTCTAAGGTAGTAAGTAATATGCCAGTTGGCCATTGTTTGCTACCACCTGGGGAAAGCCAACACCAAGAAAGGTGAAGCCAAGGGGTAGAGAAGCATCCCTGACAATATAATTAGATCACCTAGATACATCCATTCCTGAAGTCCCTCTTGGTCTTTTAAATACATGAGCCAATACAATCTTTTTTCTGCTTAACTTACTGAGGCTGGATTTCTGTCACTAGGAACCAAAGGAGTCCTAACATATCCACTTCACATGATGCCTGCCTCTCTTCATCATTTGGACTGTGCTGGCCTTTCCAGACCTTTTCTAGCCTCTGGCACCCCCACGGCTTATGCCCAAGTCGCACTCTTTCTACCTGTGTTCCCGGATCATGCCTTACTCATTCAGGTTTTTGCACATGTGTTTCTTCTGCCTGGATAAAGCTTTTCCATGTTATCCACAGGAATTTTCCTGCTTATTTCTCAAGACTCGGCTGACCCATCACATTCTACCTGAGAGCTTCTAAAATCTTTCTCACCCTCCACTCATACCTCCTCAGCTCGCTTTGCTCTCAATATCCTCCTGCGGGAATTTTACTCATCTCTCTTCCAGCAATTCACATATTTTTTTAAGTGTTGTATATATGATCATGTTGGTTTCCTCCACTTTACCCTGAGCTCCATTAAGGGTCTGACTTTATCCTACTCATATTTGAGTTCCCAGGGTCCTTTAGCACAGTTCCTCACACACAACAGATATTCATTAGTGCAATAACTACAATTTTTAATTCACAAATATTTGGTTCCAAAGCTGCTATTGTCTGTGTCACCACACACTTCAGACCCTCCTTGCTAAGAATTACACAGATAACCACAGACCATGTGCTCAGTTCCTTATCTGCCGTAACCCACGGGGGTCTCAGCACTTCTTTAAAAATTAATTTGTTCCGTAATTAAGAAACATGCTTATTTCTAATTAACCAACCTTCTGTGTAATATAAACAGATCGCAAGTAACTAAACAGCTTTGCCCACCTCATTTCCTGTCTGAGAGCAGGACAGTGAAACCATTTTTGTACATTAGCTGGGAGGTTGGGGAATATGCAGAGTGGTCTGACTTGCATAGACGGAATTAAAGGAATTTAAAAAGAGGGAATTTGTCAGCTCTTAATCCCTAACTAGCAAATTAAATTGCCGCTACATTATATCATTACATCATTTTCAGAATTTCTTAAGATGAGAAATTTCCACAGTTATTAAAGAGTTGACTCAAACTCTTTGCAGCTCACATCCATATGTATCATATATATGTATATACATACATGCTGCCCACATGGACGTGCGGCAGAAAGTAGATATCCTGAATAGGATCCAGCTGGTTTGCAGCAGGCTCTCCTGGAAGCAGTATATTTACACTAGGATAAGTCGGAGTTTGAGAGGAGGCAGGAGGCACGATATTATGCATCCTTAATGAGAGACCTGTCATTCTTTGACACCATCAGGTGTGTGGGAAAGCATCCGGAGACAGACTAATGGTTTTGTAATAACAAATGCTAATGGAGGAACACACAGCCCAAGGTATATTCATTAAACTTCTTCTACCTTGAAACAATTCACTGACCTGGATCCTCTCATATCCTGAAGGGGGTAGGGTTCCATCTCAGGTGCTCTTTACACCTTGAAAATGCAAAATACACAACCCAGGAAAACTCCAGTTTGGGGACTGTTTTCTACGCAGATACTACATTATTTAGTCAAATATTAGTGAACACAACAGCACATATACTGATAGCTGACTTTATTTTAAAATGTGCTCTTTTTAAAGGCATGAAAGAAAAATAAAAAGCACTCATAACATTGCCAAAAGCAAGTATCTCTACGATTTTAGAAACCCATGGATTATGGCTAGGATTCTTCTCAAAGGTTATATGTTATTCATTCACAGTGATTACATGTATACAAATAAACTCTATATCTTGAGTAAAATGTGATTATGCTTAAATACATCTGTGACACTGTTGATTCTTCCAAAATTTCCGAATTTGCAGGCCAAGGGATGCACCAAGGCTTTTCTCCATTCAAAGTGAGTCTAGTCTTTATTTTAGGGGATAGCAGCAAGACCATGCAAGAAAATTTACATAGTGTATGAGATATTTTTAACTTGGCCCTTTAGTATCCACCCCCCCACCACCCTTCCCTACCCTACTCGCTGTCTTTGGAAGCTGGCCTGAATGTACCGCCCAACCCTTCTGACTTCCTGTTGGGCTTGGAGATCAGAAGGTGAGAGAGTTAAGTGAAGTCAGAGTGTTTATTTCCCAAGGCTCCTCCCTTCTGGGTTACCTTGGGTTGCCTGTATCCCATGCTGAAGATTTCTGCTCCTCCCTAGATGGCTCTCTTCTCACTACTGTCTCCTCCCAGGTCTGTAGTGTTTCCCCATCCCCCAGGGCTACAGATGACAACAGCTCGGTTCTTACTTGTTCTGGGTTACACCTCTATTCCTTGTAATTCCCCTTTTAAATAGGCCCTTTGTGAAATAGGTACTCCTACAACCATCCTAATTTGAGTGTGCCATCTGTATCTTACTGAGATGCTGGTACATATAACAAACATTTTTCAATATCTTTTTTAGACATTTGCTCGATAGCATGGAAATCTCCAAATACTCCCAAACTCTGATCCTGGGCAAGTCAAAGCCAATGTTTAAAACTGGTGATGAAGATGATCAGTTCTACTGTTGTGACAACAAACTATTTAGGGAAAATGCTTTTAGTGTTTTATTTCTATAATATTTCTGTTGATGTTTTGTACAGATTCCATTGGACTTTGCTAAATGTTCATTGCTTGACTTCCCTGGATCCATATTAATAGACAATTAATGGGACTCTCTCTATGTTTTGCTAACTTAGCACAGTTTATGGCATTACTTGTCTGTCTTCTTTACTTATCTATATGGTTTGCCCCAGAAAGCATAGGTGAGTCTTCCTGCATCTTCTATGTCGAGAGTAGACCTAATACATGAAGGATTCTTCACAACTATTTCTTGTACTGAAGAAATAGTTGGGGGAAGAATGGCATGGAGTAAAAAATTCTCATGCCAAGTAGCATGGCACATAGATTAGAACCTTCGTGATTTGAGATATAACACAGTGAGTAGGAGAGCTGACTCTGAATCCAGACTGCTTAGGTTTGAATATCGACTTCACCGTTTACCAGTCAAGCGATCTTGTGTAAAATACTTCACCTCCCTTGAGACTCAGTGTTCTCATCTATAAAGTGGGGATGTAATAGAACCTACCTGATACAGCTGTTGTAAAAGGTAAATGAGAGACCCATATATGTGAAAATCTTAGAACGTTGTTGGCTCATGGTGAGTACTCAATAAATGCTGTTAATGATGCTTCAATTCAGTAAACATCACTTAATCATCCACTAGGTGAATTTGAACGGCCTAGATACTGGACCATTCTACCTTCTCCAAAGTCACCCCTGTGCATTTTCAGCAGTGTCTCAAGCAGGAGTTGGGAGATAATTATATACCATTAATTGAATGCCTGCTTCCCCTCCCCCTCCCTGGATGGTGTGCCTGGTCCTTTAAATATATTAGCTTTAATCATCATAGGCTTTCTGTAATGTGGGTTTGTAGGACACCAACTTTCCCAGGGTTACCCGGAAGAGAATTTTGGAGCACTGTCCATTCTGAGGTCTGTCCATCTTTAAATTTCTTCTTCTTTAACTACATAAAAGTTTCCCATATTTCAGTCATTCAGGGGCTACCTCATCATACATGAGTACTGCTGGTACCCCTATTTATTTATTTTTCAATATACTTTAAGTTTATCTTTAAAATTTAACCTAGTTCTAAGCAATAATATGAATTAAATCATGGGAATGATGTACTAGTATTGTTAAGTTATGCATCAAAATAAATAGCTATTACAATCATAAAAGTTCACCACTATGCTACCTGAAATCATCTTTGATACAGGTAGAGGTATACGACACAAGCAGAAGAGATCCAAGTTTGCAGAGATCATTCCAGACAGGCTCAGCTGTGTTCTCAGAGCAGAGGGCAAGGCTGACGGCAGAGCGGCAGCGAGTGGGAGTATAGAGACGAATCGACCACAGAGCTCAGGGCTTGAGATTGTTTCACTTGGACTTTTGTTTCACAAGCCATCACACATGTGTGGCAGGTACACATGTGAGGCTTACTGTTTGGGGTGGCTACTGTTTCTAGAGAAAGGATGCTGGTGTAGATCACAGGACGTGCCCGTAGAGAAGGGGTCTACAGATGGATGGGAGAGGTGTCGAAACTAAAAGAGACTCCCTAATCATTCTGAAAGGGGAGAGACAGATCTGGATCTATATTTTGGCATCAAGAATGATGGAAGACAGTGTTTCAGGAAGATACAGGTGGCACTTTTGCTGACGAGATACACTGTCATTAGGAAATAAGTCAATTTGCAAATGTATAAGAAAAAACCTGGATTAATGGTGAATAATTCTGTTATGGCTGAGTGATAAAAATGAAAGACATATCCTAAATTATGACTTACAACAAGCAATCACATTCTTTCCCGAATTAATTTATATGTAACAAAGGTAAACTCAAATAGAATGAGAATTTGGGGCAATACTGCATCAATATGTAATGTGTCCATTTATATATTTGTCTCACATACATAACTTGTAGAATTATAAAGGGATAAAAACAGAATGTGAGCACTGGGCTCAGGCAGCTATAGTATGAGGATTGTGCAAGTCACTGAACCTATAAAATAAGCATAATGATATCTACGTTAAAAGAGGATTTCAGAAAGTTTGCAGGGTACATGATCAATATACTTATATGTGGAATCAAAAAAGCTGAATTCATAGAAACAGAGAGTAGAATGGTGGCTACCAGAAGCCGGGGGGAGGGGAAGCTGAGGAGGTAGTGGCCAAAGTGTACAAACTTGCAGCTAGAAGACGAGTAAGTTCTGGAGATCAAAAGCACAGCATAGTGATTATAGACAACAGTACTATATTATATACCTCAGAGTTGCTAAGAGCCTAGATTTTAAATGTTCTCATCACACACACACAAAAATAATAAATATGTGACATGATAGAGGTTTAGCTATTGCTACGGTAATGCTTATATTGCAATATATAAATGTATCAAATCAATACATCTGTACATCTTAAGCTCACACACAATGTTATAAGTCAATTATATCTTAGTAAAAAAGAATCAAGTGCATTTCTGTAATATAACAATAAACAATCTAAAAATTAAATTAATAAAATGCTTCAATTTATAATAGCATCAAAAAAGAAAATATTTAGGAATAAATTTAACAAAAGAAATGCAAGACCTATGTATTGAAAACTATAAAACACTGTTGAAGGAAATTAAAGACGTCAATAAGTGGAAAAACGTTCTGTATGCACGGTTTGGAAGGCTCAATATTGTTAAGATGGCAATATTACTTAAATTGATCTGCAGACTCAACATGCCTGTCAAAATCCTAGCTGCCTTTTTATTTTTTCACACAAATTGGCGAGTTGATTCTAAAATTCATATGGACATACAAAGGACCCAAATAGCCAAAACTATCTTGAAAATGAAATGTGAATCAAACCCACACAGAGATATCACCTTACACACATTAGAATGGCTAATAAAAGACAGATAGTAAGTGCTGGTGAAGAGTTGAGAAATTGGAACCCTCAATCACTACTAGCAAAAATGTAAAATGGTACAGCTGCTTTGGTAAACAGTTTTGCAGTTTCTCAAAAGGTTAACATAGTTACCTTATGGTCTAGCAATTTCATTCCTAGTTATAAACCCAAGAGAAATAAAAACGTGTGTCCGTATAAGAAATTGTACTTAAATGTTCATAGCAGCAGCATTCATAATTGTCAAAACTAGTAATAAACCAATGTCCACCAACTTATAAATAGATAAATGAAATGTAATAATAATAATGTAAAAATGTAAATAAGATAATAATCCATACAATGGAATATTTGGCAACAAGAAAATAAAGTACTGATAAATGCTACAACATAGATGAACTTTGAAAGCATTATGCTAAGTGAGAGATGCCAGATACAAAAGGCTACATATTATGTGATTTCATTTATATCAAATGTCCAGAATAGGTAAATCCATAGGACAAAAAGTAGATTAGTGGTTATCTAGGGCTGACGGAGTTTGGGGAGAAATGAGAAGTGAATGCCAATGAGTACAGTGTTTCTCTTGGGAGGTAATGAAAATGTTCTTAAATTGATTGTGGTAATGATTGTACAACTTTATGAATATACTGCAAAACATTCAATTGTACACTTTATGTAGGTGAATTGTATAGTATGTGAATTATATTGTGATAAAGCTGTTATATATAAAAGAAAAGAAAGAGGGTTGTAAGGATTAAGCATACTGTTGCCACATGTGAGTAACATAACTTGCATGTAATATGTATATTTGTTTGTCTTTTTGATTATGCCTATGCACTGAGCACTCCCAAGAGGGTCACGCTGTGTCCTTTTCTGTTCCACAATTCAGATATCCTAGGAATTATGGAATGGAAGGCGGGCCGGGAGGAGTTATATTCCCAAACGATTATGCTAAGAGGCCTATCAGGAAGGGTTACTTCCAACACATGGGTTCCATGTGCATTTTTCGGGAGGATATTTAGGGAGACATTGAAAAGGTGCACAATCCTTAGACCACTGACTGCTATGCTGTTAAGTCAACTGGTTTTGTTGAATTTCATTAATGGTAGCTGTTTACCCCAACTGCAGGGATGATATTTCATTGGTGTTGTTTCCTCTTCAAATTCCAGCATCTTATGAAAGATGTCAACTCTAGGAAAGTGAAGTTAACTGTGGCAAGTGGTATTGTTACTTCCGAAAGCAGAGTGGGCCTAGGGACTTGCTTGTACAGCTCCTAATGCAGTCAGCATGACCTCCTCAAAGGAGAGTTCATTGTAATTAGTAGCATCACATGAATATCAAAAGAATTCATAATTACCAGAGCTTCATTAAGATGTGTTGCTAAACATGTCCTGAAAATTGTTTCTGATGCTGTTTTAATTTAAGAACAATATCGGTACTGGGAATACTTGAAAATTGTAAGTTGGTAATTCATTTGAAATGGAATCTTTGACAGTTGTTAAACAGTATATGAGTTTGTGTGTTTCTCTTTATTTTTGATATGTGGTTGGCTATTTTGGTGATCATTCTTGGGAAAAGCAACTTCACTCATAACTGGCACGTAAGAGAATGTAAAGCACATACTGTGTTAGTTTCCTATTTTTTGCCATAACAAACTACCATCAATTTAGTGGCTTAACAGAATACCCACATTATCTGTGGGTCTGAATTCTGGGCACAGCGGGGCTCATCTGGGTTTCTTGCTTAGGGTCTCGCCAGGAGGAAATCAAGCTGTCAGCAGGGATGTGTTGGCTCAGAGGATAAAATCCTTTCCAAGCTTATTCAGGATGTCTGGAGAAAAAATTCCTTCTCATACTTTCAATATGGCCTGACTCCGTCTTCAAGCCCAAACAGGTAGGGTCTTCAGGCTTTGAAACCATGAACTAAACTCTGCCTCATCTCACTTTTCCTCTTCTGCTACATCTCTTACTACTCTCCGGCCCTACTCTTCTACTTTTAAGGACTCGTGTGATTATTTGGACCCATCTGAATAATCCAGGATAATCTTTCTATTTTGATGTCAGCTGATTAATAACCTTAATTGCGTTGGCAAAGTCTCTTTTGCCACGTAAAGAAACATAACCACAGGAGTGAGACCAGGGGGTGGAGATCATGGGGGCCAACATTTTGCCTCCAACTTGTGATAGTTAATTTTGTGTGTCAACTCCACTGGGCCATGGGGTTCCCAGACATTCAGTTAAACATTGTTCTCACTGTCCTGGATGAGATTAACATTTGAATTAGTAGACTGAGTAAAGCAGACTGTCCTCCCCAAAGTGGGTGGGCCTCACCCAATCAATTGAAGACTTGAATAGAATAGAAAGGCTGAGTAAGAGGAAACTCCTTCTGCCTGACTGCTTTGAGCTGGGTTTTGGTCTTTCTGTGCCTTCAGACTTGAACTGAAACATTGGCTTTTCTTGGATCCCGAGCCTTCTGGCTTTTAGATTGGAACTACACCATCCGCTCTCCTTGGGTCCAGCTTGCCAACTGCAGATCTTGGGACCTCCCGGCCTCCATAATCATGTGAGCCAATTCCATATGTCACATATGATATGTAATATATGATGTATGAATACGATATACTATATATGACATATGTTACCTGTGATAGATAACATATATGATATATGACACATCTATTCCTTATATATAATATATATATCTCCTAATGAAAAGCATACACATTGTCTCCTTTTACCTTTTTATTCTTCCTTGAACATAAATATAGCTGTGATGTTTAGAGCTGTGATAGTCTTACAGCCACGAGAAAAAGGCCAGACTCACAGATGCTGCCAGATCACTGAAGCACGAGCAGCAGTCATCCACCTTTCAGCTTCTGGAAATACCATGCAAGTCAACAGAGATGGTTAAACCACTTAAATTGATGTTTTGTTACCTGTAGCAGAAAACATTCCTGATTGATACCTTAATAGATGAATTTAATCCTGTCCCGTATTTTTGCCACAAGCATGTTCGCCAGAAACAACTTTGCCACATTTTTGCCACATTTTCACTGTACAAGTAATAGGCCGAAAGGCAATTTCCCCACAAAAAATAAAATAATGAAAAATTAAGAAGGGAACATTAAAAATGACATAATGGAATATGAAAAATTAATAAAATTAAAAGACTTTATTGCAAAAAAATGAAAATAGATTATCTTTGAAGTCTTTCATTCTAGCAAAACTGGATTGTTTTGCTTGTTAATTTGTCTCCTTGCTCAGCATCACGTTTTTTTATTTGTCACCACAATTTTTTCCTTCACTAAAAGAGGTTATCAGTTTCCAAGTGAAGAGTCAATAATTAATGATCTTGAAGACTGTTGTGAATAAGTAGCCACCCCTTTTATATTTGCCATAGTTTGGTAAACTGTTGATTTTGATGGGTGGAAGTGATGACTCACTGAAGGATTTGCAAAATTGATTTTTTCATTTTCTAGTATAACACGTAATCTGGCTTTACACTCTTACTTCATACTTCCAGTACGTTTTATTACTGTATTGTCTCTCAGGTCAATATATGTAGTTGTCATCATCAAGTAGTTTAAGACCACCAGGTCTCCTTGTGACTGTACAGACCATTATATGAAGGTTACGATTTATAAAATATAAAAATGAGAGTGCTGTGAAGACGTCATCAATAGAGAAATGAAACCAAACTGACAGCTAGCTTAAACACATTAAGTCTGCCAAATGTAAACCAAACTGTCAAGCAGTTATTTTATCTTTTATGGTGAAATTGCCTTATACACAGTTAGTTAAGTGGTGAAAATGTTTGCAGCAAAAATGTTTGCAGCGAAAATGCATGCGGCTAGGATGTTTGCAGCAAAAACGCTTACAGCAAAAATACCTAGAACTGGATTTAATCTCTACATCCTTGGTTACAGTCTTTCTAACTCTAGAAATTTTTCCTCTAGTGCTATTTGCCCTTTGGTAATGTAGCTTGACCTTACCCTTTTAAGTTGCAATTAGGACCAAGCACACACAGCTGACTGTCTCAAGCGATAAGAAAAAAATCCCCACAGACAGGCATGACTTAAAGCGGATTCTTAGTCTGAAAACTCTCAGCTAAAACCACACTGCAGTTTTTGTTGCCTGCCTGTTGTATCTTCTATAAGCAATAAAATAAACATTTCTATTTAGATGCACAGCCTTGGCTGAGGAACAGCACTAAAGTCTTCCCCCGGAGATCACTGAATAAGGGTAAATAAGTCTTACTGTGGAAGACGAGCAGGAATACTAAGAAGTAATTAACTCACACTGAGAGAGAGGACATGCGGTGTCCTTGAAGGAAGATGAAGTTTGAGATCTGACACATCCAGACTCACATAGTTTCTCCTCTGATTACCTGTGCCAACCTCTCTGAGCTAATAATGTTTCTTCACCTGAAACATGGAGATAATGATACTCAGCATCATTAGGGAGATCAAATGGAATAATAAATATGAAAGCACCCATCCTGATGTCTTCTCCCTACGAGGCAAGCTGTGATGGCGTGCTGAAGGAGCAGCGATGTCTGTGGGACACGACACCTAATTGCAGAGGGCAAAGGGAGATGGTAAAGGATGGAGAATGGCTGAATGGCTTTCACTAACACATCTTGCTGACGTAAGTCAGAAAAGACCATAAGATGGCTGTTTTCAAAAGCTGTCTTTCATTAAAGCTTATATACCCAGCAGTGCCACTTCTATCATAGAAATGTATGCTTTCAGGTTGACAAAAGTAAAGGTTTCACATCACCTTACAAATACATGGGTATTGGTGGAAATTTATGAAGGAGTATCTAACTTGAACCATTGATGGGTTTCCAAAAATTTGACATTTTAGTGGAAACTGGATTTTTTTTCCAAAGGCGTTTTTGACATACCTGGGGGGCAGGGGGTGGTGGTGGGGGAAATGCCTTAGAAAACACTTAATAATAATTCTTTTGCTTAATCAATTGAAATCTTTATTAATGGAGATTCTTCAGGGAATCATAAAAGCAGATGACGAATAGATGTGCTGTTTAACAAACAAGGAAACCAAAACAGGGAGAGACCATTTCTTGAGGGGCCACCCTAACTCAGGTCCTGCTACCAAAAACTTTCATATACTATCTCATTTAATTCTTATATCAAAACTGCAAGATAAGTAGAGCAGAGGTATACTTTATGTAAGAGACATATTCTTGAATATCTGAAATATTAAAAAATGTGCATAATTTAAGACTAAGCTGGACAAAGAATGGTGTGTATTCTTCTTTATTGGCTAAAGTGGCATCACCTGTGGCAAGCACAAATTTATTTAAAGAAGCCTGTCTTTGGCAATAAAAAGGAATGAAGTACTGATTTATGCTACGTACAACAGAGGTGAACCTTGAAAACATTATGCTGCGTCAAAGAAGCCAGTCACAACACAACACATATAGTATGTGATTCCATTTATATGAAATGTCCGGAAGAGACAAATCTATAGAGAGGAAAAGTAGATTTGTGGTTTCCGAGGGCTAGGGAGTTTGGGGAAGAAATGGGAAATGACTTCTAATGGCTACAGGATTTCCTTTGAGATGATAGAAACGTTCTAAAATTGATTGTGGCAATGATTGCATAATGCTGTGAATAGACTAAAAACCACAGAATAGTTTAAATGGGTGAATCGGTGAATTGTATGGTATGTGAATTATATTTCATTAAAGCTGATACAACTATGTATGTATGTATGTATGTACGTACGTACATACGTATGTATGTATGTATGTATGTATGTATGTATGTATGTATGTATGTATGTATCTATCTATCTATCTATCTATCTATCTATCTATCTATCTATCTATCTATCTATTATCTATCTACCTATCTATTGAGAGAAAGAGAGAACCCTGCCAGCCATTTTGAAATTATGTAATCTTTGACAAATGCTTAAAATTTGAGAGATTACATTGTTTTTAAATTCACGCACAAACGAGATTTTGTTAATATTTCCATATAGCATCATTTCAAATTTGCCTATTTCAGACTCATTCAAAATGCTGCTACCGTGGACTATCATCATTCCAAATGAGGAAATGGGGACTTGGATTCACAGAGCTGGTAAGAGAAGGAGCCAGGATGGGAATTCAGCTTTGCTGGTTAGCAGAATTCTTCCCTCTTCTGCAAAATACTAGATGACGGCACTATGACCCTCTTGAATCTACTATCATTGAAAAAGAAAACAGTTGGTAGCTGCTAATATTCATGGCAAATGTAGTATTTTGTCAGGCCTGGTGCTCAAAGCTTGATATCCATTTTCTCATTGAATCTCATGGCTACCCTTTAGGGGCATTATTGTGACTCTCATTTTGTAGTAAGACAACATGTTCAAGGTCTTTCGATTAGTAGTGGGACTGTAACTGAAAACCAGGTCTTTTGGACACAGGAGCCGGTGGTGTCAACCCTTGCTCTGTACTCCTGTCAGAACATATTGATATCCCTGATGAACCGACAGGTACATCCTCAAGATACATTTCCAGTTGACTCACGGGCAAGAAAAAAAATTGATATTCTCTGAAAACCTTCCCGAGCCCTCTTAACATTCCTGTACCTTTCTCCTCCTTCATTAGTCCTTGGGATGTGGACATGAAGCCAGCACATTGACGCAAATGGCAGCCACAGGATGACGTGCAGTATTGGGGTATTTTCGAATATGCAGTGCTAGAGTACAATCTGAAATTATTGTGATAGGATGGAGTCAAAACCACTATGCTAAGAAAGTTTCCATCATAAGGCATTGAATATGTTTTTAATCTACTAAAAACGTCTAATGACAGAGACAGAATGCTTTCTGGAAAGAACTCTAAGATAGTGGAGGAGACAAAAAACATTTTTGTTCCAATAAAGGCTCAATTTTCTGATTACCATACAAAAACTGGTAGCATGAGATGCATACCGAGGGGTAAGTGGGTTTGAATGTCTCAGGCAGCATAGCATACTGGTTTACAAGCATGGTTTGGAATCAAATGGTCTGGCTTATAATTCTTACTGGTTGAGTAACACTAGATATGTCAGTTTTATTAGATTTGGCAACAATTACAGAGAATCCAATGTAACAGTGACTTAAGACAGAAGTTCATTATTGTCTTATGTAAAGTAATTCTGGAGAAAGGCAGTCCAGGGCTAATATGACAACCCACAGGCAACAGAATCCAGTTTTGTTTTGTACTGCCTTCCTATGATATGATTTCTATTCTCAAAGCTACCTTAGAAAGCACAGTAGCTTCTTGAATTCCAGCCATCATATTCTCATTCCAGGCAGCAATAAGAAATAGGTAGCAGGAGGACAAAAGGGCATGCTTCCCAACTGACTGGCTCCCAACTCATCCCGGGAATCTAACATAACACCCTGCTTATAGCTCACTAGCCAGTTCTTCATCGCATGGCTTCATCTAGCTGCAAGGGAGGCTAGGCAATATTGTTTTTATTTGGACACACTGCCACTGTCGTATCTTGGGGTTTGTTACTGAAGGAGAGCAGCATGGAAATTGAGGAAGATCTATGTTCTGGAAAAATTGTTTTCTCACTTCCTTAAGTGTTAATGTCCTCATTGGAAACATAGAGATGATCACTGAACCTACCTCCTAGGATTCCTATGGTGAGTCAATGAGATAGTGAATAGGAATCCCTTAGTATAGGGCCAAGCACCAGCTCTCACTGATGCAATGCTCACTGTTAACTTTAGCTACATGCCAATTCACCATCCTTAGAGGAACAGGTTCTTGCCATCACTCATCCCAGAGCTCGCCACAAAGAGGTACTTGACAATGCATACACTTTGTAGCATCTCTCCTCCAGACTTCAGATTTTGGCTTCACAAGCAAATCTCTTTATTTTCTTCATCTAGGGAAGGATTTCTTAACCTTGGAACTAATGAAATTTTGAGCCAAATAATCCTTTGTGGTGGGGGCTGTCCTGTGTATTGTAAAGTGTTTAGCAGCGTCCCTGGCCTCTACCCACTAGATGCCAGTTGCACCTTCCCTTCCCCCAGTGTGGTAACCAAAACCCCTGGGGAAGGGCGATGGGGACAAATCATCCACAGCTCAGCTACTGTTTTATGATGTCTGAATTCCTATAACATGTTTCTTAGACAGCAGCAGCACATGTCTCTTGGGTTATCTGTTTTAGTTGCACAGATCAACATTTTAAGTTAAATCATGTCAAACACACTTTTACAATCTAGTGGAAATCCACCCAGCTCTTGTTATGGTGCATCACACACAGAAATAGCCTGATTAACTTAATTTCACATATCTAGGTTTTCATTCGAGTCCTCACTTCTAACCCTGGCTTCTGACTTGGGCGAGAACCGATGAGAACAGAACCTCCTCAGCAGGAGAGAGGGTGAAATTAAAGAAGTGAGAAGGGAAGCACAGGAATGGATGGCAAACAGCTCATTGAACTCGGTATTGATGGCCAAGGGAACATGCCTGTGAGGTCCCCCATCATTCTAGAAAGGGATTTTTCCTAAGGAGACGGAGACTAACTACAGGAACGTGAGCATACCCAGTCCTCCGCACAAGGAGGGTATCCATGTTAGCAGCCCCTTATGAACCACAAACGTGGCAGATAAAAACTGTGATGCACTGAACAAAATTAGAAAACCAGAGCAAGAAAACGTTAAAAATTCTCCAAACCAAACTTTAGAAAAATCTTTGAAAAGACCCAGTCTTCTAAATAATAAAATAGCTTTGGGTACTATGCTTGGTTTTCTTTTCTTTTTTTAATGCAGCCATAATTAAATCAAGAAAGCTGTAAGTCTATTAAAATTTTTTCTTTGATACTGGAGAACTCAAATGATGACCTATATTTTATAGAACATACACTTGAAAGAAATTTTATATGCCCTCTTCCCATCGAAATTAGAATACCGAATTTTTTCCATTTACTTAAGAAGGGAGGTGGTTCTATCCATAAATTACTCAGGGTTTTAGTATTCTATAGATATATTAAGGTAAAGTGATTCAAAGGTATTTGTACAGATGGATGGAAGCAGCTACTCTAGACCTACCCTCAGAAGGAATGGTATTCTTAGCCTAACAGTGCTTTAGTGAAAGCTGGTTTATCAAGCTCCCTGTTGATTATAAATCTTTTCTAATTACATTTGTAGATGTCTTGATTGATAGCCTAGAATACTTTATGAATTTTTGAGAATTCTCCCTCAGTGTCTCCCCGCAACTACCGCTATGGGGAGAATCTGGCTCTATTTGAGAAGGCCGCTGCCAGCAACATGGCCTTCCCAGAGTTACCTGACAGGTTACGCTAAAATAAAATGCCTGAAGAAGGCCGGTGGTCTGGTGGCGTTTCCTCCCTTCCTCTGTCCTCTCTCTCCTTCATCTACACACACATACGCACATGCGCATACAGATATACACACACACGTACTCATACATGTGCATATAAGGAAATGCTCTGTATACTCGGGGTGGCAGATTTGAGTCGATGTTAACATTTTCATGGGTGAAATGGTTAAAGGACAGTGGCTGTTGCAGAGGAAATGAAAGGGCACCGGAGTTAGTCTGAATTTGAATTCCGGCTTTATCACCCACCAGCTGTGTGACTTTGAGAAAGCAACCTAACCTCCCTGAATTTCCGTTTCCTCAATTATAAAAGAATTGTAAGCATTTAATTAAAAGATAGGTATAGAACCTGGACCAATGTCCAGAACCAGATAAAAGTATATTGGTGATTATCACTGCTGCACTTCCTGGGGACAGGCGCCACCTCCCTCGCTCGGTGCTAGCCAGGGGCTCCCAGTGGGGTCCTGCCTTTCTCCTGTGCAGCAGTGACAGCCAGGGTGCGTTCATCATCCGCCTTTCTCATTACTCTGCAAACTCTATGGAGTCAGGGTCCATGTCTGTTTTAAGCATCCCCCGTATACCATCCTTACTGAACAGCAGTATATCTGGTATAGAATAGGCACTCCACTCCCCGTTGATTATAAATCTTTTCTAATTACATTTACTTGTTGGAGATACTTGTTGGAGAAATAAATAAATTGCCAGTAAAGACAACATTTATTTTAAAAATCAGATGAAAAGGGAAGTTTATGGTGATTCATACTTTCTTCCATTGAGGGCCATTTGTTCATCAAATGGAATTTAATGAGTGACTACTGTGTGCCTGGAACTTGGCTAAATGCTGAAAATCAAGGATGAAGACAAGGCAATCTGGTTCCCCTGGCCTTAAGCTTATGCCTTAGAAAGAACATTGAGGATAAAATCTAGTTCCTACGTAAGGGAAATTTATAAACCTATTAAGGTTTATAGTTTTATCATAATTTTATTTAGATGGCATCAGTTACAATAATCTGGTACCATAAAATGAGTCAATAATTAATATCCCCCCATTCATCATGGGCTTGCCACAAAAAATCTATGTGATCTCTTTTCTCTACCTCCGCTGCTACCACCCCAGTCTAGGCCATAGTCCTGGAATGCTCGAATAGGCCCAGTTGCTCTACTTCTGTTCTATACTGAGTATCACAAATCATCTTTTAACAGTAAAATCAGATTTTACCACTCTCCTGCTTAAAACCACCCAAGGACTTCCTACTAAATTTAAAATGTAACAAAAACTTAAGGAGCTCTAATTCAGGGGCCTACAAACCTTTTCTGTAAAGGGCCAGGTATAGAATACATATACTTTTAAAAAATATTTCAAATATTTTTTAAAATATACATATATTTACTTAAATAATATTTATAGACATATATATTTAAGTAGTATGTAGTTTTGACTTTGTGGGACAGAAAGTCTCTGTCCCGACTATCCAAGTGCCCAGCTCTCACAAGATGGTATGAAAACAGCTATAGCCAATGCTTAAATGAGCAATAATGAGCGATGTTTAAACGGGCATGGCTGTGTTCCAATAAAACTGTATTAACTTTATTTTAAAAAAAAAAAAAACACACAAAACAGATTTGAATAGATTTGGCCCATGGCCCATAGTTTCCTTCTATTCAAAATGATCTTGCGCTTGCCTGTCTTCTTGAACTCACCTGGCAGTTTTTTCTTGCTGACATTCTCCCACCATCCTGGCCTCTTCTCTGTCCCTCCATCTGTCGTTCCTGCCTTAGACCTTCACACTTTCTAATCCTTCAACTTGGAACATCCTTGCTCAATACCTGGACACGGATGGCTCTTGTTCTCACTGGTCTCAGCTTAAATGTCATCTCCTTAGAGAGGTCTTCCTTGACCTCATTGTCCTTCTACCACATCACCTCGTTCTATTTTATCCAAAGAACTTAAGTAATCTTGTTTATTCGTTGCTTTGTTGATGATCTTTCTCTTCCCAGTAAAATGCAAATGTCTTATGAGTAGAGTCCTAAATGATCTTGGCCACTGCTCTGTCTCCAGCA
This sequence comes from Pteropus alecto, assembly GCF_000325575.1. NCBI lineage: Eukaryota > Metazoa > Chordata > Mammalia > Chiroptera > Pteropodidae > Pteropus > Pteropus alecto. The sequence continues at coordinate 58,707,207 of NW_006494614.1, read as the reverse complement.
CCTAGAACATTATCTGGTTCATAGTAGCTGTACAATAAATGTTTGTTGTACGATTTTGCCGAATGAAATGGTCACCAGGAATTGATTTGAAGTAAGAGTATCCCTGAAATTATAACTGTTTAGTGCCATTGTGGATCTGCCACTCTTTTTAACTCATCTGTAGCAGTAAAAATTCCTGGATCCTTAGGAATCGGGGGTGAATTTCAATGGCATCAGCGTCCGCTGTATTCTGTGCCATTACAACTCAAGGACTTTTTCATTTTCATTTTGCAGCTGCTCGGCTGTCACTCAATTTCCATTTTGGCTGGAAACTCCCATCACATTTATTCTTTCAAAGGGTTTTGGATCACTAAGTTTCTGAAGCTACCAATGCTTCTTTACCTTCCCTTTGCCTTTAATTATTATTTAAATTAATTAATTTTTATTTTTTAATTTTATTTTTAAATAGTTGTTGTCATAAATTTTTCTCTTTCCCACATGTAGAATAATGGAAGGATAGCTTCTAGCTTGAGTCTAAAATATACTCAACAAATAAGTGGAGAAGGGCCACCAAGCATTTATTTTTATAAGGGTGTCATCTCCTTAAGCACAGAAGCCACATCTTTCCAGTTCACCAGATTATTGACAGGGCCTAGAATGCAAAGATCTGACATAAATGAGCATGAGAATGGCTGGCTGGCAGAGGGTAAAAGACACATAGGCTGGTCCAGAACAAAGACTTCATGATGAAAGAGTAATTCGAGAAACAATTTGGTGTCTGTCTCTTGATCTGGTCTTCAACCACATGGACTCATATATGAATTCAGGTAGAGAGAGGGCTATGAATAAAAAAGATCCAGGCATTCTCCCCTGGCTGGGTATCCTTTTAACAGAATAAAAGGGTCCAAGCATTCTCCCCTTTCTCACTAAGCCCTGTGGTATCTCGAAGGCTCAAGTGGACCGGCACAAGTGGGCATAATATATGCAATGGTGTCTATCAGGAGGGCCTGGGGTATAAAGGAGAGAAAAAATTAGTGGCTATGACAAGGTTTTGATTGGCGTAGTTTGGAGTGCCTGTGAGACATCACCCGGGGACCCCCAGACATAGCTAGGAGCAACTTGGAGATTCAGTTTCGTGACCAAAGTTCAGGTAACTCAACACTTTTGATACGCTTTATTTCTGAAATTTTCCCTTTGGAAAGGTGACTCTGATTGTATTACACAATTCTTTCATAAATTTTGTTTTATGATCTATGGCACTGAAGTGATTTGTACTGTAATTCAAGTGCTGCCTAATTCACTCTGAATGACACTGCAGCATGTTAATGATATCTGTTCCCTCAGCTAAGACTCTAGCAATGACTCCAGGAGAGAGAGCAGGATAAACAATCTCAATCTTCTTCCTTGACCACAGAATCCAGGGAGGATTCTAGAGCAGGGCAGTTTACAACCTACAGATACAGTTAGTGAAATGACTACAAAAACTTGGAGATATTGGACATAATCCAGAAAAAGAAATAAACAAAAATTCTACTAGTATGCTCAGATGTGAAAACAAAGACTACTGATCTTTATGCAGGAGCTTAGCCAAGGTACAAATACAACCCTCTGAAGAGAGGAATCACCCCCAAACACATTAAATGTAATAGCATTTATACTATCCCATCAATTCCCCTTTTATGTATTTATACTAAGGATGTTGTCATGCAAGTAGCAAGAGATGTGTTCTCTCCTATAGAACTGATTATAAGGACAGCTTAAATCAACAGGGGATCAGCTAACTAGATGATAGTGGATCAAGACCCCAGCAAACAGTGATGCAGCTTGATATGTACTGACTTATGAAAATGTCCATAGGATCTTGCAGATGAAGAAAGTGAGTCACAGAAGAGAAAGAAGAACTTCACTTCTGTAAAACTGCGCATGTGCACCCTTGTGTGTAGACATATGGAGGGAGCCTTGAAACTCTTCTCACCAAGACGGCAATGGTGGTTTTCTCTGGATGGTGACTTGAGGGTTATCTTGTTTTTTTCACTTAAAAAAAAAAGCTGACTGAAAGGTGAATAAAGAACCCCAAAGAGCCACATGCCCAATATTCCAGAAGCTCATGGGATTGGCTGGGATAGTTGAGAATGGAAGAAACTACAATGTAAAAGTCCAAAAATATCAGTGAAGGAAAACTGGGTAGTTGATGAACCAAAAAGCCACACTGTGGTTACTGCAGGAAGTAAAGTAGCAAAAAAGTGACAATAAAAAGGACTTTGCTTCTATGTCATACTAACAAACTAAGGATTTATACTGTGCGAGGTCTCAAATATCACCCATCAAATATCACAATCAACTATTTAGATGAAGCTGTTTTGGAAAATAGCAATTGTCAAGCAAAATAGCTCTCAGGCAGCCATTTATCCCAAAGGCCACTTGATTGGCTGTTTTCCCTTATGTCTGGCATGGTAATCTGTTTAAAAATTAAAGTAACTGAATCTTGAAGAATGGAAACTCAGGTGAATCCTAGAGGAAAACTAAAGGTCATGACCCCCACTCTCCTCAGAGCACCTTGTCAGGGAGCCTAGATTCCATCTGCCTTGAATCATGCATATTGTGGGGGTACCTTGTAGCACTCATCACATTTCAATTCTTATTTGTTGCCAGTCTCCCTGTCAGAAGGGAATAAGCAGCATCTGGCAGGTTGACAGCTGTACCCTCGGAGCTTAGAACAGTGCTGGCACAGTGTAGATGCTCAATAACACCACTGGACAGAAAAAAAATAAATAAAGGGAGCAAGAGAGGAAGCGAGAGAGGGCAAGAGTCCTTGGGCTCTCAGTGTTAGAGGATGGGGATTTAGCTGCTGATCTCTGCTTCTCTTCTGCTTCTCCTCAAGAAGCATCAGCACACATCTCAGTAATTAGTCTCTCTCATGAGTCAGAACTTGTACCTCTAGGACCTGACCCCTATTTAAAAAGAAAGATCAACATCACATTCATTTTTCTCAGTCCTGAAGTTTGAGACTAAGCTATTCCTCTTATTATCTATCTCCTTCCCCTGACATCTCTCAAAGCCGCCCCACCATCCAGGTGGTCAGTGTCATTTTCCCAGCGGCCCTGGCTGACATTCAGGGTGGCCAAAAGCATGGAGGGACAAGCATAGCTGAGGCCAGCCCAACGGCAAGCTCCTGCACCTTGTTGAAAGTCTGCCCCTAAGCTGCTAAAACTCAGTTTGCCCATTTTCAAAGCTTGTTGAAAGTGCCAGAGAAGTAAAGTCCCTCTGGGGATGGCTCTGATGGATGTGGGGGATAGGTGTTCCAGCTCCCTGGCCCCTGGGTTGGGACAATGCTAAGATGTGTGTTTTACGTCATTTCCTAGAGCTTTCCCTTTCCCCCATCAAGAGATCACGATTGTCTACTCTGCTAGCTGGAGTAATGTGGCATCTCAGATTGGGTGGCTTCCCTTCCCTGTACTATTCATCTGGTATTCTGCACCTCTCAGGTAAACCGGGTGCCCTCAAACCTCTTCTCAGAGTCTTCTTCCGGACGATGTCCTGCACATCATTTCTCATGGTTAGCCTTTCTCCAAGGAGCCCAGAAAACTACCAGTGGCAAAACACTGGGAAGTTGATGCCAGCCAGCACTGTGGGGCCCCGGCATGTGTGCTTTCCGGGAACTTCAAGTTTTCTAGTCCTCTATCCCTTACTCATGAGGTCTTGGCATGCCTGAAGCATTCAGAAAAGATCAGACTCACACAGAGCTCTGGCTGGCCCCATGGAGCAGGCAGGGTCTGGCCTTGGGGTCCATAAATCAATGCCTTACGACTCCGTGAAAAGAACAGCTCATAATGTGCAAAGTTCAAAGACTATTATTTTCTGTTGATCTTTCTTCATCCAGTAATGATTCCCCAAAACACAACCTTAGAGTTTAGTGCTGAGCAGCTGGAAAAGGTCTCCCGTCTGCACATACAGGTAAATATAGGTGACCTTCCTCCATTATAGATTGGTGCCAATGGCATCCAGGTACACTGGAACATGAAAATGACACTTGGTTTGTTGGGAGATGAATGCTCCTTCACGCCAACTGCATGTCCCTTTACCTTCCCTTCCCTAAGGGGTATGTTGCTGGAATAATAAGAATAATTGCAGCTTTAACAACACATTGGCATTTCCTGGACATATATTATGTTCTAAGCCCTGAGTAAAGCATGTTGTCTCATTTAATCCTTGCATATAGTTCTCTAGGGTAGGTACTATTATATACCCACCTTGTCTGGACACAATGTGATTGAGGCTTCTAGAAGGTTCAGTAACCTGCCTGAGGTCTTACCTTGTTAAAAAGCTGGGCAGAGCATCAAACCCAGCTCTAGGCCACAATGCCATGTGCAGCACCAGTTACATGATTTGCAAGGCTCGGTGCCAAATTAAAATGTGGGGCCCTTGCTCAACGATTATTAAGAATTTTAAAATGGTGATGGCAGAGTGTAATACCAACCATGGGGCTCTTCTGATCATCGGGCTCTGGGAAGCTATACAGGTCACAGTCCATGAAGCTGGCCCTGGTTATGTGGACTCAGAAGAAAGTGATGTAAGTGAGGACAAGGACCCCAATGTTTAACTGTTTAACCCTAGAGACTGAGCAATGATTCACATATATTAAAAGTGATTCAATGAGCCTAGATATTTGGTCAAAGAGCTGGTGACTTTCTGTCAGGAGCTAAGTCAGTTCACCTGACAAAATGCATAAATATTTCCCCTCAGCTGGGCCTGAAAAGGGTCCATGGTGAAGAATGTAAGAGAAGGTAATTGACTCCAACATAGTACATGAGAAAGAGCCTGTGCCTTGAAGCCAGAGATATGACCACAGATTCTGGCTTATCTACTGGCTTGTGATGTTAGGCATGCTCCTGAGCCTCTCTGGGGTTCCGTTTTCTCCTATGGATAATGGAAAAATGGTATCCACTTCTCAGGGTAGGGAATGGCATAGCGGAAGAAACTATACAGTGTATATAAAGGTCTGGGAACACGTGAGTGCTCATTAAATGCTACAATAGTTTAATGGCTGTTTTCACCATGAAGTTTGTGAGACAGTTGAAAGAACACATGATTTGAAGGTAGATGATACAGGTTGAGTCCTAAACACTGTCCCCCATCTATTATTTATGTGAACCGGGCAAAGTCACTGAATTCTTTCCAGGGTCAGCATCCCATTCTGTAAAATGGATTGGTACAATGTCAATGACACATCGATACATCGGATTCTATGAGCTACAAACAAGCAGGGCATTATGGAAATAGAAGAGGTAGCCATTCCTACAACCAGTCTGGTTTGTTGCGGTAACTCACAAGGAGGGAGGGGCATTGCAAAGGAGGATGCCGTCTCCTTTCTGATTCCCTCTGTCCTCATGGATGCTTTAGGGGTCATTTTGTGTGAGCTCTCCTACAGGGCGCTAAGTGATTTTTCCTCTAAAAGCTTTCCACAACATTTCCACATTCTTAACCCAAAATTTGACTGACCCCATTCCAATTCCTGATTTTATAGTCAAACTCAGAGGATGCTGAAAAAGAAATGATTCAGGCTAAATTCTACATTGCTGGAATAAGCTATTCCATACTGATATCCAAGCTTTTATGTATTTTTGTAGGATAATTCTAATCATAAATAGAAGTTTGAGATGATTTATGTTTTGCTGGAGATGCTTCCATCCTGATTTGCTTTATACTTTTAGAAATTCAATGTATGTAAAGGATTGCATTTTTCTTTGAAAATATGACATGTATATAAAACAATAAAATTTGAAATTCTTTCTGAATCTTTAAGGTAGGGCAAAGTGGGAGGAAAAGTGGACATCGTCTAATCATATACACACAATATACAAAGACATGCACATGCTCACAGCCGCCTCGAATGTCACCATTGTCATTTACATTTAGAACACTTTTCTGGCTCATCTTGAATTCTAGTCACTCACGTACAGTGCCCGGTACCACAGATGGAAACCGAGAATCATTTTTCTGCTCTGCTCCAACTCCAGCCTCTTTAATAGCTTTCCCCGTTGGTTCTCCTAACTTGTTCTGAACATCGGCTTGCATCTTAACATCATTAAGATTTCTGTAAACACCAATCCCAAATTCCAGGGTCTCTCTCATGAGGGCCTCTCTTCATCAAAAGCAGCCTACTGAGAGGTGCCACAGGAAGTTCTACCTTGAAGCGATCTGATCCACCTGCACCTGCCCACTCTCCATCTTTCCATGGCTATTCTCACCCCTTTGCCTCCACTTGCTCCCCTAAAAGCCTTCTGGCACACAAACGGAATCCCCTCTCCTTTTTACAGAATGCACTCAAATCTCAGAAAGGAGAGGGTCTCCTGCCCCTGGGGATCTGATATAGTGCACAGATACCCAGCTCCTTGAAGGTTTTAGCACCTTGCATACAATTATTCACCTGGTAGTCTAGGCGGGTTACCAAGACAATACTGCCAGAACCTCATGTATCTACATGTTATTGATACATCCCTTGATTCAGCCAATGTGGGGAAAATAACCAGCCAAAGCAGTTCTTGGGGTTCCACCTCCCATCTGGCCCGCTGAACGACTCTCTTATTTTGTTTTGGCATAATCTAGACACAGCCACAGTGATACACTTAAAATGGTGTTTTTTCACTTGAATGCATTTTAAAGCTTAAAATCAAATTCCAGCCTTATAGGAGAGATTTTTCTACTTTGTTCTTCACTTTCTCAAGTGTTAGACTTAGGAGTGACTTCTACTGCTGGTCACAGAATGCTTTAATTAGTATCTGTTGGGCCAGAAAGGGATATCGAAATTGTAAAATCTTCCCTGACAGAAAGCTTAAACTTGGGAAAAAGATAAAAGGAGCTCTGTAGCAGCTCTGAGTCATTTCCATAACAGTAGGCACAAGTATTTCCAGAGAGAGAAATAAAATGTCTTGCTTTTGGCCCTTTGACTGAAGACAAAGGTTTCCTGTGCACATCTTCTAAGGAATGGGGAAAAAAAGTCCTACCTGTTTTTCCAAAATTAAAAGGCAGTTCTGAAAAGAAATAACTGAGGAGCTTGCAGTGGGGAACCTTAATTTCTTCGTAGCTCCACTGCACTGCAAAGTCTAGCCTCATGACCTACACATTTCCAGAGTGTCCAACATGCATTAAGACTTAGATGTCAGTCATCCTTGAATGATCACCTTCAGAAATAGGGGAGGCATTTTCCTAGCTTGCCACTCCGCAGTCATGCTCTGAGCTGCATCTTTCCAGCTCTTGCTTCTATCAAGGGTTAATAATACGTCAATATTGATGCACACCAACGGTAAGTTGGAGTGGCAATAAAACAGTCTCTAGAATCATCAGAGATCAGAGTATGCCACTTCTCAAGCCATTATGCTAATGATAAGCCAACTTAACATACCTGTAGGTGATCCTTCCATGACATGGCCAATGTAGGGGCCTTCTTGAAAGATTGGTCTGTTGTCATTCTGATCAATCACAATGACTTCCAGTGGGACCGGCCCCTCGAGAGTTCTGCCATTGACATCAGTGGTCTCCACAAATAGCTATTGGAGCAAAGACATTGGGAGAGAAAGATGGCATTAATTCGTTATGAAAATCGAAATCATGCTCTCTGGAGAAAATAGGTTACACTAGCAATTTTATGAGACTTTGGCAATATTCAAACTTTGGTTGCAGTGAATAGTCACTGGGACTAGAAGGGAAACTAAACATTAGAGAATAAAAGACAAAGATCAATTCATGTTAGGTTCTCCCTTAGGAAATTTACATTTAATTTATCCGATCTGCAAAGGAAGTCCAAAAAAAATGCAAACACTCACAATCAGCCATAGCTAAGAAAATGTGTTTATGTTGTTTGTTTTTCCAACATCATTATGCTTAAAAGGAATGTTATGCTAATAAAAATAATTGACTAAGCAGTTATGAACAGAATGTATTAATAACTGAAAGTGTTTATGGTAATGCTTAGAAGAAACTCAGGTCAGTGAGTATGTACAGAGAGCCTTCTGGAGGCAAGGAAGGCATTTGCTGGGTCCTGAATGAGACCTCAAGATTCCTGCCCGCCAGGCCCTTATAATTTATGGGGGAATTTCATAATTCCATGAAATACTTCCATATAGAAAGAGCTATCTTCGGATCTTAAGGATGAAGAAAATAATAGCGTAAAAACATTAGCTTTATTGTTTGTCTTGGAAACAGGGAATAATGTCATGGCATTTTCGGTGAATCATAATAACCTTATGCTCTCATTTTCTGAGCCTAATTCAATCTTGATTTAACTCAGCGGTGACACTAACACTTCTCCTTGGTATCAGTGGAGGTAGTTGAGTGTTTCAGTCAGAAAAAGGCCTCTATAGTTGGAATACTTGAGAAAGGACCTCTGCAGCTGGAATCTCAGCACATTATTAGAAATAATAACCAATGTTGTCTAGTGCTGTTGACCTAGGTTCTCTCCTGTATTATCTTATGGGATCCTCTCAGGAACTCTGTGGCCCTTTTGTGAGGAGGGAATGAAAGCAAACAGAGGTTGTATGGTGGAGTCTAGATTTGACCCCATGAAGTCAGTCTCCAGAGCTTACATTTTAACTGCTATAAACAATGCTTCTAAAGCACTTAATATCTCAGGAATATTAACTGCTGCTATAGTTGCTACTATTATTGCTATCAACACCATTGCAAAACTAGGCCAGATTAGGAAAACAAAAGAGAAACACCTCCGTTACTAATGGGCACGGTTGTGACGGTGTCATAACTGGTTTCATCCCTTTTGGAAAGCGGCGTGGCAGAATTCAACAACAGCTATGAAGAACTCATAGACTTTGTTCTGCTTGGTACCACTCTTGGCTCTATTTGAGTTAGGTTGCGTTACACATATGAAAATATTCATTGTAGTGTTATTTGTAGTAATGAAAGAACTCTGGCATCAACTAAATGTCCAGTGAAAGGGGACTAGTTGAATAAATGTTTGGGCAACAATATGCTAAAATAGAGGTGTTATGTAAAATAATTATTAAACCTGTTGATCTACTTAGACTATTATGTGAAAACACACAAAATAGTATGTGCATCATACATATGTAGCATACACATATGGACAGAATTTGAACTTAGTAAGCAAAAATGAAACCAGATATGCTTGGGTAGATAAATGTATTTTTCATTTTTTTTTAACATTATTTCATTCTTTCACTAGGAAATTTACACACACACACACACACACACACAAATACACATGCTTTGATTTCTGGGACAGATAAAATAATGCATGTACCTTAATAAGAAATTAAAGAGGCAGAGCCTTTAACATCTGCACACAAAGGGAATCTTAGAGTTTACTTTTATTCTTCTATGCTGTTTTAAAAGAAAGAAAGAAAGAAAAAAACTACAAGAATACTGCTAAACAAAGGAAATTAAAACAAAGCCTTGGGGCAATTTCATGCAATAATTAAGGTCTGGCCTTTGTCCTCCCAAAATAGTAAAAGACTTAACTTGAACTTAACCAAAAAAATCTATGTCTAGAGACAACACATACCTTGGATCTGAATTTTAAGCTTCCTGTTTGTTCACAAACTGGCCCCTGTCCATGGAGGGCATGGAGAGAACAAAGAAAGAGGCAGGCCACTCCGGAGAGGCAGGTGACAGGCTTAATAAGCAAGGAAACTTACATACGAGGCCTGTCTTGGGCAACCATAAGACAAGTAGATTTTCCGTGCCTGACCACTGAATCTTAAAAATTTATGTACAGGTATTAACTGGGTTCCATCACCTATACCATCCAGATGGTCTCAATAACACCTTACTTTCTCAAGGCTGTATCTTTGAAAATGGCTCCCACCCTGGGAACGATGGGCATAATGTACATGCTAAGGATGGTAGGTGGAGGGGTGAGGAGCCTCTGACTGCCTAGGTCCAGCTGGTGGGTCAACTGGTAACCACATCCTCTTGGTGACTTCCTCCAACAATTCCACCTTCTATAAGACTGGGCAGTGTCAGAAACCACAAGTAAGATAAACATGCAAATCTATTAGAACTTGAAGGGGTAGACTCCAGATCCATCTCAACATAACAGAAAGACAGACCGACACTAAAGGGATATAATTGATTAGGATGAATTAAAAATGTTCAGCTCAATCTTATAAAATTAATTATATAAGTAGACAGCTCGATAGTATTTTATGTTATAGTACTACCCAGAGTTTGACTCCTGGATTTTTAGTGGAAAACAATATTGTTAAAAGCTAAGACTTAGAATAGCATTTAAAAACAGCAAAGTGTTTTTAAGGGGTATTTATTAATTTTAAAGACAATTTAACAAAAACGCATTGAGGATTACTACATGTCAGTCCCTACACTGAGTGCTGGATATGCATCAGTTAACAGAAAAGACATTCTGGCATGAAGAGACACATGATAAACAATGTAAAATACAAGAACAAGATAATTCAGTTAGAGATAAAGGATATGAAGGGATGAGAGAGGTTGATATATTAAAGCTATATTGTCCAATATGGCCACCACTAGCTCTATGTGGCTAATTAAATTTAAATTAAATAAAGATAAATCAAACAACAAATCCAGATCTTCAGTTGCACTAGACATACTCGAGAGCTCAACAGCCACATGTAGGTGGTGGCTACCACATTAGACAATGCAGATACAGAAACTTTCTGCCATTGTAGAGCCTACTGGACTCTAAAGCAAGGGCTACAGTGTGGTTGAGAGAAAGAACGTGTGTGTCGGCGGGGAGAAGCACCTATATTAGATAAAATAGTTTGGAAGGCTACATGCATACTCTCGGGCCTTTCCCAGAAACCACTTATGGTTGAAGTAACATTTCAACTGAGACTTGAATGACAAGAAAGCAGAAGGAGACAGTCATGCAAAAATGCATGGACAAAGAATTCTAGACAGTAGAAACAGCAAGTGTAAACGTTCTAATCTTGGCATTATTTTAGGGATGGTACTAGTATAAGATGAAGTCACATAATTGGGGCTCCACTCAATTCCAATGGAGGAGACTAACGTTTATCCCGCTATTACGTTCTTTGCATAAACCATTTGGGCAAAGCGAGAAAAGAGGTTGATTCTCTGTGAATTGCTGGGTAAGCCAAAGGAGGGAGGGAGAATGACATCACGCTTGTTCCTAACAAAGAAAAACATAGTAGACTGAATAAAATATATAATAGGAAATGCTAGTGCTTTACTAAGTAGTTCGTGCATTTTTCTAGTGGCATATTCACAATGTGGATGAAAAGTAGCATATAGATATGCATGAAGAAGTTATTAGAAAATGCAGCCTTATCTACTCAATCACTTACTGTAAAGAAATGACATTCCAGGGAGTTTGCATAACTGTTCTCATATAAAGGTCAGATCCACAGTTAGCAAATGCCAAACTTTCTAAAGTGGGGCTCTTAAATTTCAAAGGGTACCTCTAATATCAGAGAATAAATGTTCAATGATGTTCTTGCCTTTCTTCTCTCTTCTTAATTGAAATACCCCAAGCACACAAATACTTAGTCTGAAAAGACTGGAACAATGTTTGTTTCCTTTGAGTCACAAGATATAGTCTAGAGGCTGTGTTTGGGGCTCCAGAAACAAAGCAAACTGGAATGCATTCAAAGGGAGGCATTCTCATGCCTGTTCTTTATGTTAACAGTGAGATGCCAATTAGTAGAAACATACTGTGAGAAAAACAAACAGGCGGCCATTGGCAAAAAGCAATGGAATAATTGCTCAAAGGAAATAGAAATCAACCAGATTCTCACAGACTATCTCCATACCGCCTTCTAGGACTTGAGGGCTTCTATTCTTAGTTTGAGATGTTGATATTCTTGGGAATAATGCAGGGTGACAGGGAGAGAAAGAGAGAAAGAGAGAAAGAGAGAAAGAGAGAAAGAGAGAAAGAGAGAAAGAGAGAAAGAGAGAAAGAGAGAAAGAGAGAAAGAGAGAAAGAGAGAAAGAGAGAAAGAGAGAAAGAGGAAGAGAGGAAGAGAGGAAGAGAGAGAGAGAGAGAGAGAGAGAGAGAGAGAGAGAGAGAGAGAGAGAGAAAGAGAAAGAGAGAGAGAAGGCGGGGCGGGGCAGGGGAGAGGGAGAGAGAGAAAGATGCTCAATAAGTTATACCTAGAAACAGTTGCCCAAGTGTCTGCTACAAGGTAGTTAGTGCCCAATAACTTAAAAGTTATACATTTGACAAATCTTTGTGTTGTGTTCTAGGACCTTGCTATTCAAAGTGCAGACATGGGACCAGCAGCACTGGCATCCCCTGGGAGCTGGTTAGAAATACAGACCCCCAGGCTCTGCCCAGAACCTACTATGGCAGCCCCTGCATTTTATCCCACCTCTAGGGGACTCAGGTGCACATTAATGTTTGTGTGATGCTGCACAGTGACACAGGGAATAGAGATGGAGGCCCAAGGGCCTTGTAGAGCTTGGGAATGGCATTCCCAGGTTCAGATGCATGAAGGTAACTTCCAAAGAGAAGGCAGAGTCATACCACCTGCTAGGAACCTACTGCACTACACTTGGACTCATTTATTACCCTTAAACACACAGGCCAGGAAGAGTAGATGTTTTCTGTGGATCAGTCTGGAGGAGCCTTTGCATGGACACAGACACACATATATACGAATGCACATTACACACAAACATACACAGGCATACATACAAACACACAGACACAACACACACACGCAGATATAAAACACACAGATTTTCCATAAAATAAAAATTTCCAACCTTCTGATCTTCAGCTGTGCATAATGAATTCACTTAGAGTGTATTTTACCTGATCACTTTCTGTAAAACTGGCAAACAGAAAGTAGGGAGAATTGCTTATATATTGAAAAGTGAAAAGGTGCAGAAAACAAAGGAAAAGAGAGAGGTCCCGGAGGTGGAAAACCTCACGGGAGATGGAGCATGAGGGTTGGGGGCACTGAGTTGCCTTAGTGGCGATGTGATTTGTGGAACCCAACACTGAAGTGTTGTTCTCTCGTTGTGATATGGAATACCCTTGGAGGGGTAACTAATTTAGCTTTATTATTAGAGGGCCTATGGGTCATCTAGGGAACTTGTTAGGAATCTAATTTAAACCAGCACTTAGAGAGAGTCTGGTGTTAGTGATTTCCTGCCCATGCTTCGGAAAGCTTAGCCCATCGTGGAAGGGAGACGGGGAGACCACTCGTAGTGGTGAAGGTGGAAGGGAGCCTCGCTCACAGGGCGCGCAGCCCGAAAGCCTGAGGAGAGGGCTCGGAGGACTTGTGGAGTGAGCCCTGGACCTGGACTCAGGAGGCAACGTTCAGTCCTCCCGAAGTACAGGATCTAGGCTCTGAGTGAGGCACGCATCTCTTTGCACCTTAGTTTCTACATTATTAATAAGAGCTACCACAGTGAACTTCATAGGATCTTGGTGCAGACTAAGTAAAAATAACATGTGAAAGTATCTGATATAAAGTGGGTGCTGAAGTCTAATCCAACTCTTACTGCCCGTTTTCAAGAGGCCAGCTTCACCCTTTCCTAGAGAAGGCAGAATATTTTACATTTAAAATGATTTCATTAAAATATTCTTAAATAGCATTATTGGAGGCAAGGATTTTTGAGTGACTAGAAAGTACGATAAATGTAGTTGCTTGATTATCATTTTGCTCTAAATCTTGTTCAGCTGGGGTCCTTCTCTCAGGGACCAAAGCAGAAACTCAAACACCACCCACTTTCTCGAACGAAGCTTTCTCTTCTATTCCTAGCCACTGTTAACGAGTCCTGTCTACACTCCTGAATCTCTCTTAAATCTACCCTCTTTTCCATCTCCATCATTGCCCCCCGAGATTAGCTTCTGTCACCCCTCACTAGGGTATCTAATGTATATCCCTGTAACCGATACTGAATGCCACAATCTATTCTCTAAATGCCTTTGTAATGGTTATTTAATGTGTCAGATTGACTGGCCACGGTGTGCCCAGGGTAAACATATCTGCATGTATCTGCGAGGGTGTTTCCAGACGAGATTAACATTTACATCAGTGGGCTCGGTAAAACAGATCACCCTTCCCATTGTTGGGTGGACATCATCTAATAGATTGAGGGCCTGATGAGAACAAAAGGCAGAGGAAGAAGGCATTTGCTCCTTTTTCTTTCTGTCTGATGCTTGAGCTGGGACATCGATCTTCTTCTGCCCTCAGTGCTCTTGCTTTTCAGGCCTTCAGACCTGAACTGGAAACTACACCACTGGCACCAAGTCCCTGGTTCTCAAGGTCTTTGAACTTAGACTGAATTATACCACCAGCTCTACTTGGTCTCCAGGCTGCAGATGGCAGACCAGGGGACTTCTCAGCCTCCATCATTGTGTGAGTCAATGCCTTATAGTAAATTGCTTCATGTAAATATGTATATTTATATATTGTCATTTTTATATATTAATATTTATATATATATGTATTATATATATTTTCATAATAGTTATATATCTCCTATTGGCTCTGTTCCTCTGGAGAACACTAACAAGCATGAGTGTCCTCTCTGCTGTCCCTGGTGAGCCCTCATTCATCCTTCGGATCTCAGCTCAGACATCACCGGCAGAGAAAATCCTTCATTATCCCTCCAGAATAGCTAGGGCATCTGTGGTTTACACTAAAGGTACCAGTATCTTTTCTTTGTAACATTTTTACATAATATGTAATCACTTAATTATTTATAGGACAACTCAATTAATGTTTGCTTCCCTGTCTGGCCCCATGAAGGCAGAACTCTGGTGGATGTTCTTGCCCATTAGCAAATCCCCAAATCTGACACCCAATGCCTGGCACATAGCAGGCACCTGATTTAATATTCGCTGCATAAATCCCTCTGCTGAAGAGGCAACGCCTCTTTAAGAGAGTAGAGTCCAAAGTTTTGGCCTCAGCTTTGGCCATCTGTCTGTTTCTCCATCCCTGGCACTGGAGAGCTGACCGTCAGTCCCAGTTCCACCGATCACAGGCCAGTTGACCCTCTGTGCAGCCTTATTTCAGAACAACAGTGGTCAATAATACCTAAGCACAGTAAACTGATTACTTGCTTTGTAAAAGAAAGGAACTAACATTAGTTGGTGTCCCATATCTGACCTTTTTATGAATTGTCCCGTTTGGCTCAAACAACCAGGAAAAATACCTATTGCAGAAAAACCTGGAGAAAAGTATCTGCTAGTTTGTGATCTTGCTGGGTCCAAACTTAGGTCTGACTCCAAAATTCATGCTTTCTCCCACTATGTTCTTATTTGCTAAATATTTTTTTCACAGACTTTCCTTATATTTTTTAAATTCCCTTTACTAAATGTATTATTTACTTAATAGCTTTGTTTTACATTGATTGCTATGTTTCACTGTTGTCTCATCTGAGGCAAAATTATCTATTAATTTAGAGGCATAATGAGACTATACATTTTTCCTAATAACATGAAAATGCACATTAAAACACACTATAAGCCTCTGTGTATCACAAAACACCCCGTCACAAATGACAAGGTGGGAAATAACATAGTATCAGCCTGGCTACAATATGTTCACTTTGGGGATGTCACAGACTTATTGAAAAGAAAATAAAAAAAGTTTTCCTTATAAATTTAGCTCTCAAATGACCAGAGTGAATAAGGCTTGGACAGGGACAGAGTATGCGAGTCACACCTAACCTGTTTAAAGCAAAAATACTTTATTCAAGGGAGGAGACACAAAGGTCCCGCATGAATGTGAGTGAATCACTCCACTTCAGGGGGCCGCGGTAGATGGGCACCAGGTTAGTAGTGCTGATCTCCTGAGTCTTGTTTGTGGGAGAAAACAGGGGGCTTGACCTCTGAAACAGGGAGTAGATAATGAAAAACCATGGGAGCCGAGTGGAAGCTAGGCCGTCAGAGTAGCTTCAGCTGAAGCACGAGCATAGGGACCCCTTGGCTCGCAGGTTCCTTTCTTCCACTTTCATATCTTGGGAGCATCTCCCCTAGAGGTGCGAACTATGACATCACAACTTGTAAACCGATGACTCTTCAAACCAATAATTGTACCATAATAATGGAGATGAGTTGTACACAATGCAAAACAAGAATCCTTTTTGAACAAAGCAGGAACATAATGAACCAAATTACAAAGCATGTGCAAGCTCGCTGGCCTTCATATCACAACAATCTATTGACATCTTGCCCTTCATTTGGTTCATCTTCTCATCTGCTTATGAAAGACACAATTTAGTCAGACAAAATTTGATACTGCAATCTAACCCAGAGGGAGGAACTGATGAAAAACAAAATGTGCTACAGGGTTTTTTGGGTGAAGGCCAAAATGAAGAAGCTGCTCTGAAAAGCCTAGACACACACACATACATACACACACACACACACACAGTAATAACATGAGATGACCCAAGCAACAGATGTCAAACCCAGATCAGCTGAATAAGAAACAAAGCATGACATACACAGTCTATAGACTCATGAGTCATTTTGAAGTAAAACAATTTAGAAACACTTCAACCTTTTTGAACTCTGATGATTCTGCTTCAGGCAAATATTCATATGAAATAAAACACACACACGCACAGAGTAAATTACTTATTTGAGATGATGTAGGCGACATCTGATTATCCACATGTTTTATGATCACATAAAATGAAGAGAATACATGAGCTATGACTCTAATATAATGAGACTCAGTTTCTCATTTGGACATAGCTGTCTCCTACCCAATTGAATGTGTTCCCTCCAAGTTATCCCTTTGGGGCACCAAAACATGTCTTGACATGGATGCTGTGATCTGTACCATCTCTGAAATAACTCTTTAGGAACTTCTACTGGACCAGTTTAAAAGTCACAAGGATGAGTCTCATTCCTTTCGTTCCAAATATCATTTCTCACAATAGAGAATAGTTAGAATACTAGAAATACAAAATGATAATTAGACTTTCACCGTATGCAATTAGAGATACACATGTCTAACAAATATTGGACATCTCTAGTTAAACAAGGCTATAAGTGCAGATACAGAGGCTCAAACAAAACCTTGAAAAATAAGATGCCAGCATTTGTCTTCCTAGTGGACAAAGATAAAAAAAAAAAAGAAAAAGATGAGACCCAATGATCGTGAAAGCGCTGTGTGTGACATAAACACTGGGTCCCATGCAAGGGGAAATTCGACTTGATACGATCTCCCTGGAAGGCAGTTTGGAATAGATATATCTTGAGAAACTCAAAGATATTCAACGGCTTAAAAAAATCTGTAAAGAGTCCATGGAAATAAAGAAGTCCACTGAAATTTGTATGAAGTATGCTCTTATGAGTCTATTTGTAACAAATGATCTTTAAAGGTTGAAAGTGGTTGGAAGATTTTTTAAAACAGTAGTTTCCATTACGGATATAATGTTTGTTGTGATAAGAAAAAGAAAAAAAGAATCCTAACTTATTTGATTAATGTGAAACTCAAATTGCCCTTACTTTTTGCATCTGAGCTTACATGTTTAATTAATATAGTACCATATTCATTTATTGTAGGCTCCTTTGGTAGAGACTTATGTATTCTGCATGTAGATGAGAATATGCTTGTGGCCAAAGTAGATCATAAATAACTCAAAGGCAAAGACACTATTTTCTAGGTATTCCTTCTATACCTAATTAAGTCTTACACAGAGAAAGCACCAAAGATATTTTTCTTGCCTTTTTGTTTGCAATTCTCACATCCTTCTACCTCCCAACACCTCACAGAGATCGAACAAGTCTTCTCTGCCAGACACCCTCGCTGATCACTGAAATTACACTAGACTTTAAATCAGAAAACCTGCCTTCAAATTTCAGCTCTGCTGCCTATAGAGTGGCTGTGGTCAGCAGTGTAATGGCCTTCCCAAAAATTTTTAGGTCCTAATCCTGGAACCATATGGATACATGGTGAAGGGGAATTAAGGCTGGAAATGGAATTAAGGTTGATCTATTGACTAGAGAAATTAGCCTGGATTACCCGGATAGGTCCAAATGTAATCACAAGGATACTTGAGGGAAAGGGAGAGAGAACAAGGTCTAAATGATACGACATGAGAAGGGACTTGAGAAGCCATTGGTGGCTTTGAAGTTGGAGGAAGAGGCCATGAGCCAAGGAGTGTGGGCGGTCACTAGAAGCTAAAAAGGCAAGGATCCTCCTCTGTAGCCCCCAGAAGTGAATGCAGGCTTGCTGGCACACTGATTTTAGCCCAGTGAGATCCATATTGGATCTTAAACCTACAGAAGTGCAAGATAAATTTGTTTTTTTTTTTTTTTTTCAGTTATTGCATCTGTGGTAACTTGTTACAGCAGCAACTAGAAATGAATACTGTGGCCACATAATTTGTTGTTCAAACTAGAACACATTTTAGAATGTAAGAAGGTACTATGAACAATTAAGCCAAAACAACAGGTACATGCTAAGATTGTCCTAAGGAAGCCGGGCCATGCGGTGAGTCTGTCTTATTAGGTGACCTCAGTTTCCACGTATCGGTTTGCACATGTAACAAAGGCGTTGTGAAAATCATTCTCAGTTACTTCTTTGTTGTTTTTGGTGTTAAAAGAATAAAAAGATAAATGAGCGTATATAGCACAATTCCCAGAACATAGGACATTCTAAACAGAGGTTTGTTAGATCAGAGGAGGGTTTGGTGACTTCGGCATTCATTCACTCCCAATAGACCTTTATTTAGATTGTTGCAAAGGTGAATGTAGTACCCTCGATTCAATTCTTGCTTGTCAGTCATTACCTCTTTGAAATTGCTTTTCTATTACAGTAATCCAGATTTCTCTTTGACATCAATCACTGCATTTCAAGTTATTTTTTCTCAGCTTTATTCATTTATCAAAGTTGAATTTCATTATGAACCAACTCCTGGAGGGTTCCCAGGGAAAAGACACTTTTAGCCTCTGCAATGTTGCTCCGCCTTCGTTTACACAGCTCCCTGTGTGATTTCCCCCTTGATGGACCGGACGTTGTGTTTACAACTCTCTCTAAAAATCATCGAAGGGACAATAAAAGTTCCATACTTGTTAGATTATTAAAGATCTTGATACTGTTACTGAATGTTCTTTGAAAAGCTTGCAATGCTTAGAACTATAGTATTCCCTTTGTCAATTTGAAATTTTACTTTTAAAGTCTGTTTTCCCCCAAATATAACGAAAACATTTTTTTCCTTATATATGTATGCTCGCTCACAACCACATTGAACTTGGAAGGCGTTTTTCCTCTAACTCTTGATTAATTAATAATTAATAAGTAGCTTTAATTATGTGGAAAAAATCTATGCAGATATTCAAAATAATTTTATTTAAGCAATTTGGGTAATCTCAGTGAGCATCTTCTACCCCAAGAGGGCGCATAGGCTAACATTTTAAATTGGTTCACATAGAATTTATATAAATCATGGATGTTGGAATTATGTCAGATTCATTAAGAATACCTACAAAGGTTAAGGGGATTTTTTTTTTCAAAGATGAGGAATATAATACTTTCGAAAACAAAGCAATAGGAGAAAATTTCTGGGGGTTTTATTTTCACTTGCCTTTCTCCCTCTCCAAAAGAGAAATTCATAGGAATAGAACACAATGCATTACTTTTTAAAAAAATCTTTGCAGTTCTAAAGTCATTTTGTTAAGTATTAAAATGTATTTTATAAAACATGTTCTCTGAAAATTAAGCTTGATGTATAAAAATTTAAAGTATAGCCCATAAATTCCAAGTAGATTAACGTATTAGAAGAAAAAAGCCATTGAATATTTATGAAATAGAGTGAGGAAGACTTTTCTAAATTAGTAATAAAAGCATAACTTATGTGAATTATTGCGAGATTAAACTATTTAAGTGCATATTTTTACATGACTCAAGTAATCAGAAACTGGAGAAAAATATTTGCATTACATAAAACAGAGGCTTACTAAGCTGAATATAAAAAGAGCTGGATAAAAATCAATAGAGAAAAAAAACGAAAATTAGCAGCCCACCCCAAAACACAATAAACATTATAAAATTAAAATGAGATAGATTTTTGCTTATAAAACTGCCAAAATAGTTAGAAAAACTTAGTAGTTGGTATTTGGCAAACATGTGAGGAAAAAAAATCTCATTCATTACAGGTGATAATAAGGTATCTTTCTTAAAAGCAATCTGTCAATATTCCATTACAAGCCTTGAAAACATGTGGTTCCATTTGTAGAAATTTAGCTTAGGGGCTATATGTATGTGTGGGGGTGGAGTATTTAGTAACATGTATATTCATTTCAATTATTGCTTAAAAATAAGGAAAATTCTCAAATAACACAATGTTCTAACAGGATATTGATGAAATTAACTATGATATCTGTAAAGAAGAGAAAACCACATTACAGAAACACTGTAGGGAATGGAGAAATGTATTAATGGTGTGGTTGGTGTTCATGATATGCAGGAAAATATGTGGCTGCAAAATGGTATGCGCTGTATATGCAATTTTTGAAAAATAGACAAAGACATTATAGTATTAAGATTATACTAAAATATTAGCAGTGGTTTTATTGCAGGTGATTTTTTACTTTGCTTCTCTACACTTATCTAGGTTTTATGTGACGGGCATATGTTAATTTCAGAGTTAAAAAATAATCTATAAAATTGAAAATCGTAGCTTATTCAGACTGTGACTACAAACCAGCTATAGTTTATTACAAATGGGGAGCTATAGGAGCCGGTTAAACTTTAGGACGTCTAGCGTCTCTTTGTATTGATTAATGAGAAACAAGTGAATATTAGGTATGTAAGAGATCACTAATATTACAGTAGAACACAGAGTGGCTGGCTTTTTAGTCTTCATGGGTTTCTGATTTTAAGATAAAAAAGAGTCTCAATGCACTTGACAGAATTTTATAATATGAAACTTGGTCTCATCAGCTTTATTTTCTGAACCATCACTGTTATCAGTGTCTGCTTTTTTCTCTGAAGCTTCACTTTTAAATCTCACTGATGAATTCTGAGAACCAGGAAAGAGCTGACGTTCCAAGCATAGACTTTAGATTCAGGGAGACTTGGCTTCAAGTCCCAATTTTACCCCTTATCAGCTCTGTGATTTTAAACATATTCAATTACCTTCTTGAATCTCAATTTCCTCATCTTGAAAATGGGAGAGTGTGTCCTAGCTCACAGAATAGTTGTGAGGTAAAATACATGATGTTTGTAAAGCAGTTAGCAAAACATCTAGCATTTAACAAGTACTAAATAAATCGCAGCTGCCAGGAACCTTAAAGTATTTTCCAAAGCAAGAACACAACCTCCATAATGTCCTGCCACTGATTAGCATTCAGTCTCAAGCATTCAAGGAAAGTCTTCGATAGGTTGCAGAAGCCACTGGTAGGAAGCTGGAGCTCATTTAGAATCCAGAAGAAAAATCAGCCTCTTGGTGCCACGTTCTCTGTTGGAATCTCCATGTGAGGAATAGATTTGGCTAATGTCATGGGCCCGCCCAGATCTCTCCTTCCTTCCTTCCTTGCTCCCAAGCTGTTCTAGAACTGAAGAGGGCAGTCAGTGCCCAGCTCCAAGCCACCTTCTGGAACAGCTTGAAGAGGAGGGCACAGGTTTGACAAACTTATTGTACATATGACCCTCGCATTATAGGCAACACAAATATTCAGACCATCTGACTTTCATCAATGCCAATATGCAGCTGAGTTGTCCCCTTTCATCCGTCACATGTGTTTCCTTAAACATTTCAAACTAAGACACTGTCTTTGTAAGACAGGAATCAATATTAGCTCCTAGGTGAACGGTGATATAGTTATGACAATGAAACAGCCTGGTGCCCATCAATCTGATGAGGCCCAAGCCTCTTTACCCACATCCAGCCCATCCGCTGGTCTTGTCAGCTCTACTTTCTCTACCTGGAACCCGACCATCTCCCACAATCTGTTGGTTACTCTCCTGGCTAAGCCACTTTCTCTCACCCATGTTACCACGAGTATCTCTCAATTGCTCTCTCTGTTCCTGCTCTTGCACCCACACCCTATTCTCACACAGATTTCCAGGTTATCTTTAAAAATGTAAACTGGACCTTTCACTCTTCTGCTTCCCAACCATCTGACATTAATGTTATGCTAAGTCCTCATAGTGGCTTATGAGCCCTTGGCGTGAACCTTGGATTTTCCTTGACCACATCTTTCTTCACGTTCCTGGAATCGTTCCATATACTCCTTGGTGTTGTTCAAATCTGCTAAGTTAATTTCCATTTCAAGGTCTTTAAAGACTGTTCCCTCACTTATAATGCTCTTTTTCAAGGAGTTTTCATGGCTTGCTCCTTCATTTCATTCATGTCTTTCCTTAACACAGAGGCTTTCCTTAATGACTTGATCAAAAATAGTCATCCTGCCATCAATGTCCATCCCTTATCCCTACGTTGTTTCAATGGCTCTTGTTGTTTCGCGCCTATTATGCAGCTATTTCTTTAATGTCTGCCACCCCTACTAGAATGTAAGCCCAGGAGGACAGGAAAGTTGCCTGTCTGGTTCCCACAGCACAGAATGGTGCCTTTTATATAGTAGGTTTTCAATAAATGTAACAAACGAACAATGGATAAGCTAAGGACTTTGATTTATAAGGAAGTTTCTTTTTTTTTTTCTGGAGGACAAATCAATAGACAAGAAAAAAGTGACACCTGTCTTTAGAGAATTCCCTGAGGGTAAACCCAGCTAAAAGGCAATGCATTAAGGATTCAACAAAAGCACTTTCTGCCTCTTTCAGAGGAAGAAACCAAGTTCAGTGAAGTTGTTATAACTGTTTAAAGTGGGAAAACGTATTTTACTTGGGACTATTGTTTGGCAATGACTGATAGAATATGATTTTGTTCTGACACACATATTACTAATAAGCATATTTAAATGAAAGAAAATAAAGGAAGTGGAACTTAATACAAATTCTAGCTCACCAAAATGATCCCGACTGTCCTGGCCTTTATAAATGAAGCAATACAAGTTACAGGAATGAACTCATATTTCTTATATAAATCCCCCTTTAGCATTCTTATAACCCTAGCTCAGCATCTCTTCTCTGATTTTTTTTTTTTTTTTCAGAGTTGTGTACAAAAATGCCTCAAACAGCCAGACATGACTGTGTCGCGATCAGATATTCTGTTAGAGTCTTCTGGATTTCCACCCAGATTGCTTCATCTTCTCTCCTTTGGCCAGATGCTTCCACCCCAGACTGGTGCACAGGTTTTGTGCTTCAGAGTACAGACAGTCCACATTACAATTAGCCTGCATTTGGCTGTGTTCTGGATTCCTCCCCGGCACAGTGTCACCCAATTTCCTCAAGTACCCTGGCCAGTCCAGCATAAAAGTGCCAGTGTAACTTGTTACTTTGCTCATGCCATTTCTTTCTGTGTGCTTCTGGGCTATGGGAGTACGGACCTACCCACCACTAGATTGTGCAGCATGTTACTCCTGTGTAAAGGGTAAGTGCTAATGAACTATAATTTATCTGACATCTCCCTTCTCTTATGAGTTCTGTTGGGTTGAACTACATGAAGCTGCAAATTTTGTAGGTCAAAGATAATCAACTATTGGTAATTCCAGCTCAAATCTAGCCTGATGTCTGCTTTTATAAATGAAGTGTTGGAATATAGCCACATTCATTCATTTACCTATTGCCTAAGGCTGCTTTCACACCAGAACAGCAGATTTGAGTAGCTGTGAAAGAGTCTGCATGGCTCACAAAGCCTAAAATATTTATTATATGGCTCTTTAAAGAAAAAGTTGTTGGACCCCTATTTAGAACATTCGATGCAAAAGGAGAAAGCAAGAAAAACACTCAGGGAGAAATAAGAGTTTCGAGGTTGATTACAACGAACCCAACTTGGCAACTTGAGATTTCTTTAATCTTTCTCCCTCTCTCTCTCCGTCTCCCTCTCCCTCTCTTTCTCTTCCCCTTCCTTCCTCCCTCCCTCTCATTATTTATTCATTCAACAAATATGTTTTATGTCCCTATAATACCTCAATTTCCGCATAAGATCTTTGATTTGCAATAATTAAAAACAAGTCTTAAGATTTTTTAAGCTCATCTAGAGCCACTGTTTAGTGGTTTTAAATAAGCATTATGTAGATAATTATTAAACAAGGAAGAATATCATAAGATTCCGTTTAGATTGTGGGCGGGGGATGTTCAGAGAAGGCCTCCTTGCTGCAAATTTTTGCTGGGGGAGTGAGGGAGGAGAGAAAGAGCCTGTGCGAGTTCTGTGGCTTTGAAAAACCACACAAAAGCCATGAGGACTAAGCAGAATGAGAGAAATGGGCGGTGACATAAGCTGGGACTATGTGGCAGGCAGGCAGGTGACGGGGCCCATGTAGACAACGCTAAGCAGTTGGGCCTCTTTCCTAAGGGAGACTTAACAGCACTGAAACCTTCTCAGGGAGCCGCTTTGGAAAACAGTCTGCCAGCCCCTCAAGCAGTTAAGCACAGAGTTACCCTATGACCCAGCAGTCCCACTCCTAATCATACACCCAAGAGAAATGAAGCAAAGGTCTGTGCAAAAACATGTACATCAATGTCCATAGCGGCATTATTTATATGAGCCAAAAGGTAGAAACAACTCAGGTGTCCATCAATAGTCAATGGATAAATAAAATGGGGGGGTCTATCAATACATGGAATATTATTCAGCCACAAAAATGAAGTGCTGATATATGCTACAACATAGATAAACCTTGAAAACATTATGCCAAGTGAAAGAAGCCAGTCATAAAAGGCCACATATTATATGATTCTATTTATATGAAATGTTCAAAATAGGCAAATCTGTAGAGGCAGAAAGAAAGTAGACTGGTGGTTGCTCAGGCCTGAGGAGAAGAAGAAGAATAGAAAGTGACTGCTAATGGGGACAGGGTTTCTTTTGACGTGATGTAAATGTTCTAAAATTGACTCTGGTGACGGTTGTACATAACTCTGTGACTTATTTTAAAGTCGGTGACTTGTATACTTTCAATGAATGTGTGGTGTTATGACTCTTTTAAGTAGAGCAGAGGGTGCCCGATGGTGAGCTGTGGTTCACCAACAGGCTACAGGAGAAACTGAAATAAAGAAGTTTATTACTCGCAGGCCCCGGAGGAGGCACACAGCAAGCCTTAAAGGGCCACACGGGGGGATCGAGGCAGAGTGCAGATGGAGAGAGTGATGGGACTTGAGCACATTCCTTGACCAGGGTCTGAGGGTAGAGTGTTTTGGGGTTTCTGGCTAAGGCCAGATTGGCCAATTCAAACTAAAAGACCTGGGTTTTTGGTAACTTCACAGCAGTCTTATCTAAGAGGTGCACAAGAGGAAGGCCCTAGGAGGCAGGGGGCACTATTGATCCCCAGGGCTCTTGGGGAAGTTACTTCAGACTTAGTTGCTGGTGACTCTGTTGGCTGCTATCTAGGGCATGCACTTGTATGAGGGGGCTCATGTCAGTTTAAGGTCCCCGTAGGCCATTTGGCCAAACAAAATGGATGCCGAGGCAGCAATATCATAGAGTAGCTGAGCTAAACTCTCAACATATGCTGTGTGAATTGTATCTCAATAAAGTAGTTAAAAATGAAAACTCTTATGGGTCAGGAACTAGGGTACAATGGTGAGGAAGTAACTCAGATTTGAATTTAAAAGATTATTCTGGGAGCCATGTGGAGAATGGGCTAAAGAGGTATAAGAGGAATTTGGACAGCCTAGATGAGAATTTACAGAGGGAGTCCAAGGGGAAAATGATGTTGTCTTGTACTATGGTAGTGATTTTTTAAATGAAATGATAGTGAGGAAAACTCATGTTTACTCATAACATTTAGAGAAAATAGTATGTTCTACTTAAATTTTTTTTTTTTTTTTTTTTTAATCAGAGGCTGAGAGTAGGAGATGTTTGTTTTAACCCTGGATCTGTCATAGTTATAGTTAGTTTGGGGACCCTCAGCTAAGCATCACCTCCATTCTCTCATTCGCAAAATGGCAATAGTAACACCTGATTGACCTCTTTCATGGGGAAAAATTAGATAAAAAGATATAAAAGTATTTTTCAGTGTATAGCGGTACATTTCATGTAGATGCCAAACTTCAGAGAATTAAAACTCAAGGATAAACACTCAATACCATCTAAATTAAACAAAGTGTAATCCTTCTCTGAAAATTCAGAAAGCAGTTCTAATCTCCCCAGGGCCTCGGAAACATTGCTATGAATATCAGTGATTAATTATAACCTGTAGGTACGGAGAAAATAGGAAATAATTCTGACATTATAATGGCTGTAGCATCACCAGCTAGATGAAGCTTTTAAAAATGAATATATTAGTAGAAGGAAGTTTAGATGTTGCATCCTCTGGCAGATTTCTTGACACTCCCAGAGTTAATCCCTTCTCTTGGTGCCCACGGCTCACTGCAGATACCTCTAGGACAGCCCCAGGACATTGTCTGCAGGTATATACTGCTGCACCCCTCACTGTACCCTGAATTATTTTGAGTGTAAAGACTGATTTTGAATATATCTCTGTCTTTCCAGTGTCTACCATATATAGTTGGTCAGTATTTGCTGGTTGAAGAAATGAAATCAATCAATCAGTGAACAGATGAGCAGTCATTCAATAGTGAGTGTACCAGAGGACATTTGTCCTGGTTTTTCTGAGAAATAAGACATAGGCAATACACCTTGAAGCTAGACATCCATTGATACTTTCTGGTTGCCCCATACCTTTTGAAGCAAAGACTCCATCAAAGGATGCCTTTGTCTGTCTTACATATCATTTCCATTTCCACAGAGGGTAGCAACTGCTGCTCCAAGGAGACACTGGCCCGCAAATGTCAAAGGCTCTCATTTTATCTCTAATCTCATCGACAGACATAATGTGTCTATACCTGGAGGCATTGGTTTCACTCAGGTGCTCCACAGCCCTCTCGATAACCCCAGGGCTCTGAATTGATGGGTAACAGCCCTTTATTCTCCTAAGGCCAGTTCTTTTTCACTACGTGCATTTCCAGTGCACAACCAGCCACACTGAATTTTCTGCTCTCTCAGACCGCCTTGCATAGCTAATCCGAGTCCCGTTTTCACAGGTGGTCTCTGCTCTGCTTTCTAAATCAGACTCCCACCTACTGATGACCTATGGGCTGCATCTGGCCCTGACATAGTCACATGGAGTTAGTACTTACAATATTAAAAATTTGTTTGCTGACATCTTAAGGCAGGAATGTTTAAATAAGTTTTCCAATATCTAGATTTTCCAGGTGGGAGTGGGGGGAGGTGTTACAATCCTGTGGCTGTCATTCCTACATGGCAAAAACCTGCTAAAATGGCAGTTACTCTCCATTAGCCCTCTTTTTTCTCAGTCCTTACGATCCCCTGTTTTCTCCCCAGAACTAAGGCTGAGTGAGGTTTCCTTCTATTTCCACGCCTGCCTTGCGGTTTTCTTATACCTGCACTAATTTATCATAACTTCCTAAATCATGGACATTTGGGCA
The DNA here is from genome assembly GCF_000325575.1 of Pteropus alecto. Lineage (NCBI taxonomy): Eukaryota > Metazoa > Chordata > Mammalia > Chiroptera > Pteropodidae > Pteropus > Pteropus alecto. The sequence goes on along the minus strand of NW_006494614.1, from coordinate 58,679,773 downwards.
TATAACACCTATAACTAGCGGGTTCTGACCAATCTCATTTCCTTTCATATTCCGAAGTTAGGAAATCTTTCTATAGTTTGGGTTCAAGATGATAACTATCATCAATTTCTCTAATACCTTAGCATTTTGCAAGAAAACTAGCTGTGTAGCTGTTAGCAGTCAACTCCAATTTAAATAATTCCATTGCCAGTGAATGATGTGTGACATGCTTGCAAATTGATCAATTTGCTGTGCTACTAATTAATTTTGTGAAATTACATATTGCCAAGAGCTTTCTGGCCAATGCTGTCAAGAAAGTGGTGTAAGAGAAAGTCAACTTTAGAAAGGTAATTCCAGGTGACCTGACCTAAATTAGCATATTAATAATGGAGAATTGTTTCACAAGGGATTGATGCCTCTTTTTGCAACTTTAGGCCAAGCCCTTTATAAACTAGTTTTTAAAACGATAAGGTGTGACATTGGCGAAGCCCCTTAGCTTTCAACCGCCTTCCATTTATATTCCACACACTTTGTCAATGAACTCTATGCGACGTTTCATTAACCTTCAGTTTGCATTAAAGTATTACCTGGTAGCAGCATATGGCTTAAGTTTCTCTAAGCACATCTTTCATAACTTTGTATTTTCTAAAGATTTTAAACTAAAATATGAGGCTTGGGATATTTTTTCTTGTCAGATTTATTCTATAACAGTTCCTAAGCCTTTGCATCCTTAAATTAGTTCTATAACTTGCATCTTTTATAACTCAAGCCAAAGATCTAAGGGGCTCCAATTTGGGGCTGATTGTTTGACTGTTGGTGATATGTTCTCATTCTTGTTCTTTGTACTTGGTCTACACCCTATAATCTGCAACTAGAAATAATGACAAGAGAACCTCAAAAGCAGCTGAATTTCTTACTCTTGATTTGCAGCCCTGATTATCTGACAAAAAAAATTTCTTCAGAATATTTGATCAGAAAAAAGAAATCAGTTCTTATAGAAATAGGGGTTTTTATATTGTTTGTCTTAATTGAAGTGAGCAAGAAAACAGTCATAGGTGATACACATTTAGAAATTATTATCTGATTTCTTTCATTTGTTCTGACCTACTTATCTTACTCCTCCTAAATGAGAGGATTGCTGCATCCTGTATTCAGCCTACCACCCTTAGCAATGTCTGTCTAGGTCTCAAAACAGTCTATACTTTTCCCACGTGGGTCTTAGACAAGAAGTCTTGTTTCTTGGACTGGTTCTTTAAAGATCAGAGTCCAAGATGGCCAAAGACCAATCCAGGAGTGATTAGCTGTGCCTGCTTAGTAGAGTCACTCTAGAACTAACTTCGGAGCCTAGTTCCAGCGATGCCTACCTATCTTTTACTGCGGGAAATTAATCATTTCATTTAGTTAGAGCTTTTGTTTGAATGAACAGGTGAAAAACTGGAAACAGTATTCCATTCACTTACCCACTGAAGTTCAACACTCACCAGATCATTAACTGTTGAAGCTTTCCCTGTCCTTTCACTCTTAAATCCGTAAACAATTCCTTTCTCTTCAACTGTCTTCTCCCTTACCTGGCATATTTCTTTGCCTCTTCTGTTTCTGTCACAGCTTTTCACATATGGCATGATGTTAAAAACATTTGCTTCCACTCCTTTGCCACTAGTTTTGTTTAGTAATTTAAATCGTATTCTTTTTGTTCTTAATGAAAAATACTGACGATTTCAATATTTTATCTCTCTCTCTCCAAGAAGTAAATCGTGCAGAAGTGATTTACTATTCTCTGATACTAAATTCATTCTATTTTTCATGCACCCAGGAACCAAATGAATTCTCATGCTAGGATAAAAAGAACTCGCTCATTGGAAAGCACTTCGCCTACTTTCTATCCTTGGCTTTGGTGGCTTCTAGCCCTCTACTTGGCAAACAGGAAAACTGGTCTGCTGCCCTTTCCAGACAGTGAACACTGGGGAATGAAGGCCAACAGAGGGAACGTCAAAGAGAATCCCAGATGTTAAGCTCTTGACACTCAAATATTTAAGATTTTCAAAAGAGAACAGCAGTTATGTTGGGAGGTAAACATACGCATCACAATAAAGCATCCATCTCAATTGTTGTCAAGTGAGAGACAATAAAAGGCAAGAAAGAAGCATTACTTCATGTTTTCCTAGAGAACTCTTATCCATCCTTCAAAAATATGCCTAGGCATCATTTACTCTTTCTGAAGTCTATCTATTATTACTCGCCTTCATATAGTTTTATATATGTCTTAATGGGTAATAACTGAATAATGAGTTTTTCTTTTGTCCCCGTGAGCCCTTCGTAGAGACAAGGTCTTACCCAGCTCGAGGTCTGGAACAATCATTTGAATTGGACCAAATGTGCCCCTAAGATCCCAACAGTGACCACTGACAGAGAAAACTGCTTGTAACCTGGAGTGCAGACACCTAGCCATTTGTTCCTGGCAGACATTCTCAGGGTTCAGAAGGACAACACAGAGCTCACCAAGCAAACCCCCACTTTGACCCCCATGAGACCACGTGGGGAGGGTGCATTATGCAGCAAACTCGTTGAGGCCTGGAACTGCCTCTAAGCAGGAGTCAGAGTGCCACACTGAGATTCCTTTCAGGATGCCCGAGAGGCCAAGGCGGAGCCACAGAATGAAAGCAGCGACTCGTGTTAAACAGACAGAATCAGAAGGTTTCACTTGGGGTCTTTCATTCAATCAAATGTCAAAGGTTCTAATTGTCTAAACTCCTTGTGAATCCCTAGCTTATTGCTTTTAGAAGATGAAATACAGATAACTCAGTTTTAACACTAGAAATGACTTTTAATCAACAGTTGAAGGTCAGACAGCCTCCAAATGCTAAAGTTGACCAAAAAGATACAAGAAATGGAGTGATTTGATTTAAAACTTATTAAAAAGAGAGGAGGTGGATCAATTTCCCTAGACAATTCACACTCAAGAAAACGCAGCAAGAGCTTCCTTACTGGAAATAAACTCCACGTCTCCTTGGCTGTTTTAACAGCAGCAGCAGTAGCAGCAGCTTAAGTTCATTAAAGGCTCAGTATGTTTTAGACAATGGTTTATCATAAATACACTATCTTGTCAATCTCTCCAATCTCTCCTGTGAGCTAGGTACCATTATTACTCTTATTTCATAGAGAAGAAACAGGCTGACTGCAGCTGCTGCCTTCAGTGACATTTCCAACAACCCAAATCCAAACAGAAGCAGTGTAGTCTACCTAGGAAGAGGCCAGGATAAAGCATGGGTTCCAGTTCCGGCCTTGTGGCTTACTAGCCAGGTGACCTTGAACAAATCACTCAGTCTTTTTGGGCCCTGTTTACGAACGCGAACGCTGCTGTGGTAGACTGGATTATTTGCAGCTCTTGGTTGGTTCTCACTGCCATGTACCTTGAAGTATCTCCAGGAAAGTTGGGAGAGTATACGGCCTGACCCTAGGGATTTTGGAGGTGACCATGCAATTTGCTTCGGTCAATGAAACTCAAGTAGATGTGACATGAGCAAAGGCTTTAAATGTGTTCAGAGAGTTGGCTTGGCCCGTTGGCTTTCTGCCATCTACGATGACAGGGTTTCTCAACCTCAGCGCTATTGATATTTGGGGCCAGATAATTCTTCATTGCTCAGCCCTGTCTTGAGCATTACAAGATGACTAGCAGCATCCTGGTCTCTACCTACTACATACCAGTAGCAACTCCTGCTCCCACTTGTGACAATATAAAACATTTCCAGGCATTGCTAAATGACCCCTGGTGGGGGGTGGAGGCAAAATCATCCCTGGTTGAGAATTACTCTGTTTTTATAGAAGGGTAGCCACTTGTTCGAGGAGAAAGAGGAAGCACATGGAACATACTAGAACCAAAACCAACCCAGAGCCCAGTGCAGAACAGATGAACCTCAGCTGACCAGCAGATATGTGGATAAGAATATAAATATTTGTTGTTATAAGTCATTGTGATTTTGAAGTTGTTTGTTTTGTAGCAAAAAAACCCAACTGACATCCTATCCATGAGGACAAAATCAAATATGTGGTGGAATTTCACGTAGAGCGCCTGAGTACATGGAGGGCACTCACTGCTGGTATTCTTAACATTACTGTTTAGATTGCTGTATGTAGTGAGTTAGCTTGTGGTGCATCTCACCTCCGTCCTGCAGAGTTTCCCCTCTAAAGCCTTCTCAGCAGCCCTCACTGCTCTGCTCCGTGGACCACATTCCCTAGTACATCTATGACTGTATCCAACTCCCCTTTATTTGCTCCACTCCCACTTCTGGAGCCAGTATCCACAGCCAAGCTGATTTCTTCCAGCTCTGGGTAGTAGTCTTGGTCGTCTTTTGTACTGCTCCTTTCTCCCATTTTTGATGAAAGGAAAATCCAGAGTCTTGATGCATATGAAATAAGTTTAAACTAGATTCCCATCGACTTTGGTCAGCATACCAACTATGGCAGTAATTATTCAGTATTTGTATGATTATGTGTGTTTTAATACACGACTTCCAAATATTAACCTCTCACAAGGGTGAAAACCGTTCTGTGCCTGTTTTGCTCACTATGCAAAGCCAGAACCTAATATAGTTCCTGGTGTGGAATCCTGAAAGACTAGATGAATAAGTAAATGGGCTCAAAGAACCCATCTTAGCAAGCAGACTAATATTTTAGATATAAATTGATGACCACCTAAGAACCTTGTTTAAATCACACAAGATTCAATTGGGTTACCCAGAGTAAATGTCACTATATGGAAAGGAACACTCAGATTCCATGATAGCGAAACTACATGAGCAAAGGATAAAAGTTTTCTTAGAGCTTAGTGTTTTTTTTCTTTTAATCCAGAGTTTGCAACATATTCAGTGATTCTTTTATTCTCCCCAAAGAAAATCTTTCACAAAGCATAAGTTGATGATAAAGTATATGTATATAGGTCATATACAGTATTATTAAGCCAGATAACATCTATTATCTCTTAGTCATTCAAAGAAAGGAAGCATGATGTCAAAGGAAATAATTAGTGTACATATAGGGGGGTTGGAGGTAGGGTTTAAACATGCACACTTTTAACTCCAGAGTTCTGTGCTGTAGTTTTAGATTTGCTTCTTTGCTGCACCAGCTAGCTATGACATCAAAGTTTAGTATAATCAATTCATCTTCGGTTAAATAAATTCCACATGTATGCAGTTGTCAAAACCATGAACCTCACCTTGCCAAAGAACCTAATAGACGGCCTTGGATTCGATGGAAATGCCAACAACAGGCCATCTTACCTTGCTCAGGCTTTCATGTATAAGTTTAGGATGAGCGACGATCACAATTACAAGTATCATACACGGAAGGCTACCATTGTGGTATATAGTTTTCTGTATTCTCCAACTGTTATTAAACTGTAAACTGTTATTCCTCACTGTCACTTTGCAACATTGGCAGGAGTCCACTTTGTGATTGAGGACACAGAGAATGGAGCCAGGATTCAAACTCCCAAGTTCTTTCTAGGATATACCACACTGCCCAGAGCAGAGGCTAAAGACAAGAAGACAAATGCCTGAGAACCCACAGGAACCATCAAGTAAAGTGGAATATATTGTTAAAAAAAAAAAAAAAAAAAAAGCTGTACCAAATCTCATTTCAGGTAGAGTGCCCCAAAGCCCTTAGAGTGAGATTATATCATATGCAGAGTTTGGGGTGTAAAATCACCATGTGAAGCAAAGACTACAGTAAAATTTACTCTTGAAATCAGTAAAATCATCCAGAGAGTACAGTGTAGAATCATCTCTCAATAAGTCCAACACAGTCATTTTTTTCCTTTATTGTTGGAACAGATGGCTGACCTTCAGCTGAACTCCCGATGAAGTTGTGGGCCTATCTTTACAGAATGTGGATGAAAAAAATATATACTATATCTTAGATGCTGGACTCATTCTCAGCTCATTGAGATACTCTCATTCTGAAACCACAGCAGTTGTTCGGGTTGCTTCTCTCACTAAGGGCATGTGTCTATTGAGTGGAAAGGGGAAAGAACCACCCACACTATTTAAATGGTTTCTCTCTCTCTCTCTCTCTCTTTTTTTCTCTCTCTCTTTCTCCCTCCCTCATTCCCCAATTTCCAAGCAAAATATTTGCCTTCGCATAAACTCAGCGTGCATGTGATGTAACTGTACCATAGTGATGTGGGGACTCGGATTTTCTGTGTGCAGTGAAGGGTAGATGGCATCCACCGGACATACATCATCAGCAAGTACCTTGTTCATGGTATCTTCTACCCACTATGGGCAGCCATGTTTCAAACAAATAGAAATGGTTTCAATAAAACACGCAGTTGAACACAATGACATGCAATCTCAGGGGATATCCTGCCTGTCACGGGGCATATCGATCATATTTCACTAACTAGTTTGACTCCCCAAAGTTGAGAGGGGTTCTATGTTGGAAGGCAGTTTATGTAACTGTACATATTAACCCAGCTATCTTAGTTTAGAAAATTATTTGTCTTATTAATTATCAGTCTTATTTTTAAAACCAAATCATTTGGATATTTCTCCTGTACTTTTCTCTAAACAGCTATTACCCATTAAGACAGATTTGAAAGAACAAAAACATTCACATTTTTGTGAACCATTATCCTGTGGGGAAGATAATTGGTTAAAAAAGGAGAAGAACACTGAAAATATTATAGATTGTCAGTTTCCCAAAGTGTGGTGGGGGGTGAACAAAAGTTTATTAAAAATAAATAATACTAGACATAACATGCATAGCTCATTACACTTGGGCATGTTTTTGATTAGGACAATGCTAGACAACAGCTCCTCAAATGAGATTTGACAGCAGGTAAATTATACAGTGTAAGGGTTTAAGTTGATCTACAGAACAGCAATGTCTTGATCATAAATAGAATTTGTGTGCTGGAAAATACATTCCATCATTAATGAAACAGACAAATGAACTGAAAAACATCATATTGCACCATAGTTTTAAGTAGCTTACCTTAGCAATATAATATGGATAGTAAGTCATGCATAAAACCCTCTAAAAGCTCATTAAGTCAGGATCAGTTTATTCAAAACAGCACATTTTTCAAATAACTGTTCTTCCTTAGCCAATTCCAGATTCTATTGTTTAACAACATCAACTAAAATAATGAAAAATAAGGCAATTGTAATTCATTATAAGTTGTGTCCCTCTAAAGCTCTTGCATTAAATTGGCAATACCAAGGACTTCAAATATTTTATGTGGTAAAAATCCTTGGGCGTTATCTATGGGCATTGCCCAACCAACACTCTATGTCAAATGTTTTTCCTAAGAATCTTCCATGTCCTGGGGCTCTTCGACTTTGGGCTAAAAATTTCAAAAAATGGCAGTCTCACTTTTTTGAGGAGTCTTATTACTTTATTGGGTTATTAATGTGGAGAAACTTAAAGAAAAGGCAGTTGTTAAACTTTCTGGCCAGCTGGAAGGTTAGTGGCTTCGTAAGCGTAAGTAATACGCTTACGAAGGATGGCTGTGATACAGAGTCGTATGTAGAGGAGGCTGAATATATCAAGTTGGATATCCATATCTACCTTTGCAGCATCCATAATTTCAAAGATAATTACACTCGAATATCTCAAGTTACCAACACATCTGTCAAAATATCAATAGCTGTGAAATCTGCCAGTCCTTCAGCATTTGAAGGCTCCCCTTTAAAAACATACTGTTATTTATTCAGTGTTCCCAACTGTATGAAAATAAATGGGCCACAAGAGATATTTACAAGTGTCTAAAACAATTTGTAAACCCATGAACATACGCATGGGCTTCACTCGTTATTTGCGACCTTAACCCCCTTCCTTTCTACATTAGACCCAGATGGGGTGGGTATTGACTTCCCATGCATCTCATATGTACCCCTAGCACCCTTTGAGGAGTACTGAGATAACTTGAGCTTTACAGCAGCTCTGGGAGGATGTACTCTAAGACCAAGGTACCACAGCTAGAGGTGCCAGGCTGGGATCTGAATGCAGATTATCTGAGTTGAACTCCTGGCTTCTGTCACACCCACAGACTGCTACATTTATGACTGCCAAATTCTGCATGAACATTTGCAGTTTAGGTTTGGAAGCCACAGAGAAGCAATTAAGCTTTATTGGTCTTATTTTGTTTCATGATATTATTTGGGAGATATCAGCAAGCTTTGACTTTCCCTCATCCCTGACTCTCTTCTACAAGTAACCGCACTTTGCTTATCTTCGGGCCATGACCTCTCCCCATTCCCTGTGTTGTGGTGGGACTGTCCATCACAATGTTATTTCTTCCAATTCTGCCCAAGAGAGGCTCGTGACTCAACGTAAGCCAATGAGAAGCTTTCTCCTGGACATGGGAACAAAGACAATAAGGGTGCATTGATGGAAGGTGTGCGAAGTGGATTTATTCTACTGGTTCTGCCTAAAAAAGCATTTTCAACAGTTCCTGGCTGGAAAACTGAACCTGTTGCTGTCCTTTCTGAGACCCAGCTGTCTTGTAGAATATGGCCAGCATTCATCCAGTGATTCTCTTACCACTTAAGCTGGAGAGTTATTATTCCCTGACTGCTTACATTACTGCTTGTCTGTCTTTCAATCACAGAATGCTGAGCAGCTCACATGAGAATGCTGGTCTGAGTTGGTCCCCATCTGCATACATACAAATGCGGCCAGCTCGCCTGCATTTGACTGCACAGGGCAGACCAGGGAAGGGGACTGAGTAATCAAGGGCAGAAAACACTAAAAGGATCTTGGAACATTCGGCCAACAGAAAAAAATATGATGGCATATCATTTCCTAAGATTATTCTTTCATTGAGAACAGGCTATATTTGTCCCAGCTGAGGATGTTGGCTGCAAAGAGAAGAGCCTTTGAGTTTCAGAGAGAGTCAGACTGCGTTCCACCCCCAAGGCCATTGCTTACTGTGTGGCCTCGTACAACTCACTTTCCTTCACTGAGACTCAGTTTCTGACCTGTCAAGTGGAAATACTACGGAAAAAAACACTAAGTTTGTGCATGCATGTGTGAATATATGTGTATATCCATTACAAACACACACATACGCAATCAGCCTTCTGAAGTTTTCCCGACAATGGGAAACGGAGATAGTCTAAGGAAAGGAACAGAATTTCATACAAAGCATTTGTTCTACATACATATAGGTGTCTGGGCTCTGGTGTACGTATAAATATAACAACTTTTATTTTAAAAAGTTTTTAACACAGCTCCTTGCTGCAAAGCAGCCTCATTTCACACTCGGGGAGCACACATCCCGATAAGAGAGTTGACTTGCTCCAAGTCTCACAGAAGGTCATGGAGGAATGGGAACAGGCAACCAAACTCCAGATGAATTTTAAGCTCTGCTGATTCATATGACAAAGAGGAACTCAGGACCCAGTCAAGGATCTAATTGGCACAACTGGGACATCATAGACTTGACAGAGTTCTGCCGAAGGGAACCGAGACGTTAGAGAAGGCAAGAGAGGAGGGAGGCTTCGTCTAGGAAACTTTTACCACAGGGAGGAAGGAAGGGTGGCCGGCCACAGCTGTGTCTGCCCTAGCAGACGATAGCCCTTCTATCAGAGTGCGTGGCTTGTGTCATGTGGCCTTTCTGGAACCTTCCATATGGTGGATTGGGATGAAAATAGCCACAAAATCAGACTGCCATAGCTCCTTAACTCTCTAAAATGGGTCTGATTGGGTTTGTTTCTCTGGTACTTTTGAAGCCTTGAAACAAATGGCTTGTGAGGAAAGAGCCTCGGCTTCAGTCACAGCTGACACGTCCCTCCTATGGGAATGTGAGCCCCCGAGGGTGGATGATTGTGCCAGTACATGACCAAGAACACTGGTCATCCCAAAGCACATGCACAAGAGTTAATTTTGATGGACTGAAGGAAAGAAGTGGGAATGACCGAAGGGAAGCTAAGCGAGCAAAGACAGAGAGGTGGGAGCTGGCCAGGTGTGAGTGTGGGAGGTACCTAAAGGAAAATGGCCTGGATGGAACAATGGGAAATGGGTTTGGCTAAGGAGTGTGGACCTGTCTTACCTCCAGTTTAACCTTTGTACGACTCTCTTCTCTGACTATACGTGTGTGTGCAGAAGTATATATACATCCATCGCATAGATTACATATGTGCACACAGGTATATACACACGCAGTTTTAACATCTTTGGTACTTCCACTATTCATTTCCTGTTTCTCAACCAGCAATCACAGAAACTAATTTACTTTATCAAAAATGCAATTACTCAGTATCTTAGACTGTTATTTATCTGACAGCCTTCTAATTTTCTCACTTTTACCTAATTTGACAGGGAATATTATAGACATAACTAGTCTTTCAAAATGACTTTCACAAGGTTAGTTCACTTGTTAATTGACCCTCCGTGATGGCAATTTATGAAGCATATTAATTTCATCCGTCACTTCGAACACAAAGTAAATGTGGAAAATAGTCTATCTTTCATAAGGGACCTTGTAAAAGAAGTATGTCGGAATTCTTAATTAATATATGCATATTCTTTCAACCATTGATAGTGTGTAGAACTTCTATACTCACTCATCTGAAGCTCTGTCTCTCTTTTATAAATGTTTTGTTATTCCTTTATGATGAAGGAGAGACACCTTCACTGAGGATTATTCTGCCAGGGATATAAATCACCACCTCAAAAATAAAGCAGCCATTTGTCTGGAAGGATTTTTAGAGTCCACAAAGGCAAAGTTTAATGAAAAGTCCCATGAGAGTCATAACAGGAGAAAAGACCTCCTTTCCAGAAGGCTGAAGCCAATGCACTCAGGAGTTATTTCATACCCTTGGTATAGATACTCCAGGAAATGAAATCAGACACACCTCTTGCCCACTTTAAGGAAGAAAGAGGTGCTTCCAGAGGCTGAGTTAGACCTTCATAAGACTCCTGCTAAAGATAGAGGTCTCACCACTTGAATCTGACTTTGACATAGATCTTCTCTAAACTTCCTCTAACCCAAATTCAACCTCAGTCTTATTGCAAAATCACTTTGGAGCCTACAGCAGGCAAGCACTTGGTATAAAGCTGTAAACAAAACAGACACAAGCTCAATGCTCATGCAGCTCACATTTATGTAGGAGAAAAAGCAAAGTCAACAGAATACAAAGGGGAATTATAACATGGAGTGATAAGCACAAAGACAGAACAGGTCTGGGGACTGAGGCATAGTAGGATGACAGAAGGGAATGGATCCAGAACACTGAGGAAGGAAATTCCCTTGGCAACCAACCCAGTGTGACCTGGGCTGGTTCCCTCTTTCTCTCCCTGTCCGAACATTCTCATTGTAGATTCCCAGGCACCTTTCCAAATTCCTGACTCCTCCACTCCAGCTTATGGATTTTATAAGTTCCAATATCTTGATAAGCACCTGTTCTAGCTTTAGCTCTAGCAAAGATGCTAAAGCTCCTTCATAGGTGTATGGTTCTAGAGCTTGGTTCTCCCTCCTGCCTTCTCTCCAAATCTGAACTGTCCACACACCGGGGCAGGGTGGAGGGGATGGGGGAAGGAGCCTCTTATAAGCAAAGGCTTCGTTTCTTAAACCAGCCAAAGCTTTAGCTAAAATGTTGGCTCAGGAAGGCTTCTTTACATGGATTTCCATCGTAAATCATTCAGGTTCAGCATTAACATTTTCCTAAAGATTTTTAAAGTAATAGTGTCTTTGCCTTTGTGATCTCAAGTGTCTTTTTTTACCTGTCATTTGCCTTATACTAAAAAACTCCTAACCCTTTATGAGGAAATTAAATGCAATTTTCAAGTTTGAAGGTCTTCCTGCAGGAGATCTCTGGATAAGACTAGGATCCTCTGTGGGGCTTGAAATCTTACCATTATAAAAAGCCAGGACTTATTAAAGCCAATGTGAGTCTCAGCATTTATGTTTTCTTTGATCAAATAGAGATTTTTCACTTTCCATCAAGCATTTTGCTAATAAATCCCTTAAAAGGTCATTCTCAGCTTAGAGCTAAGCACAGAATATATATGTTTAGGAAGACAAAGACTAATCTTTAATTTGACAGTAATGATATAAGAGCTGGGTTTTCTTTGTTAAAGTACCAAAAACTATATATTGAATAGTAATAAAATATAAAAAGTATGTTAAGGTATATTTATCCCTCATTTTTCTACAATATATTTAATAAAAGAATATTTTAGAGTATTTTTACAATGAGAACCATTTGACTTCTGATTGAGATAATCTATGCCAATGATTTATATACAGAACCATTGTAAAAAACGCAAATTATGAAGGTGGCATGCTGCAGATCCTCATCAATCATAAAAAAAATACATATTTTGAATAAGTGTTGAAATATATAATCTATACTTCATAGATCTCAGCATGAAAGCACTGCCATAACTAGCTAAAGTGCAACACATGTATTATTGGAAAATAATTACTCCCCCGCTCTGATGTTATCACGCGATAATGGAGCTAAACTTCTATTCTGAGCGATAATATTTCTGGGTAAAAGAAAATATCTTCTTCATTTAATCTCACAGCCAGAAAAAAAAAGGGGCAGGTGAGTGTATGTGCATGCTTGTGTGTGTGTGTGTGTGTGTGTGTGTGTGTTTGTGTGCGCGTGCAAATGTATATGAGGTGGGTATCTTTCCTTTCTCTTCAAGGTTAACAAAAAGGTTTGAACTGACATTTCTCTTTCCAGGAGAAAGGCTGAAAAAATAAAATAAAATAACGGTCAGGGCAAAAATAATCATGCCTGGAATAAAACAAGCTGTGCGGAATCCAAGATGTGTGCTTATACTGGAGCTCGACTTGATCCACACATTCATCCAAAGAGAAGTAGGGGAGGGGCTGGCAGGTAAGGGGGCACTGTTTACACTTCCTGGACACCTTAGGCCATAGCAGAAGTGACTGCAAACCCCGTTGCCACAACTTCTCTCTGAATGTTGGTAGCACTACCCAACTGTGGTTTGTATCTGGAGATGAACTTGGGAGACTTTATTCATGCTCAAAAGGTTTAATTTGTTCCACTATTTTCATTTATGTATTACTCTCTAGGGGCTCAAAAAACAAATACGATTGTTTGCTTTCTCTATTTCTTTTCACAGCTTTGGAGATAAGTTCAAAATGGAACACTTCCTAAGTTCTAGGCAGTTTCTTCTATATTCTAGAACAGTTCTCAATTAGGCCCCCACACACACACCAAAGGACATTTGACAGTATCTGGAGATGTTTTTCATTGTTGCAACTGGACTGGGAGGTGTTACTGGCATCTAGAGAGTATAGACCAGGAATGTTGCTAAATACCCTACGATGCTCAGGGTAGCCCCAGAACAAAGAATAATGTGACCTCAAGTGTCAAGAGTGCCAAGGATGAAGTTGAGAAACCCTGCTCTAGAACAATATAGTGCTCACAGCAAAAATGCATGTTAGATATTTTTATTATTTCCATGTTTTCAGATTAGGGTACAGGGCCTAAGAGTTCAATAACTGCAATAGATTACTTTATTGAGTCTCTATTATGTCCTTGGTTCTCTACCAATTGCTTTACTGTATGCCATCTGCTCATCAACACTATAAATTAAATAGTATTAACCCCATTTTACAGATAAAAGAAAATGGAACATCAATTATCTAGGGACGCATAGCTATTAACTGGCAGAACTAAAATTCAAATTCCCTTCTGCCTGGCACCAAATCACATGCCCTTTCCCCCGAGTCAAAGCCGCAGCTGCTAAGGAACAGAGCTGGAATTCAGGCTCATTAGACAGTATAATTCCAACTTCTAGACTTTTTCCATAATTTGTTACCACACAGGAGAGACAAAACCCTCCCAAAGCACATGACATATAAATATTTCTGGGATTAGACTGAAAACTTCAAGACATCAAAACTCTTGGGTACACATTTAGATTAAAAGGTCCTTCCAGAGAAGGCACATTGGACAGATGTACTCAAGCAGAAGGCTTTCTATAGTCAACAGTGCCCTCCTACACACAGCTGGATGTCTAGAAACAGACACTGGTAAATATGTCAAGGAATCAACTCTTTGCTTGTTTGAACCATGCTTACAGAGTAGAAAGCCATCCAAAGCAGGACAGGCCTTTTGACATTGGGACAGAGATGCCTACAGATAAGTCAGCTTCTGGTTTTACAAACTGATCTCACATCGGAGCATTCTATTTTAGATGACAAAAGCTTGCTAGTCTTGGGAGAATACAAAGCTCACTCCAATTACATATACTTGAAGCTTCAAGAGAATGCTCCTTTACAAAAATATGCAAAGTGGAAAAGTTCTGCCATGAAGAGAATCTTTTAAGACTTGACAAACTGTGCACATATACACACAGGAGAGAGGGAGGGAGGAAGCAAGAGATTGCTACTGAAGCCTAGATCACTCATTAGCAGCTTCATCTGAATTTAATTACTAGCCTATTACCCCATAGGATATCTGCTCAAAGCCTTACTTATAAATGTCACACACACTCTATCCTTATACAAAACAGGAGTGATCACTCTTCCTCATTTAGTTAATAACTTGTGCTAATGGGTATTTATAAAAGGTTTTCCTGTATTTATCCAGCTGGCCAATATCTCATATGTATAAGAACCAATATCTATTATTTGACAGCCACTCTATATTGACTGCATCAGATCTACGTAGCCAGTTCTTAGATTCTGATTTTCCCAGATGTGTTATCATTTTTATCTAGATCTCTAGGAAATTTGGAAACCCCAGGAAAAACTGGAATCATCATCTCAAGCTCCCTTCCTCCTCCTCAGCCCACCCACTTACCCATTCGGCTCGTCCTAGAATTACCAGCACGGCTTTGTTCTCCACGACGCTGATCTTGCCCCATTCTCCATTCTGTTTAGTGTGTTGTTCCAGATTGAACTCACACATCCAAACTCCCGTGCTCCCCTGCTTTAGATCTTTCAGTGGGTCGCCAGTTCTTTAAAATAAAACTTCATTTCTTAGTGTGGCTTATAGGTCCTTCATAATTCAACCCCTACCTTTCCCTCCAGCCTAATGTCCTGTCAATAGTCTGGTCTCAGTGCCACTCCTATAGTCCAGTCATATGAGAGTACTTGGAATTCCCAGAATAATTGTGATGTTTCATGCCTGTTGTTCTTGCATACCCTGGGGTGGTTCTTTCTCCACTCCTGACACTTACAGACTAGAAAAGGTCCTATTTATTCGATAAGATAGGCCAGGTCTGAAGACCTCAGGGAAACCATTTCCTGGTGATTATGAAGGCTTACTCCTTAATGCCTCTCCCACCCAAAATGTCCAATTAAGCCTGCCATGAGAATCCCGTACCCTTCCCAAGGTCTAGGTTAAGGGTGAATAGGTGACTTAATTCTTACTTATGCTGAAAAATAGGGGTGAATGGTCCTCTTCCCATCCCTCTCCTACCAAAAAAGGCAAATGAAAAACAAATCCCTTCTTCTCTCTCTCTCTCTGATATCATCATGTCGGCAACTGATGGAACATCTTGGTACCAACCAAGAGCCAGGGTAAGGCTGGAAATGACAGTGGCCATGATAGATCAGAGAGACCAAAAGAACTTGAGACCTTGCAGAAATTTCTGAGCCACTATAGTTACTGCACCTGGGAGTTGGCCCTTCTTCTGACATCCCATTTTGGTGCAATTTCCTTTTCCACTTAAGCTTAGATCAGTTTGAGTTAGAGATTTCTGTTACTTGAAGTTAAAAGCATCCTCACTTCATCGCCTTCTCTGACATCCTCACTCTTACCTCAACCTGGCTTGGTGGCCCTCCTTAGTCCTCCCCTCCCTTTCGCTCTTATGGCACTTATTTCACAATTCTCCACTCATCTATCTGACTTCACGTGTTAGACTAGAAATCCCCTGTCAAGAGGGACCACGATCTTATTAGTCTCTCCTCTCTTAGTTCCTCATAAATAGCAGATTTTAAAAAACATTTTGGAAAATCAACTCTGCTGAATAGTTAGTTGAAAGTTAAGGGATTAGAGTTGGAAGAAAATTTATGTCGTGCCTTTTCGTATAACTTATTTTTGGATATATAGGGATCCCTGTTTGTACAGTGTGAGAAATGCCTTCTGACTTAAATGGTATGTCTTGGCAATGTTATGAGTCAGACTCAACAAACATTTACTGAGCATTTATGGTGTACCAAGAACTTCTACATGTTTTGCCTGATTTGATTGTCAGGGCATTGTCTATAATTTTGGTATTATATTTTCCTTTTACAGATATAGAAAACAAAGTCAGGAAGTAAAAGTAACCGATAAAGGATACACATTGAACAAATAAAAACTGGGCATAAAACTAAGACTTTGGCTTTCGGTTAAGAGCATTTTCTATGACGTCACATAGTCTACAGCTGTGAACTCTGAATGCTTACTCTGCACTGAGAAGTGCACTCAGTATTTTTTCTGTGTTATATCCCATAGTACAATAGTCCCCTCTTATCCTCGTTTTTGCTTTCCACAGTCTCGGCTACCCATGGTCAACTGTGGACTGAAAATATTAGATGGAAAATTCCAGAAATAAACAATTCATAAGCCTTCAATTGCATGTCCTTCTGAGTACAGTGATGAAATCTCGTGCCATCTCACTTCATCCCACTCAGATGGAATCATCTCTTTGTCTAATGTATCCACACTGCAGACACCCCTGTCAGTCTCTTAGTAGCCATCTCGGTTATCAGATCAACTGTCACAGAATCGCAATGCTTCTGTTCAAATAACCCTTATTTTACTTAATAATGGCCCCAAAGCACAAAAGAAGCTGTAAAATGCTTCCTTTAAGTGAAAAGATGAATGTTCTCAACTTAATAAGAAAAAAGATTGTATGCCAAGGTTGCTAAGATCTATGGTAAGAACAAATCTTCTGTGAAATTGTGAAACAAAAAATTATGAACAAGGAAGAGTACGGTACAATATTTTGAGAGACCACATTGACCTAACTTTTATTGAAGTATATTGTTATAATTGTTCTATTTTATTGTTATTGTTGTTAATCTCTTACTGTGCCTAGTTTATAAACTTTACCATGTGTAGAAAAACAACATAATATATATAGGGTTTGGTACTACCCATGGTTTCAGGCATCCTGAGTGCCTTGGAAGGTATCCCCTGCAGACGATTGTACTTACAACAACAACATGAGGTGGGTACTATGATTACCTTCATTTTCCAGATAAGGAACATAAGTAATGAACTAGCTGAGATTCCAACTCTAGCATGTTTCACTCCAGAGTCTGAGGCCATAACCCCACAGAGGACAGAGGGCAGCATGAGACCAGGCATGGCCTTTAAAGAAATGAACATCCAAACTGAAGGTTTCAACACATCTTCACAAAGCCTCCTAGTGCCATGACAATGGCTTCCACAGAGCGACTTCCTCTAAATAGAAGGAAAAGGCCCTGATCTGCTCTGGCCTTGGTTGGCCCATCAGTCCGGGAAAACAAGAAGCTCCATGCTTAAATAAAGTCCTGGGTAAAACAAGCATGATGCAGCTATAAAGGGAAAATCATTGAGAGGCAGATAGAGTGGATAAATTTATTGAGAGAGTAAATGGTTCTGAAAGGAAACCCTAAGTTACGTGAATCAGTTTAATGTGTGCAATAAACTGCCCACAGTTTAGCATCTTCAGGACCCGTGTGCCACTAGCGAAGGGGAAACTCCCTGTTCTCTTCTTTTAAGCCACATCTTCACTTATTTTTGTAGGTATTTTTTTACTTTATTACTTCTCAAAATATCATAAAATTGTACAATGTGATAGAATGTTATAAAAATATATATGACTTTACAATTGAGATTTATGTTGTGAAATTTTTGAAAGAAATGATCACACGTCAAAAATGAACTATGAGCCCATTTTGAACTAGAAAAACATGGTACATGCATCTTTTATCATTCATTCTGTAACTAAATCAGAGTAAATATGATATAGAATCTTAATTATAACATAAATTATGATGTACTGCAAAGCAAATTAAAAATTGACTTTTGAAATTATAATTTAAAATTAATTCGAAATTTGAAATTATAATTTAATTCATGGACAGGTGACTGACGGTTGTCTTGATCCTAGTTTTTTAAGCCACTTTATTGAGATGTGATTGAAATATGAAAGACTGGGCTAAATTCATCTGTCTTTAAATTTGAGATAACATCTTCGGTTCCTACTTTCCAGGTTTGAGAAAGCCAAATGAAAGTATTGATCTAGAAGTATGTGTAGTAAGCTGTAAAACCCCATATAAATAACATAAAGTGTACATTTAGCAAATGTAAATATGTTGACCTATTTCCTTATGTCCCTTAAAAGTGAGTCTAAATGTGAAGCTCCACGAATTTCCAGAAACTTCTAATTTTTTTATTAAATAGCTTTTATTTTATCACTATCTAAAAGATCTATGAGACTAGTATTGATTTCAAACATAATCTTTAATGATACCCACTCTCGATATTTATAACATTGGATAATCCCTCCCCTTGGGTGTGGGCTAAATCTAGTGACTTATTTCTAATGAATAGAATATGGCAAAGTGATGGGATGTCAATTCTGTATTTAGATTACAAAAGATTGAATTCCTTCTCACTGGTACTTTATTGTTTTATGGCTTGCACACATTGCTGAAGCATTCTGCCGTGTGAGAGAGGCCCACATGGTAAGAAAGAGAGAATGACCTCCAGCCATTGCCTACCAAAGAACTGAAGCCTTCAATCTGACAGCCCACTTTGAATGCAATTTTGCCAACAACTGTGTGAGCTTGAAAGTAGAACCTTCTTCAACTGAGCCTGAAGATGACTAAGGCCCAGGCTGACAACTTGATTGCAGCCTGTGAGAGACTCTGAATCAGAAGTGAGCCATGCTAGCCTCCTGATCTAAAGAACCTGGAAGTTAATAATTGTGTGTAGTTTAAACCACTAAGTGTTGGGACAATTTGTTATGCAGCAATAGCTAACTAATACAAGCTCCATGAAGTTCTCGTACTTCAAATGACAAGAATAATGACTTGCATTTTCCAAGTTAGCCTTTTTGGTCAGTGATTCTGGTTTCATTATTAGTCTATAAGCTAAATGAGAGTAGAATAATAGACATTTTAATCAACACTAAATAAAGCGAGAGTCTCACAAAGTGCTGACACACAGGAGGTACTCAATAAATGTTTGTGCAATAAATGATAAATAATTAAGTGAAGCAAGATAATCTCTAGTGAGGCTGAGTGGCATGCCAGGGAAAGCATGAGGACCTGCGGGGAAGATGGTGGCTCCTCCTAGAGAGGATGAAAATCGAAAGAGTAAACGCACCACAACAATGAAGTCTATGTTTTCTGGGCTACGACAAGACCAGGAAGTTTATGACACGGCAACACAATCTTTGTTTACCGTACCTTACGATGTTTTGCAAATTCATCTTTTTTTTTTTTTATGGCCTAAAGTGGAAACTTAAACAACTCAAACATCAAAAATAAGGGAATAACATAGTAAGGAGGAACATCCGCGCTCTGAATGTTTAATGACTCTGCAGTCCTTAAAAAGCTGATGATATACGTGACTTAGAAAGATATTACCTCCAGTCAGATGGTATAAAACAGGTTGCAAAACAAAATGCGTGGCATGGTTCCATTTTGGTAAAACTATACACGTTTTTACACACTAAAAATGTCTGGAAGGAGCTATACCAACATTGCTTATCTTTGGGTGGTGGGACTATGGGTGATTTGTACTCTTTTTAGTATTTTCTAATTTTTCAAATAACAAACATGCATTACTTTTACAATCAGAAACAGTAAAGGTTATATAAATCTCTCGCCAACCACATGAAACAAGGGCGATGAGCTAAAGACAGTACTTTCTTGTTAATACTATTATTGGAAAAGACGTCATATTATAGTAACTGAAAATCCCTGCAGCTCTCCTTACTTAAGGATCCCAGAACTGGAACTTTCTTATGCAATCCTCTGTGAACCTGATATTCTGAGGAGTTTCAGGCTGGGGCTATCTGAGCCTCAATCTTAAGCCTTTCCAGGTTCAAAGATCAATCAAGGGAGACTGGTGCCGCTGCTGTTTTAAGATTTTGAAGATTTGGGGAAGGGCCCGGACTCCATACTCTAACACATGCACTCAGGAAATTTCGATACCTAGTGCCTAAGAGCTATGTATAGAGAAATACTACATTTAAAAGCTATCATTCTTGATGGCTTGGTAACTTCTAAGATAAACATTTTTATCTGCATTGATGTCATTCATCTTTTTTCTTATTTTTACTAACTGTACAGATCAGAATACAGAAATAAGCTTCTTCAAGAAGAGTCTAGATCTTACCTTGAAACAGTTTTAGGCATTTAAAAGTCTAGCTTGAATGTCCTTCAATTAATCTACTTATTTCATTCCTTTGGTCACCTGTCCATTTCTTCATCCATGGAATATATATTGAATGTTTACGTGTGAGGCACTGTACAGGTTGCAAACCTTACATCAAAGCCCTCTTTGAGACTGAAATCTCCTTGACTGGTTGAAGTATGTCAAGCTCTATTTGACTGAGAACCTGGAGTATACTAAATATTGAGGACTCTCCAATAAGTTGGCAAAGGCATATGACTTCAAAGACCACTGAGAACAGAACCTGGCATAGGGTAGGCATCCAGAAAGTGTTCAATAAAAAACCGTGTGCCGGTGCCTGGGAGATCAGAACTACCTGTGGTCAGTGTTTCTTGCATTCATCCACTCCCCTCATTTCTCTGCTCTTATTCACACCTTCCTGACCTCCAGTCAGTACGATTGTAATGAAAACAGATCCACAGCCTTCCAGACACCCCTCTCTCCTTCATTACATCTTCCACAGAACTATTTCCAAATACATATCTAATTTTACCATGTATTTATTTAGAAAGTCTCCAATGGCTCCCTTACTTTCTACAGTAATTGTTATCAGTCTATGAAATAGTTCAACCTACCACAAAATTGGGTTCCACCAAGATGGAAACGCAAAGTACCCCTTCTCCCCAGGAGGGTGTACATTTACATGATATTGGTTCTAAATGTAATCTGCTATTGTACGTAACAGTCAGAGTAAGTTGCAGAATATTCAAATTAGTATAAATTGGTTGGAGTGCCATAAAAACTGTGTGCCCTACCAAGATCACCGGGATCCTGTCAAGGGTGTGTGTGTAGTTACTAATTAAGAACTTATCATTTGCAGCCGGTAGGGTAAATGCCTGATGTTCCCACTACCACATCCTCTACTTCATTCTTAGGCGGACATAACTAAAAGATCACAGACTAATTCCATTTTCCCACTCTCATGTCTTATGTCCTTCCCCTTTCTAAACACATATGCCCTTAAACCGTTCTCATTACTTGTCAGACTCATTCTTCCTCAACCTGAACTGCTATGATTGACACCTTTTCTTGGCACTTACCTTCCACAAACTGACCACAGAATAATCCTCCTGATTGTGACACTGCTCAGGTGACCTAAGGTACTTAAGAAATCTCAATGAGACTCAATGTTCTCATCTGTAATATGAGGGTGTACTTTTAAGTCATGGGGAAATTATGAAGATTAAAATAGGAAATGCAAATGAAATGCTTGACATGGTTAGTAACTGTGATGAAAGGGAAGAAGGTAATTAAGGGACGAGCACAAAGAACAAGAGAATGGTATCTCGAAACTATGGTCAGATGCTGGATGGAGAGCATCTTCACTAAATGCTAAGAATGAGGAAAGTCACTGATCAGAGAGATTCACCATATGAAATCATCTGCACATAGAAGGTTATACATGAAAGTTTCTACAACAGAGAGATTTCATTCAACGATCAGAGTTTAGTTTTCTGAAAGATTAGTAGACTTATCCAGACGCAACTTTAATTCTCTCAATTAAAAATAGTCTATCAACGGAAGTCAGATGATCTTTGGTTTCTCACTACAAATTAATACAGTTGCATTCTGCTTTACATATTCATCTTTCATGAGTTTAATTAGTAAAAGTCCATCCCCAGGGTACAAATTGCCTCTGGATGTAGACATCAAATCAGGCTTCTAAGTCTATAAAGAAGATGACTATACCCTGGACAGCCTTGTCTCTAAGTGACCTTGTCTCATAAAATAGCTGACCTTCCCTTGGTGCTAACTGACCACACTGAGCAACAACTGTGAATTTGAGCTCCCTTGTCTTCAAAGAGCTGACACATCTACTCTTTCCTGTTCATGCTGTAGCTCTCAAATTACAGCAGGAGCCTCAGAAGGCATGTGTAAGGTCAGATGTCTTTGTAATTTCAGCCCCTAACACAATAAGAATTCAGTAAATGTTTTCTGTTAAAAACAACTTAATGAAGACCATTTATCTATGGTAAGGTAGGTCTCTGACCTCTAATCAGAGGATTTGGTCCTTAACAGATATATGTAGTACAAAAATTCTATCATAAAAGCTCAATGCATTTTTCCATGGCTGATAACCCTATCCTTAAAAAAGAGTACTTTAATATTGAATACAGTGTTGCACAGCGATTCTTGTTGTGGTTACATCTAATGCCTTGTTTGTTGCTCTTGTGCAACTGACCCAAGTACCTGATTAATAACTTCATCCAGGGAATGTGTCTACAGTCAGTCATGCACTCCTCAACAATGGGGATATGTTCTGAGAAATGCAAAATGGCGATTTTGTCATTGTACGAACATTGTAGGATGCTCTTCCAGAAATCTAGATGGTATAGCCTACTACACACATTGGTTCTTTGGTATAGCCTATTGCTCCCGGGCTACAAGCCTAGATAGCATGTTACTGTACAAAGCAACACAGAGAAAGTGATGCAATCGAGAGATGTGGAAAAACACGGATGTATGAGGCTGCTTGCTACTGGCGTAACACAGCACTGTGTTTTACAGTAAACTTTTTTCTTTTATAAATAGAAACAGTACACTCTAAAATCATGATAAAAAGTATAGTATAGTAAATATAGGAACCAGTAACACAGTCATCTATTATCATTATCAAGTATTATGTATTGTACATAATTGTGTGTGCTACACTTTTACAAGACTAGCAGTGCGGTAGGTTTTTTATACCAGCATCACCACATACATAACCATGGCTACAATGACACTAGGCAACAGCAGACTTTCAACTCCATCACAATCTCATGGAACCACCATTAAATATGTGGTCTTTCTTGACCAAAATGTTGTTTTACAGCCCATGGCTCATTGCAGATTCAATTATTTAACCAATACCAAAACCCATGGTGTCAAGGATGAGGACCTAATGACACCACAGGAACTGTAAAACAGTTTCTAAAAGCAAACTTTTGTTTCATTAAAAAAATTTACCTAATTTTTAATATATTATTCCATATAAGTACAGTTGATCATTGAACAACATGAAGGTTAGGGGCACCAACCCCATGAGCAGTTGAAAATCTGAGTATAATTATTAGTCAGCCCTCTATATCCTCATATTTCCAACCTGGGATAGAAATACAGTTGACCCTTGAGTTATGTGGGTCCACTTATAGAGAAAAAATCAATGTACAATCAAGCTAAACTGATATATTAAACTGGTCAAGCTTTTACAATACTGACTTTCTGAATAAACCCCAATAAACCCCTATGCTAATTGACAGATTTTTTTTTTTAAATGAACATCCTAATGATTTCAATTCAAATATTTGTGATATTGTTATCATCCAAAAGAAATTGCCAACTTGATGAGAGTATTTGATAGGCCTTATGCAGGAGAGGTCTAGCTCTTGCCTTTTTAGTAGGTAGACTTGTTCAAAACAAAAATAGAGGTTGCAAGGCAAAGAGGGGTCTGAACTTTCTGTCACTGTGGCCAAAAGCTGCTCACTTTAATAACACATTCCAAGCAATTGCAGAGGACGTGACAGTGGAAGCAGCCGAAAGACATCAGCCTAAAAAAAGCTCCACATGAAAGAGTGACCCCAGGACAGAGGACAGAAAGGCTAGAACTGGGTAAAATGAGAAGAAAATCAGAACAAAACCGGAAACATGATATTAATGAAGCCACTTCTAAGAGCTTCATTGTGTAGAGGAGAAAACACCACTAACTCCCTTCCTGATTACAACTGTATATTAATTGGGATTGAGAGATGTCTACATTCATACTTCACCTGACAGCTACCAAGTTGTTAAAGCTCTCATAGAAACTAACTGCATAGATCTTATATCTAGTTACAACCTGTCCCTTCTTAATTTTTCACTTTCTGAACTAAATGTAAAAAAGGTAGTAGCATAAACCAGCAGTGAAAAATACATGGAGGACATTATAAGTAAACTCTGTTATATAGATGAATTCAATCACTCATATCTACTGGGAGCAGGTATGATTAAAAGTGATGTAGTAAATTTGTACATTAAAAAATAACTTTGGGGAACTTTGATCTGGTCAAGGTGACCTTAGGTACATGGAAAATAATCAGAAAACATTTTTTGAATATACATGGGACCAGCTGTACAAGATGTATTAAGGGGCAATTCAGGGTGTTTTTCTGAATAATTCAGGCAAAAGTCTCACTTGGCATAAAACTCAGGTCAAAGTAAGGTGGAGTTGAATTATCTTCCTTTCCCTTGTAACCTCCACTGGTTTTGAGTTATGAGGAGTCAGGGCTAGTTTTATTTTTAGTTACGTGAAACAATGTGAGGGCCACCAGGAAACCTTCCTTTGCCCTTTTGGAAATAATTTTACTGAAGTCTACCTTGGGTTGTCTTTCCATTGGGTTAACAAAGCATTCTCTGAAAATGCAAATGAAAACATATCAATATCTGGGCCAAACACTAGAACGGGGCCCTGGCATCTGCATTTCTAAAAAGCCCTCCAGGAAATTCTGATGTGTACCCACAGCTGTTAAACATTGCTCTAAATAGAAGCCTAAGGAGAAGCTGTTAATAGACACCAAAAATAATGAGATTAGTGTAATCAAGTACTAAAGTTGATGCCATGATTTCTAGCAGTAGAGGCCAATAGGTGCAAGGCTGGGTTATGTACTGTTTCCTGACAACCATATTAATGCATATTCATATACAGACAGTGAGCTATGCCTGGTCTTGGCCTCCAGCAGAAATTTGTCTCATTGGTTCTTGTAGATGGGGGAACAGTTACCAGCCCACGATGCATCTCACTTGTTTCACTAAAGACTCGCTTGATGAATGTAGGAGTTTCACATTTTTCTTTTTCAAAAGAGCAAGGCATGGTGGTGTTCCAATCCCATAGGGAGCTGTAGAGAGCAGGCAAAGTTAATATGAGCCTAGGTAGGTTGATTTTTCTCCCGCAGTACAATTGACATCTCCATTATGCAAATCTAGGCGAATGTTTAAAAGGATGCAAATACCGTTGTCTTTTCAGTCCACTATCCTTCAGTGTTTTAGACTGCTGATTTCATCAACAGCATTAATTTCCACCCAGACTCTGCATTTTGAGTGATTGCGCTGCAGCTGCTCTTTTTGCAGAGAAATGAAGATGCACTCACTTGAGTTTTATGAAAGGAGAAATCATTCGTTTGGGGGAGTGGGAGATATTTGTTGAAGACTTGAGAAAAGGTTAAGTAATCAGCTTCCAAACACAAGTCTTGGATGTGTGTTTTCTTCTTGGTAACTTTGCAGTGTGAAATGTCACTATTGAGAGGCCCTGCATGCACAGCTGGCTCCTTCAGCTGGGGGGGCAGCTTCCATGCAGCTAAGTCGGCTGCCTTATGCTTGCTTTAGAACCTTTGCACCTGCCCTTGCTTCCTCCACACCCTCATTTTCCAATGGGCTTTAGTCCTCATTTGGGCCTTACCTCCTCACTTAGCGTGGCCCTTTGGCAGATTATTCAACTTCTCTGCTCATCTGTTAATGAGAGACTCCGAGGCATAAGGTTGTTAGGATTTAAAACAAACTGGTGCGATGCCAAATTCTTAGCACAATGTCTCATGCAGCCCTCAACGATGGGGACTAACTTGTATGTTAGTGATCAGGGCTGGACTAGGGCGAGGAGAGTGAAGCATTTGTTTTCTGTACCAACAGAGAGGAGGTACCAAGAAACTCAGTCATCAAGATAAATGATATTTTAATGCAATATTTTACAAATTCAAAATTAATACACAAAACCGAAGATGAACAAATCGTCACAATTTTAAACACAGAATCAGTCACATTGCCGAGACGGACCATGTTAGAGCTTGAGGCAAAAGAAAAATCAGCCATACCGATGCCGTCTTTATTTAAAATTCTGATGTTTTGTTCACTATGGATTTTTTTTTCATTAATCTTGAGTTTTTAAAATGTTGTATTAAAATATTATTTCTCTTGATGACTGAGGATTTTGGCCCCTAAGGCGAGGCAGTGTCTCAATGATTTCATTTACTTCCCCTTAGTCAGGTCTCTGCTGGCATTCACCATGTCTCATGAGAAATCTCTGATTTCTCCCCAGCCATGTTGGGACCCTTCTATGTGCTGTGCTTCCCAAGTGCTCCACTGACTTTTGCTGAATGAGAGTGACTTATAAAGCAATTCGTGACTTTGCAAGCATTTATGGTTTCTTCACATGTGTGCCTTAGTCTCCCGGGGTAACATTTAAGTTCTGTCTCATATAGGTGACTCTAAAATGGAGGAAAAGCATCTCTCAGATGAAGGAAAGAAGAGGTAGCACCTATGGTTTTATATGTTGTATATGCACAAGAGAGTGGACAAGTTAAGGGGACTGAAAATCCAGGCCACGGGCCTGAGTCCACACACAAGTAAAGAATATTTTGAAATTTGACAGTGGCACCTTTTGTAGCCCAAGTCTGTACACCTGTGAGGCTGTGTATTACCAGAGGGGGCGCCTTTTTAGATCTGTACAAAATTACCATACGGCCTAGCAACAGCCCTGGGACAGTATTCTTTGGGTTCACCCATAAATATGGAAAAAGTATTTGTCAAAGAAAAAACAACTGTAGTAGGATATGTGACTGACAGCATGCAGGGAGGGTCCCCTGAGGCTGACGTGGAAAGAATGAAGCGTCACCCAGGGCCTGGACTGAGGGGCAACTGCTAGAAGTGTCCGGGTGAGTAGTCACCTGGAATCCAGTTCACGCTTCCAACGTCAGGAGTGGGTAGAAGCAGGCATGGTTCTCCGACAGACTTGCTGGGCAAGCAGATTTGAACTAGAATCAGGGTGCAGATGGCTGAGCCAGAGAGCTCTTGTGCAACAGCTCTTTGCTCCTTCGAAATCTGGAGCAGACAGGGGGCACCATGGGGGCAGGAATTGTCAACTCCTCCCACGCTTCTTGGTCTGCATCTATGGTCCCACCCTTTTCCCACTGCCCTCTGATGCCTGGTAACGATGGATGGTGTTTAATTTTTTTCCTCAGTAGTTCATTGGATCTTTTAATGCAAATCTGGCTATTAAATTTACCAACAAATCCAGGACATATTCTAAAATCCAGTTACCTCAGTTACTCAGTGAGGCGGTAAAGTAGATAGCCGTCCCCAAATGAACCACAGAATAGTTAGCTTGGCCATGCCACAAAGGTGCCACTCTAGAGTCTCTAAAATAACCACATAATTACTTTCTCAAGAGTTCACTTCTAAAGGGTAAAAATAATTAAAAGCACCAATGAGAAATTGACTAGGATCAGGTCACTTCAGGGAACAATGAGCACAGATAAAACCATGTAATGAATTTTTTCCATGAGACCTTGTCTTCATTTTGTGTAGGATTTTAATGCATTAATATGGACATTTTCTTTCTTGCTGAGTGTCTACGAATAAGGTCACATGGATATCCTGTTGCCCCAGACAAAATGTACTTCCTCTGAAGGTGAGGGAGCCATTCCAAAATAAAACAAAAACAAAGGAGGGAAAATTATGTGTGAGAATAACTGGATATAGAAAGAAGGCCTCTGAACCAGAGTTAACATTTGTACAAGGAGAATGTGGAGGGAAGCCTGCCAACTCCTTTATAATTAAAATACAGTC
The DNA here is from genome assembly GCF_000325575.1 of Pteropus alecto. NCBI lineage: Eukaryota > Metazoa > Chordata > Mammalia > Chiroptera > Pteropodidae > Pteropus > Pteropus alecto. The sequence goes on along the minus strand of NW_006494614.1, from coordinate 58,651,853 downwards.
GCCAAACAGCTGTACCCAGCACGGCAAGACCTATCTGGTTTATTACCAAAATCATTTCACTATCAAACTTGGGCCTTTGTTTTCTTCAACTTATTCTGAAAAGGGTTAAAAAAAACAAAAAGGCATACACATGTTATATAACATCATACATACTATATTATTTTATATATTATTCATATGTTAATTTTACTATATATTAAGTATGCTGATTATATTTATGTTAATCATACTATTTACATTTATTATACTTGTATTTATATTATTGTCTTCCTGTTACATTATGCTATGCTATATTATGATATGTTATAAATTTAAATAATTTGCCATTTTCCCTGCATTGAATTAACCAGTAAAGTTCTTAGCCTGAAACATGACTGCTAATTAGAAAATGTTAGTTAGTTCCCTTTCTCCATTCCACTGAAAAATGCCCTAATTCTGTTCAGAGTGGTCTGTGCTCTTTAATCTTAATCCTATTTTTATGTCCTGTAGGCCACCATTTTTTGAGTGTTCACCATGTGACTGATTTTTGATGAATATATTCAAATGAAAAGTGTCATTTTAATCTCACCTGCGAGGTAGGGAGTAGCATTATATTCTATTTTGCAGAGGAGGAGACTGAGCTCTAAGATGCAACTTGCCCAAGGTCAAACAGCCAGTGACTCCAACACCTTGTAGTACCAACCCCTGCTTTTGACTGCTCAGTGTCTCCTCCTACGCAGTTACTTTGTTCAGGATTAAAAATCCGAACTGAGAAGTTAAAAGTGAGGGTTTTACAAAGTCCCGAGGACTATAATGAACCTGATTCGGTTTCACAATGGACAACAACTCCATGACTGACAATAAATCCACTCTTTGAAAAGTGTCAGCTGAGTTAGCTGATATGGCTGTCTCTGTGAAGGTAAGTATCTGATAGCTGGGGCTTACAGGGACTCGGTTTTAATCCCAGGGAGTATGGTGATCGTGTAAGTTTGTGTAAATATAAGTATCTGTTCTTATATTCATTTATTCATTCAATAACTTTTGAGGACTTACTATGTGTCAAGTGCTGGAACGAACATTAGATGGACAGACATAAGATAAATAAGATCTTTGGCCTCCAGGAGCTTACAATTTTAGACAGAAAGATAATTCACAAGTATATATTGTTACAATAAAAGGCCAATAAAAGGCAAATGTATAGAATGAATGCAAATGCTAAGGAGTTCAGAGCTGGGAAGATTATTTCCAATGGAAACTGAGACTTCAATAGGCAGAGAGGTAGACAATGGCAAGGCGGGGTGGAGAAGGAACCTCAAGGATAAAGGCACCATAGCAAGAAATCCAAAGCATGTTTAAAGTAGAACATCTCCTCTGGCCACATTAGGATGTCCTGTGGAGCTCTTTTAAATGCCCGGGGCTGCACAAGCAGAGTTTCACATTTACCTGGTCTGGGGTGGAATGTGGGCACCGGTGTTGTCCAGTAGCTCCACAGGTGATGGACCCCTGATGAGGTCTGAATGAGAGAGGGCTTTGAAGGAAGGGAGCCAACATTTACTGAGCAGCCACATGTGGTGAGAACTTTCCTGCTTCCAAACACACAGTATCTCATTTAATCCTCTTAACAATTCTGCAAATAAAGATGAAGAACTTGAATTTTTGGGGTGCTTACCATAGTTAAAACTGTGCTAGGAGCATTAATAATCTCATTTAGTTGAATGTAAAGTTTATGTTAGCCTGTCAATTCTGGAGACACACAGAGGCCATCTGGGCAAGAAAAATGTTCTTTGATAAAAATCCATTCATCAGCAGCCCTGACTGAAAGCTAAAGTCAGCATTTAGAAACCTCTATAATTGTCCAGGTCTGCTGGAAGGAAAGACTTATTCTCTCAGTGCATGGGGAATTTATTTCTCTGCCATGATATTCTTCCATGATATTTTTCTTTCCTATTGACTTATAGGAGCTCTTTGTATATTAAGGACAGGAGCTGTTATATCTGGTTTTTTATTTGTTTGTTTGTTTTTGTCATATTGTCATTTGTCTTGTAACCTTATGGTCTTCCAAAAATAAAGGAGTTATATAGGTATGTATGTATGTATGGGAAAAAAGCATAGTATATATAGAGAGTTCAGTATTATCCTTGGTCAGGCATCCACTGGGGATTATGGAATGTATCCCCTACAGATAGAGGGGATTACTGTCTCACCATATATTATGAAGCAGGAAGCTAATGATGCATTCCCCAAATGCATATCCAATTGTCCCAGCCCCAGGCATTTGAATAGACCTCTCCTTTTAGATAATTTGGATTCACTAATAAGGATGGGTAAATTGCCCCTGACCTTTAAGGTGGGATTAAAACTCATTTTTAGCAGTGATCTCCAGAATGTGGTAGATGTGTGTGCTGTTTGAATGATGTTAACGTTTTCTCTAACCTCTGGCATTTGTGGTTCAGCTGTTGTGCTATCGTTTTCTCCTAATAGAATTTTAAAACAATTATTTTGTATGTGCATCCAGGAGCCCCATGGCATTGGGAATATTTAAAATTCAAACTCAGGAGTGGAAAGAAGGCATGTAAATCATCACTAACAAATCCTCAGGGATGGCATATTTACTTTCTCTTCTACCTCAGATCTATAAAAATATGTGACTTACAATGACTTAATTAGAATAAATCTAGCCTTGACATTAGACCCGTTTGAATCTATTATATAGAATTCTGACCTTTGGACTCCCATAGAACTTAAAGTGATTTCCTGTAACTAAGTATTTATTTCATATATAACGATGTGAAAGAAAAAAATGTTAAAATGAGATGAACCTGCACAAAAGTAGTCAGAACCTGAATTCAGAAGTAGTTGATTCATTCTTCCCCAAAGACCATCCATTACAATAAAAAATAAAAGTAAAAAGGAAATTACCATACTCGGCACCAGAGTGCTGTATGATTTCTATATTTACATCTAGTCTTCACAGTAACCTAGCATGCTAACTATTGTTATTCCGATAAAACTGATGAAGAAATGGGGGCTCAGCATTTTATCCATGCCTCTCTCCTGGCAAGGTAGAGTCAGGTTCCAATTTGAGTCCCAGTTTCCCTTCTCAGCTCCATCTCTTGCTATAGGTGTGTTCTTAATACAATGAGAAGTAGAATGACCTCAAGGAGACTCCTCTGGCCTCTAACACATTTTGTACTCTTCTCTCTTATTCTCTGTTCACATACGAAAGATTACCCTGGAATAATGCCACATCCACTTGCTTCCCCATGGGAAGAGCTAATCCAGGTAGGAGGAGCTCAGGGATTACAATCTTCCTGCTTCCTCCATCCAGGGTCTGTTGTGTGCATCCCTCCCTAACTCTGTATTCAGTGATGCCAGGTCGAAGCTTAAAATCAGCCATTACAAGACTATTTATGCCACAGAAATCGGCAAATGCTACAAATCAGGGCTTTGCTCTCTACCCGCCAAGCCAGTTGTTAAACATTTGTCACTATACTGCCGCCTCCCTACTTTGGAAGCACTATTTCAGGTGGTTAAGTATTGGAGCTGCCTTTTGCTTAGAAGACGCCTTTGGTTCAAGGGGCCCATGATGGTTGGGGAAAGATAGGAACGAATTCATGGAATGGCTTCAAGCTGGCTCTGGTTTAGGCTTGGGGAATGAGAGATAATAAAGGGAGCCAGATGCGATCGCATAAAGTCTCAGAGCTAAATCTCTGATGTTCCGCTTTTTTTTTTTTTTTTTTTCATCTAGCCACGTTTTGTCCCCCCTACAGATAACATAAAATTGGATAACTTCAAATTTACCAAATTTGGGGAAAGTCTTAGGAGATATTATGAAATACTTTTTTCTATGAAAGGAAAAAAAAATATTTGGTGGCTGATTTCTTTTTATGATACAATTACTGTAAAAACACCTCAGCCTCTTTGGAGAAGGGGAAATATCAGAACTCATTTCAATAGAACTCAAAATTTTATGTAAATTGGATGGCTATATAGATCAACTACTTGACATAGCATTTAACTGGATAAAGATAGAGAGAGTATTTTTAAGCAAATTGAGGCTGTTGCTCAATAGCGGCAGTTGTCAAACGTTTTGGTCTCAGGACTCTTCATGCTCTTAAAAATGTTTGAGGATCCCAGAGGCCTTTTGTTCGTGCGAGTTTGTCTTATCACCATTTACGTATTTTCCATCAAAATCATGAGCCTAAAAAATTTAGTACTCCATTTAAAAAGTAACCCCATAACTTAACATAAATAACACATTTTTAAATTAAAAAACATCTATATTTTCCTAAACAAACAAAAAAAAGTTGTGAGAAAGCGGCACTCTGCTTGTCCTTCCTGCCTGGACTGATGGAAGACAGCTGGACTCTCACTGCTTCTGCTTTCGGTCTCTCACACTAGCACCCACCAGGTAGCCTCTGGAAAACTCCACGGTACATTGGTGAGAGATGAGAGGGAAAAAGGCATGTAGCATCTCAGTGCTTTTATGAAGATAGATTTGACCTCACGAATCCCTTGAAAATGTCTCAGGGATCCAAGGCACCACCTTTTAAGAAACCCTTGCCTTTTTAAGACTTTAAAGAATCCCAAACTACCCTGTACAGTTAAAATGCAGATTTGCTGGGCCCTAGAGATCGCATTCTCATTCAGTAGGTTGGCTTAGGCATCTGTATTTTTTAACAAACTCTCCATACTTTGAGAAAGACCCTCATCTTACAACCGTCAGGCAGGCTTTGTTCAACCTCCCATTTGAAGGCTCAAACATATTGGTAAGTTAGATGAGTTCCCATCCACATGCAAGGTCCAAACCATGAGCAAGAAAACCTCCAATTAAATACCACACATTTCCACTGTATAGAGAGCGAGGAATTTCCTGTAAGAAGAAGGGTACTAGGATGTCCATCTATCACATGTTTATTGAGTACCTACTGTGCAACAGGTACTGTGCTCTAGAAACTCAAAGATGCCTAAGAGACGATCACTGGCTTGAGATGCTTGCAAATCATATGAGGAAACACTCACATCACCGGTGGGGAGAACACGGAGGGCATACAAGGACATCCTCAAAGTACTCAGTGATGGACCATGATTTCCACCCCCTCCTCCCTGGGCTGTAGTAGAGCTACTACCCATGAGTAGAAGACAGATCTTGGCTTGATAAATGAAATATTTCAAACAGAGGTACTCAAAGGAGTGACTGAGACAGAGTGTGGTACGCCTCAAAAGGATTCAGGCAACAGACTGAGAGGGTAGAGAAGACTTTCAACTGAGCTCATTATCAGGCTGTTCAACCCCGATGTTTTATGATCCTGTAAATGATTATAATTATGATCCTGAGTATTCAGGGTCTATTGGCTCCTTTCCTTACACACATATTTTCTTCTATTATGATTATTTAAATGGTCATAATGAACTTGTCATTCTCATTATAATCCACCTCATTTTTTTCCCAGTATAGGACATAAAGCATAAAATTGAAAGTGGTTCATTAGTCTATAAGTTATTGAGAGCTGTGCTATTTATTCATAATTCTTTCCACTTCTTTTCACCCCCCACACCCACCCCCAGGGACTGGCATCTAGTCCTGGCATAGGACTTATTTGCTCTGAATGGAGGCATGAAGTAGGTAGTAGGCACTGTGGGTTTAGAACTGACCCGAATTTTGAATAGTTGCAATCGATAATGTGTACACCCTTCATCCCAACCAAGAGCCATAAGGCTCACCCCTGATTTTTAATGCCAGTGACAAAAAAGTGGCGCCCCTCTCACTGAACCCCTCCTTCATGCTTTGTTAGTTCCCCCATCTCTTTGGCCATCCTTCCCTGTAATTTAAGATGTGAAGACAATAAAACACAGCTTTTCATCAGAGACAAATTAGGAGCCTAGATAAGGATTAATTTCAGTGTTGTCTTGTTTACTCTACAGGGGCAATTTGTGCTCACCATCTGAATTCAATTAATCTGATCAGACAGGAAATTAGCAGCCAAAATTGCCTTTCTGTTAGGTGGACATGACCCAACAACATTTGGAGAAAATTATGATGGCTGCCCTAATTTCTCAAGTGTCATCTAATCAAAAGAAAAAAAAGAAAAAATGAAAAAAACAATGTCAATATTATCTCAAGCTACAATGGCTCAGTGTCTCTCCTTTCCCAGCTGCACGGGGCCTTGAACACTTCAAATGTTCTATGGGGCAAATTATTGCTTCAAATAATTGAAACGTTTATTGGGTGCCTACCATATGCCAGGTAGTTTAGGGAATGGTGATGTGGCAGGAGCAACTCAAGCAAAAATCCATGCCTCCCTGAGTTTATATACCAGTGGGTGGTGACAGACAAGTTCTCTGGATAAAAATAGGGAGTACTGGGGTGCTGGCGCGAGGGTAGAAAATTGGAATTTTGAATTTGGGTGAGTGGGTGGGAGGATCTCAGACAAGAACTCACTGAGATGACACCATTTGAGCACACCTAAATGGAATAAAGATGCGCATAGACTAGATTTTATCTGCTAAGAAGGAAGTCCCCACACTCTCACCCAAATCAGATTCATCCTGGGAGCTGGCTTAAAGTTCACATTTCAGGAATTTCTAACTAGTAGTTCCTGGGCAGAGCCTGAGAATCAAGTTTAACAAAACATTCCCTGCCCTCAGGGTGTTTGGGAACCACAGCTTTAGGAGCTGAATATCCTTTGAATAAATTTACATATAGTTAACTTAATTATTTCTTCAATTCATTCAGCAAGTTCCACAAATCTGGCTCTGTTGAGGGGAGGGAGATTCATCTGGGGGAAAAGACCATCTCTTTCTTGAAGAAGTACACTGTTTAGTGGGATTTATAGAAATTAGTCAAGTATCTACACAAACATAACATAAGTTCAAACAGCAGTAAGGGCTTCAATGACCCATAAAGAACTGGAGCCTGTGGCAGATTGTCCTGGGCAGAGGGTAAGGAATGGCCTTCTTCAGAGTAGGAGTTGAATATAACGAGAAGAACATTTTAGAAAGAGAGAAAAGCATGTACCAAGGGCCTGAGATAAATGAGAAGTCTCTGATCAACAACCTCTTCCAGCAGTATGGGCTTTCTAGAACATTCTCTCCACCTCCAGCCTTGGCTGAAATCAGCCTTCCCCTTGAGGCCACTTTTCTGCTTGCCTCCCTGCTCAGCAAAACTGTTGTTACTGAGGCTTTTTAAGCAGGGTTGTGACTTGATGGGCCGCTCCTTTACAAGGATTATGGTATTGGTACACAGAAGATGGGCTTGGCCTAGAGGGAAGGCTGGAGGGTGAGAGACCGGCTTTAAGAGGCTGTTGTAAAAGTCTAACTATAAAAAAGAAGCCCTGACCCCAGGCGAGGCACAAAACTGAGCAATGTGATTAGAAGTGAAATTTGCACCTCACTATAGGGTGATCTGATTATGGGTCAATACTTAAGAGCTTTGATGTCTATACAGGGGGTTAAACTCTAGGTTCTCTACTGTTGGATAAAGGGCAGTTTTTTGTTTGTTTGCCCCTTTAAATGTCCTAATTTTTGTATGTGGGCATGACTAAACCTACCTCACTGGAGAGTTGTGAAAATGAAAACTAGGATGATAACCCCATAGCACTGAAGCATTCCTCCGGGGAAACCACGAGAGAGATCGACAAATGGTAGGATGACTTGAAACCCTTTCTTTAAAACGTATCTTCACTTTTACATAGCCCTTTGTGGCAGTTTTCAAATGGGCCACCCTGTGGGCTTCTTAATAATTGATATTGTTGTAGAGCTATTTTGCTTGATTAAAGAAACAATAGACACCATAATTAGGGTGAAAGAATGCTCAGTAAATATCATCTTTGTGGTTTCCTGAAAAAACAAGCATTGAAATTACGTGACAAAAGCCTCTTCTTTAAGCGCCAGTCACAGCGTAGACCACGACAATGTCACCAGAGATTGGGTTATCTGAGTGGCAGTGTGCTTACTGTCATATATTAAGAATTGGATATGAAAATGAAAAGGCTGTTTTCCAGCAACCTCATCAGTTAGCTGACAGTGAAGTCCCCTTCTAAAATCCCCAGTGCCTGGCTGATCCGCACGCCCACTCAATAGGCTGGATTTACCACGCCGAATCCTCCACAGCTTAGCCTTTTCTTCTGTTTTTTGAGGAAAGCTATTTAAGTGTGTCCAGCCCGATCTCCATGATGGGGGGTTGTTTCTCCAGCTTAGTAAATCTTTAGGGGCCACGCAGGCCTATTGATCCCAACGATTATGATTTGTTGGTTGTTCTCGTGCAGCCTGGTGGACCTGTGTTCTGGTAAGGAGTGGAGAAAGTCTATGAGCTCCAATGGCAACCTCTGGACATCTACAAAATCTAGAAGGACATCATAAAACTGAGTATCTTTTAATCTTTAAAAATTCAAGTTTTAACAATATAAAAAATACACCTGTGGCATTAAGTTGTTAAGTAGAGAATGCCGTGCTCTGTGTGACGCAAAAACCAAATGTTCCCTTTGCCTGAAATGCAGTCCTTCCAGCTCACTCATGTAATTCAGGGCTACTCACTGCTTTACCTCCACAGGGACACTAATGTAGGGAGGAGACAAGAGAATTAAAATGTCAATCAACCTCTATTCAGAGACTACAATATGCTCACCAGCCCTGCAGCCAGGCCAGGAGGACACCTTCAGAATAAAAGATTTCTGCTAGGATTGCTAACAGCCCATTCCCCACACCAGGAACAAGGGGAAACACAAATATCTGCACTCTACACAAATAAATGCATACATTCCCTATGGCTAAACCTAGGAAAATCTATGGATTAAAGGCTGGGAACTGCCGGCCGGCCTTTCAGGCTACATACTCTTCCCCTTTTCCCTTCCTCACTATGTGTCCCTATCAAAGGAAAGGGGAACTAAAGAATGTCATAGAAACTGAATTCCTTGAACACCCATCCTCTCCCTGTCTCCCTACTCATTGCCTTTCCACGTCTCTCCTGGACCCACTCACTGTCCCACTCAGTGCCTTTACTTGTCCCTCTCACTCTCTGCCTCTGTGAGGAGACCACACTCTGTGGAGTGTTATCCCTTTTCTAATAAACTCTTCTTTTGACTCTACCTTTGGCGTGTGTGTTGAATTCTTTTTACACTCTCTGCCAAAGGATCCTCTTCTTCTCTCAGCGTGGGGCTTGGTCTCCCCACCACTCGGGGAAATTTGCCCTGTCCTGCATTAAAACCAGCAGTCCCTGTCAATCTCTACCCCTTGGCCTCCAATTCTTTACAGGCCTTATCACTCCGCAACATTTCATCATGCACTTGTATAATTTTAAAATGTATCATCTGTCTCCCTTATGAGAATATAGTTTCTGTATGGCTGAGGGCTTTGTCTTATTTGTCCTTCTTCCCCAATAGTTAGCACTGTGTCCGACACAGAGGTACTCCATAAATTTTTGTTGTGTGAACCAGAAGTATCTAATATTGGGTAAATGAATTAACTATCTAAATACCGTTATGAAAATTAAGAGAGGTAATGGATGGGAAAGCACTGTAAACTCTAAGGCACAACACAAATGTTTATTTATTACCATTATGATATGTGAGATGCATCAGATCAAAAATAATTTGCTGTGACAAGATTTTCATATAGATCACTTAGGTTTGAAGAGATTAATCCAGGTAAAGAGGCTTGAATATAAATTATTACCTCCCATTTGCAGTGGCACAGATGATTGGACAGTACTATTTTTATTGGAATTGATTTGTAGTCAATATTCACATAGAATTTATTACAGAGTTTTTCTCTAATTATCCTAAGTAAATAACTCAAATCAAAGACTTTGCAGGGAGAGAAAAAAAGAAGGGCTTCTATAAATAAGGCTGGTTCATAAGTGCTACATTCCATTCAAGTGCCATGAATTATTTCCTTTTTGTCAGTGAGAAACCAGCAAAATTATAATTTCCAGTATTTTATGGTCTTGGGAGGATAGTATGTCCTTTTTTTCTTGACTTATTCTCAAGGCCTATTTTTTTTTGTTGTTGTTGTTTTGTTTGTTTGTTGGTTGGTTTTTTTTTTTTTTTTTTTTTTTTTGAGGCCCATTATCCTGGATTGGGGCTTAAACAGCAGTCACAGTTTTAGTGAACTTTACCTCAGTGGGGGCAATGTTGCTGCCTAGATCCAATTCAATAACATTATGGGCAGTCTTAAGACGGAATAAGGAGAAGCCCAGCCTGGGGAGCTGCCTTGAGCACTCATTTACGAGACTTACTAAAATGTCAATGGAAATAAAATGAGGTGAACAAAGTTTTAGTTTATAGAATTAATCCAAGTTGAAAATGATACGTTACTCAGCTGTACCACATTTTCTTTGAAAAACTATAAGGAATGAATCCAAAGCCCTCAAAGGACATGTGTCAGTAATAACAATCAACAAACTGCAGTCCAAGAAGAAGTAACTGTAGGATTTTATTTGCTAACTGGGATAGAACATACATTCCTTGAGGGCAGGGCCCTACTGTTGTTTATAACAGCATTCGTAGCACATAGAGAAGGGCCTGGCCATTGTAGGCACAGAACAGATAATTGTGGAAGGAATGTTTGTAATTCAAGCCTAGAATTGAATCGCTCAAGGAAAGGGAGGGATGGTGAGGACACAAGAGGATCCCCTTCTTTTTTCACACGCAGGGCTCATCCTCTCCTCAATAAATATTCAACATTACTAAAGAATATCAGTTTGAAATGACACCAAATCATTCGCCTGGCCAAGGTACCCATAGTTCCATTTAATCTCATTTGTCCAACCCAAATTTATCAATTCCTATAGCTGTCATTTCCTCCACCATCAACTCCTGTTTGGACATGACAGGCCAACAGCCTAATTTTTCTCCCTTATATAAGTAAAAGCATTAATCATTCCATGATGCAAGAGTCTCCAGGTTCAAGGCATGTTTGTAAATATGTGGACATCTTTGTACTTCAGTTTCCCATTTAGCGAAGATGTGTCACTACCTCTCCCATTTCATCTTGGAGCCCTCTGGAGGTTTATTGTGTTACAAGTTGGCCTGATTTTCAAAAGAAACATGCACCCATGACTTGATGTTCATCATGGTACAATTCTAAAACCAACCATAGAATTCTTAGCCCAAAAGGAAACTAGATATTTATAGATTACAATAAAACATTTTTTCTCAGTGCAATGCAAGATTATTTTAGATGGTATAGGATGCAATTTTGAGTTTTATTGTTTATGTTAATGTGTGATAAGCCAACAATAGTGCTACACAAAATCTATGTTTACATAGATATTATAGAATTAGAAGCAGAAAAACTTGATGTCCAAACAAAACAAAAATCATGAAATTGGGAAATGAATGACTGATGTTGGGGAAACAAGCCTGCTTCTTATCTTTGTGGAATAAATGAAATACTCAGAGCTAAATGAAGGGTTAGAGCATCCATGTGCCTGAGACGGTTTAGTGTGAATAAGCCCTATGCACTTCTGCTGAGGGTCAAACCTGAGTTCCTGAGTACAAGCTGCTTTGTGTTGTCATGGTGCCAACTTCGGAAATTGTCTTTTGCCTATTTAAAAAAAAGGTGGAGCTGGAGCTTCTTCAGAATAAAGAGGCTTTGTCTGCAGAAAATTTATAGACAGAGTAACTCATAAGGTAGTGGAAATGTGGAGGAAGAAATACTAAATAAAAAATGTAATTATAAATGACTGTTTGTATAAAAGAAAGGGAGGAAGGGAAGAGAAGAAATGGGATGGGAAACAATCATAAAAATGTCTTTGGCATTAGGAAAAGAAGCAAATCTACAAATGTAAATGATGTGTAAATAATTCTTATCATGAGCAAACACGCCTAAGAGGATAAAAGATGAGAGATAAAAACGTGTCCTGAAAAAAATGAAGTAAACTTGAGGGAGAAGGATTAAGTGCTAAATCTGCATAGATGAATGCCTTCATGCATATCGAGAGGATCTGCATTCATACATGGATTCACACCCACACATATGTGTTGTACATATGCCAAGGATTTACACACTCACATCTTTTCCATGGATATTGACGTCCATAAATCATGCTCAGTACTTCATGATCTAAATATTTTAAATTTCACAGTGAGTATGGCTTAATAAGAGATGCTTCCCATTGCAAAGCAATAATTGTAATTCTCAGATGCCCCAAACAAGTGATATTTCCTTGTGGGCATATTATTGCAGTGAAACACAGCCACATCCTAAACTGTAAAACCTGAGCTTGTCGACTTCTCCATTTAGAGCTGTTTCCTAAATATACCTTTTATTCCACACAAACACAGCATGACAGGGCCATCTTAGCACTAAGAGAGTCATTACACACTTGTGTTATACTGTTTTAATTACAAGCTACCCCCTTTTCAGGCTTATTTCAATAGATTATTGCCCTGCTGTGTAATAGTGTATAAGGAACCAGCAGTATCTCTTGTTGGTATACTGTGGAAATTAAAATTCTCAATACTACTTCAGTAATTAATTTCCAAAGAGAAACTAGTTTAGTTTAATAAAGAGATTAATGAAACTGTTGTAGAAGATATATTTCTCAGGAGGTGTAGTACATTATTTTCTTGCATTCGATATAATAGAACGATTTCAAAGGACTTAACAAATCTAGCCTCAATCCTGTTTAACTTAGCATAGAAATGCTTTTTAGGGGGTTTAAAAAGGCAGGGCAGACAAACTGGATCAGAACGTCCCTAAAGTACAAGGGGATAGATAAATTCTCCAGCGGCCAACTTTTCTGGATGGGGAGCTGTTGTCTGTCTAAACATGTATGGTGAAAAGCAAGTTTAGGAGAAAGAAGCTGGTCATAGGTCAAAGATGAGGTCATGGGAAACTGTATCTGGGTCTTGGGGAGAGATGGGCAGTGTATGAAGCAATATGACCTAAGCTGCTACCACCACCACCACCACTACCAGGGTCAACAGAGAACACTTTTCTTTTACAAAGTACTTTTTACACATATTATAACTTTTATCCTTGACAACGTCTCTAGGACGTAGGTATTACCACCATTCAACTCATTCTGTACATGAGGAAATTCAGATGTAGAGAAATCAGGTAATTTTCCTTATACCACGGCTACTACATTAGATAGTTCAAAACTTATTCCAGCTCCTATATTCTTAAAACATACAACATTCACTTTCTCGAATGCCCAGTCAGGATTTTCTGGGGCATTCCCATACTCTATCAATTATGAAAGAGATCCTGGAGTAAGGATTTACCATGACTGAGGTGGCCTGGGAAGAGTCAATGGGGGTGAGAAAGTGATTTTTAGTAAGAGAATTAAAAGGTAGAGGAGATAGATGGTGTTACTTAAAACGGGGGATTATGCTCTCTTCACCTACCCCACGGAGTCGCTCCCACAGAGTCATAAAGGGGTAGAGACACAGAGGCATGGTGTGTCGTGAAGAAAAGCCAGTTATTCAAACTATATACACAGCAGTAGATTAACTGAAGGCAGCAACCTTGACTGATGACAACACAAAATCCCAAGAATCTTCCTGGTGCTGACAGAATTAGCCAGTTTATAACTGCAACCAAGTGAGCACAATCAGTAGTGATCTGTGGACCTGGGAGTACTGTGAAGCCAGAATCACCAAGGGCTCACACTTACATATTTTCTCTGCAGCCTTTCTGGACCAGGGTGACCAGAATTATAACTAAGCTCAGAATCCCTCCTCTGAGTTCCCACAGCACTCTGTACCCTGCTGTAACACTTTCCATACTAATCTAATAACTGTTTACAGATTTTATTCTCCCACCAGATTGCATCTTTATATCTTCCATCCCCAGGTCCAAATAAATGACCTGGAACCGTTTAGACAATCAATATTTGAGACAAAAAGGACACAGCGTTTATTATACTTACAGAAAATGTTACATAATATTTTAAAGAAATTTCATAATACAAGTCTGTGGTGACAGACTTTGCCCTGCACTTTAGATATTCTCTGGAGTCCTGGCAAGGAGAATTGTGACATGAGGGCATGCCATCCAGTGAGTTCTCTGCAATGATGTAAATCATGTTATGCTACAACAGTTGAATTTCTAAGAAGCCTTATGTTTTCAAAAATTGGGATAGAAAAGCAATCACTTTTCTAATAGAAAAGGAGATGCTTGCGAGTTCCGGATGCACTAAGCCGTTGTTTCTCTGTTTAGTACATCAAAAATAAAGGCATCTTTACAGATAAAAGTGTATTTGATTACAACGGCTAAAGCTAAGGCAATTGGCTGGTCAGAATAGAATAAGGCAAATCTTGGTGCTTCTTTGATGACTCTCCAATCTTTCTGCTTGGGCCTTGTTCTTACAGTTCAGCTGTGGCCAAGTTCACCGTCAACAATGGAGAACCAAAGAATGCCAGACAGAACCCAAGAACTGGGCAGGCAAGCAAAGCATTCTAGGCCTCTCTGTTGTGTTTTCATGCACTAACTTCCTATGAACCTATGCCCAGCTTCCATTGTTATACCCAACAGTGGATCATGGAATATAAATCACATTCCTTAATTAGTCGATCACATTGTGTTCAAATCAAATTTTGACAACTTTTTAGTGTAAAAGGAATGCTTACACCTGGGAAAATTATTGAGACCAGAATGCCACACACATACTGAACTCTGTATTTCATTTCATGTCATTAATGCTCTCCAAAAAATTTAGAGTGCACTTATATAATTTTTACATAAAAATTATATATAAACCATAACTAAATGCAAAGTGGAATGTTTTTATACTTTGTATCACATAAATGAATTCACAAATCAAAAAAAAAATATCCATCAGATTGTGTGTTCTGTTAGTTTGGAAAAAATGTTGTAACTGCAGGAACAGCTGCGGTGTTTGCCTGGCACACTTGAGCCAACTGGCGGCAAGATTTCTACGAACAAAACCAAGATGTGCCAGACATATCAGCTGCACACCGCCCGTGCATTGAGTATTAGCATATAGTTGGTCTCTTGTGTTCCTAGGGAACTTCCTAAATTTCTTTCTTACATATTACATAGGTTACATATGACATAAATGTGGATACACATATACATACATGCATGTATACATACATATTCTTGTACTAAAGTCAAACTGCAATGCAGTCACTTTTAATGTTTATAGTTATTATTAAGTCAATTACTATTGTCAGGTATTTACTCTGTTCCAATCACTGTGTTAATATGTGGTTGTACATGTTGTGCACGGGTGTATGTGTGTGTATGTGTACCCATTTCTACCTATCTATAAACATTTAATCTATACAATAGCCTTTGAATGGAGATATTATCATCATCATTTTATAGATGAGGCAATCAAGGCTCAGAAAGGTGAAGTAATTTGTTTAAGGTTACACAGCTGTGATCAACTGAGGTGGGATTAACAATCAGAGGTGCTCCATTCCAAAGCCTGGGCGACCAGCCATCACTTTATTCTGCCTGCTTTTTATGGATAGGGACCACATCATATTTATGACTGTACTTCTAATGCTTAGCTTCCTACTTAGGGTAGAAACTAAATTGATGGTTTGTTGAATGTTTGGACAAACATATTAAAGAAGGAAGGAAGTCGAGGTGATGTAAACATAGCAAGCAATTTTCACTACTTATTTTGAAATTCTTCCTGTTGGTAGAATATAATAACCAATTATACGTGAGGGTCCATCATTTCTCACACAGCCGTGTGGATGAACTCAAAAATAAATCCTGATAATCTAACATTGATGGTGATCCCATTTCTCTTGCTAGTGATGGGGTTAGGGTAGACATTTAACCCGGTCTGGTCAATGAGGCAGAGGGCACATGTGCTGAAAATGAGGGCTTTTAGGAAAGTCATGACACAAGAGACACAAAGGAAGAAAAAGCTCTTTTCTTTCACCTTAAGCTGCCGTGCTTGCCTGTGACCTGTGGCTGTGCAGCTGTCCTGCACACACAAAGAGAGAACCTGAGAAGAATCCAGCAGACTAGGAATGACAAAGCAGAAAGATAAACAGAACCCGATCCTTGATGTTGGTAAGATGGTGAATTATCCATACCTGGAACTTCCCTCCATCGCCAGGCTTTGTTTTGTGAGATGATACATTTTCTTCATTGTTTATAAGAGTTTGGTTGGGATTTTCTGTTACTTGTTTCCAAAGTCATTCTGTTTAAACAAAGAATGCAGGTCCTGGCTGCACTTTAGAGTTTCACTAGCTCTTACCCCACCAAATCCCTGATGCTGAGGAGGAAAGTGAGGCTAGAAATACTAGCAGATAAAGACGTTTAAGTAGACAATGAGAACTGGTGCCACGATGATCAAGTGTGAACAACTGCTGGAAGTTGCAACCAGAGCATGAACAGAGAAAGGAAAAGTGGCAGAAGGCTCAGCTGAGAGGCAGAGGTGCCTGTATGTCACAGAAGGTTTCAAAGAGACGCCTCTACTTGAGACCAGAAATGGTAAGTGAAGAGTGAGAAGCGCTTTGAGATGGGTGAGATGAGAGGACTTGAGGAGAGAGTGTACCTCATCAGCTGCCACGGATCAGGTGAAAGGCAACCACAGTCTGTGATGTTTGTGGTGCTGTGGACTTGAACTTCCACATGAGAGTAACTGGCTTACTGCCTGCTATATAATTTCCCCTTATTTAGGCTTCTTCACTTTGAGTTAAGAGGCTTGGTAAAAAGCAAAGTCTGCCTTTCCAGTCTTTTAGGTGTTTCCAGGAGTGTCAAGAGGAGAGATCATGCCAGCAGAAGCCAATCTCTGGGAAGGGAGTGACCGGGGAACATGTGGATGAACACACTGACATGGCCATTATAATCAGACTATGGAGCTGCCATTAAGTGATGCATTCAATTTAAAAAATATTCTATATTATGGCCAAACCATAGCCTGAAGATTGCATTTGAAGGGGACTATTTTTCCACACCCAACTATCTAGTGGAGGGTGTCTAAGGAGTCAAGACCCTTCACGTGAGGAATGTTTAAAGAATCTGACCTCAAATATCTATGATTCATAATGTAGAATGGCTGGTAGATCTGTTTCTCAAGAGCGAAGAACCAGGAGGAAATAAATATTTTCTAAAAGGCTGATTTGAGCTCAGTACAATGCAGTTTCCTAATAGCCTGATCTTCTGAAAATGAAAGGTTGCTGTTACGTACTCACTGATCATTGGAAATGCTCTAAATGTTTCCAAAGAAAATGGGCAACCACCCTGAGCAAGAGAATGCTATATTCAGAAAGTTGAAATAGTTAATTTCTGTAATTATGTCCCACCCGAGACTTTATGTAAACGCCTATACCACGGAATTCATAGAAACACATGCTAAGTCTCTTTAGGCGACACGGCTTCTGTTTTTCTGGTGTAATCATACTCAGTTCACCCATCTTTTCCCTCTTTAGTTAGCTATGTTTATTTGTTATGACATATTCATTTATTTAACAAAATGTTATTGCATATCAGGCAGTATGCCAAGAGATAAGAGTACCAAGTTTAAAAGAATGTACCTCTATTTTCTACTACTCACTCAGTCTTAGGACAAACAGCAGTATCGATTTGGCTGATTGGTTTGAGATATAATTACACTAAAGCCTAATGAACTTAGACTGTTAATTAGCAAAAATTTTACTCAATTGATAGTCCAAGTAAGGAACATAAAAGCGATGGGAGGAGGCTTTTAAAACCCCCTATCGAAAATCACCCCGAATATTTTAGAAACATCTGCAAAAGAAAACCTGTTGATATTTTTGAGTTATTCCAGTTCTTTTTTAATAGTCCAGCTCATGAATTTTTTTAGGAAACCTTTCCCATTAAATATTATGATTTTTTTCATCTTTATTTATACTTTTTCCTGCTTCAGATTTCTTTTTAAAATTTTGATAGTTCTTCCTGAGGTAAAGATAGTGCACTCCTGTGAGAACATATCCCAGGGTCTTCAAGACAATCTAGGTCTTTTAACGTGCAAAACATGTTCATACTTCCCAATGGCTCATGGTATAATTAGAAAAACTCCAGGCTCTTCATCTGGACCGTACAATATTTGAAAGAAAGTGAAATGTTCTCTTTTCAAACAAAATGCCTTCCCCAAGTCTACTTTTATGGACAAGCATTTCAGGAGAGACCACACAAGGAGAGGTTCCTCCAGCTCTCAGAGTCTCCCTGCACATCTGATTATGGCACAGCCGTGCAGACTTAATGCCCTCTTCCTCGTGGGTAAATCAGAGAGATGGAGGCTTGTTACCCACCATGAGGTCTGGGGAAATTACACTTAGAGGAGGTCTGAAGCTAAATCTCACACCCAGGTCTCCAGGGGTGCCTTGTGTTACCCCATTATACTCAGTATATACCACTGAATATTAAGAGAATAAGCCAGTGTGTGTCTCCCACTTGGATATTTCAGGAAACTCCATGGCTATTAAACACTTGGTAACTTCTCACCGTGCCAGCATAAAGACAGCTGTACCAGGTAACCTCAGATGCAAAGCCTTTCCACATGTTACCGTTAAATTAAAATCTGGTATGTTGGAGTACGTCCAGAACAGGACAGAACAAATGTGATTAGCAAAGGGGAAATTTGCACATTTGTTATGAGGTTTATAGATTTCTGTTTGAGTGCCTCTACCTACCCCCACCTTTTCTTGCCAGAAAGATGTAAGTGGCTATCTTTCAAAGCTCTAGCAAAGAAGGCAGCCTGTGTTGGAACTAGACAGATCTGGGTCCAAGTTTTGGCCCTGCTACTGTCAGCTTTCTGACCTTGTGACTATTACGTAACTTTCTGTCATCCATAAAATGAGAGAAATAGAGAACATCACCATCATCATTCAGGTTTATTGCAGGGTTCCCAAACTTCAGCACTAGTGACATTTTGAACTAAATACTTCTTTGTGTGTGTGTGGGTGGGGGTGGGGGGAGGGTTCTGTGCACTATAGAATATTTAGCAGCATCTCTGGCCCCAAAGATGCCAGTAGTACCTCCAAGCTAGCTGTGACAACAAAACCATGTCCAGACATTGCCAACTGTTCCTTGGAAGGCAAAACCATCCCTAGCTTATCGAGGGGCTTAAGTTAACAATTTCTGTAATGTGCTTGTCACAGAGTTAGAATTCAAGGAAGAGCACGTCTCTCCCTCTCACCGCCATTTAGACTGTTGACAATCCAGTATTCCATTGTTGGGTCAGCCTGTCTAGCACACATATCCCTTTGGATGGTGACAAAAACTGTGATTGCCTTATTGGGTGGTAGGTCTATCAGTCAAGACGCCCGGTGCTCTGCTAGCTAAAGAGTAGATCTGTGACCCAAGCTAGGCTATTTGGAGCCTCTCTCTGGAATTTGAGGGTCCACTGCAAGGACCCAGGGGCCATTGGTGTTATTTAATTTCAATGGCCTCATATGAAGAGAATGCTGCCAGTTCTTGCTACCAAAGCACAGAGCTCTCTGGCTTCACAGCCTAAGGATCTGTTTCACTGGTTTCATTGTCAGTTCTGGGAGCTTTTCAAATACATTCTTTTTTGATTTTTAACTTTGCCCAAGTGGTTTTAAAATTTTTCAGCAAAGGCATGTTAAGTGACATAGTCTCTAAAAGTGATTGGCGAGACAAGATGACATTGAGGAGAAAAAAGAAGCTAGCGGATGGGGTTGCGGGTGGCTGCTTGAAAACATAAGGTTTCATTTTTGTCTTCTCTCTCCCCACCATTGAAAGTGTGAAGAACCAGAGCATTGCATCACCTGGGAGTTGGTTAGAGATGAAGAATCTCAGGCTCCACCTAGACTCAATAAGATCCCAGGTGATTCTAATGCACATCTATTTGTTCAAGCATTTCCCAAGAGAGAGAGACTAAGCTTAAAGGCAATCATGTGGCCTGTTCCCACAGGCTCCCTATGGTTGGATGGTGGGCCATGTGGAACCCACTGTGCCAGGAAGGAGACAGAGAAGGATGAGAAACAGATCCTAATAAAGATATTTAATTCTTCCCAAACCCCAGACATCTAGCCCCACTCATTCCTGTCCCTTCACTTAAATATTTTCGTACAAATATCTTCTTACCTAACACCTTGGATCAGTATTTTTTAAACCAGGTGTCACGATTCATTTTCAGATCATGAAATCAATTTACAGATCACGGGTATCATTTTAAAAAACAAAATAGACTAGAATAGAAATGAGAAAGTGAGCACCACCTATAGTAAGGATAGAAAGTATTATTTGTAAGACTTTCAAGAGTGTGTGTGTGTGTGTGTGTGTGTGTGTGTGTGTGTACTGAAGGTGCTGGGTTGTGATGTAAAACCTATTTTTTTTTTTTACTGTGGGGCCCTAAAAGAACATTTGAAAGTTATTGTCTTTGCTCTTTGCCAAGAGTTGTCTCAAGAAAGAGCCATTCAAGATGGCTGAGTAGGTAAATTCTGTGCTTGCTTCCTCTCACAACCATATCAAAATTACAACCAAACTACAGAATAGCCATTATTGGGAGTTGCCTGAAGTTTGGCTGAACAGAAGTCCTACAACTGGGGACACACAGAAGAGGCCACTTCATGACTGGTAGGAGGGGCAGAGATGTGAAATGGGCTTGTCCCACACCTGCGTGTGGTGATGGAGAATCAGGAAAAAATATCTCAGCAGTGAAGGTCCCCCTGGAAGAGCGAGGGGGTCCCAGCTCCATACCGGGCTCCCCAGCCCAGGGTTCCACTGCCAGAAAGAGAAGTCCCCATAACTTCTGGCTGTGAACACCAGTGGAAATGAAGGGCAGAGGGAGTCATAGACTTCCCTCTTAAGGGGCCCATGTGGACTTACTCACTGATGGACTCACTTGCTCTGAGCTCTAGCACTAGGGCAGCAGCTTGAAAGGCACCAGGGACACACAGGGAGGAACTGAGTTGTCTGGCTTTGGGGTGAGGGCTGGAGGGGCAGCCTTCTCCAGACAGAAGTGCTGGTAGAGGGCATGTTCCTTTGCTGAGCTCTCCATCACCTGGCTTGCAGATGCAAGCAGCCAACATATATGAGTCTCCATCAACCTAGTTAACAATGATTGCTCCACCCTGTGATTCCTTGTGACCCCACCCCTCCCAAAATGCAGACCCACCCAAGCCTTGTCCAGTGGATTTTCCATACAAATGGCCTCTCTTGGCTCATACTGCAGACATTCCTGAAATTTCTCAAAGGTTCACAAAACCTAAATAAGCAGTATGCCCCGTACCTCTTGCTGAGCAGCCCCAAGCCTGGCACTAGTGTCAGCCAGCTTCAATTTGTGGCTTGGTCTCTCAAGGCACTCCCAAACCCAGCTTGGGTGGCAGCCACATGCAAATTGCATGCTGGCTCATGCCAAGTGGCCCTAGGCAGGGCATGGGCTGCAGCTGAACTTGGCCTGCATCAGGGCCCCTCCCAGGAGGCCCTGGCCTACATGCCCGGTAGCTGGCTTTGGTCTGAGCTGGAGCATCACCAGGGTCATACGTGAGAATGACACATCAAAAGGGCAGGCATGGCAGGCACTAGAATCCTGCTAAAATGAATCCGCTCTATAGGGTCAGTCCCTGCACAACAGCTCCTACACTGGTCACAGCCAGTCATCACAACCAATCAGCCCAAGGGTCATACCCTCCCACTGATGAGCAAATGGCAACCAAGGCTCAACTACAACAGGAGGGCACACACAACCCTTATAAGGGACATACTTGGAGTACCCGGCTCAGGTGACCAGGGAAGACTGTGCCACTGGGACCCACAGCACACTTACTATATAAGGTCACTCTACTAAGATGGGGAGACATAACAGTCTTACCTAATACATAGAAACTAACACAAGTAGGCAGCCAAAAATGGGAAGACAAATGAAAGAACAGAACAAAACTCCAGAAAACAACTAAACAAAATGGAGACAAGCAATTTACCAGATGCAGAGTTCGAAACACTTGTTATGAGGATGCTCAATGAACTTAGAGGAATAGTAGATGGACTCAGTGAGAACTTGAACAGAGAGATAGAAAACATAAAAAGAATCATTCAGAAATGAAGAATACAATAACAGAAATGAAAAATACCTTATGAGGAATTAACAGTAGATTACACGAAGCAGAGGATCAAATCAGTGATTTAGAAGGTTGCAGAAATCACCCATTTAGAACAGCAACAAGAAAAAAAAATCAAAAAGAAGATAGTTTAAGGGGCCTCTGGGACAACATCAAGCGTACCAACATTCATGTCACAGGGGTACCAGAAGGAGAAGAGAGAGAGCAAGGAATTGAAAACCTATTTCAAGAAATAATGACTGAAAATTTCCCTAACCTGGTGAAGGAAATAGACATACAACCCCAAGAAGCTCAGAGAGTTCCAAACAAGATGAATCCAAAGGGGCCCACACCAAGACACATCATAATTAAAATGCCAAAGGTTAAAGACAAAGAGAATCTTAAAAGTAGCAAGAGAAATAGCAATTAGTTACCTACAAGAGAGCTCCCATAAGACTGTCAGCTGATTTTTCAGCAGAAACTTTGCAAGACAGAAGGGATTGGCAGGAAATATAAAAATGATGAAAACCAAGGACCTATCCAGCAAAGCTATCATTTAGAATCTAAGAAAAGATAAAGAGCTTCCCAGACAAGAAAAAGCTATAGGAGTTCATCATCGCCAAGCCAGTATTATAGAAAACGTTAGAGGGACTTCTTTAAGAAGACAAAAAGATTAAAAAATAGGAGTAAGATGGCAATAACTACATATCTAGGAACAATTACTTTCAATATAAATAGATTAAATGTTCCAATCAAAAGATAGAGTGGCTAAATGGATGAGAAAACAAGACTCTTATATATACTGTCTACAAGAGACTCACTTCAGATTGAAAGACACACAGACCAAAAGTAAAGGTATGAAAAAAGATGTTTTATGAAAATGGAAACAAACAAAAAAGTTGGAGCAGCAGTACTTATACCAGACAAAATAGACTTTAAAACAGAGGTTATAAAAAGAGAAAAAGAAGGACCTCGTTATCCCACTTCTGAGTATTTATCTGAAGAAACCCGAAACACTGCTTTGAAGGGACATGTCAATCCATATATTCATTGCAATATTATTTATAATAGCCAAGATATGGAGGCATCTTTATGTCTTTTGGCTTCCTGGGTGTCCATCAATGGACGAGTGGATAAAGAAGAGGGTACACACACACACACACACACACACACACACACACACACACAATCACACACAATGGTATATTACTCAGCCATAAAAAGAATGAAACTTTGCCATCTGCAACAACATGTATGGACCTAGAGGGTATTGGGCTGAGTGGAATAAGTCAAGCAGAGAAAGACAAATGTCATATGTGGAATCTAGAGAACAGGATAAACAAACAACAGAAACAATAGATACAGAGAACATTTTGATGGTTTTAAGACTGGGGGGTGAAGGGAGGAGGGGATTTGAGAGGTACAAATTGGAAGTTACAAAATAGTCATGGGGATATAGAGTATAATATAAGGAATATATTTAATAGTATTGTAATAACTATGTATGGTGTCAGATGGGTACTAGATTTGTAAGTTATATAAATATCTAATCACTGAGTTGTACACCTGAAACTAATATAATACTGTATGTCATCTATATATATGTGTGTGTATATAGAAATATATATGTGTATATATGCATATTATATATATGTATATACACACATACACATATGTGTGTATATATATATATAGATGAGCCATTAAGAATTGTTTCTTTTCTCCATCTTTTAATTGTTAAAATTACTCGAGAATTTTGTTTGCTGGGTTCCATGATGGTCCATCACAGATTATCCTTAGAATCTTAGAACCAAAAGAAGTTTGCTTCTTTTTTTGGAAGAAGTGCTCTGGTTTACAGTCCAGGAAAAACAAGGGTTAAGTAAGCTGCTAGGAGGTCTGAAGTTCAGTTGTAGCCCAAACAGTGAGTTTCCTTAGTCAGGATTCAAGACAAATATTTTCTATTTGCCTTGTCTTATGTGACTGATTTTCAAGCGCTTCTCTTCCTGTTCTATGTTTGTAATTGCATGTTACACATCCCCTTTTTAGAGGCATCTGTAACATAAATCAAACAATCCAACACATAAAAACTAATGCACAGAGAACTCCATTGGCTGCCCAAATAAGGATGCTGAGAACAGGAAGTGGGTAAAAATATGCCTGGGGATTTTGTTTTCCCCATGCTCAGAAGACAGACTCTCCAATCGGCATCATCTAGCCTTTATCGAAGACATCTCATGTGCCCAGCACTGTGCCAGTGCTTTAGAAAGCTTCTCCCATGTCGTTGGGAGAAATGTCCAATAATGTGGACACTGGATCCTCTTATCTCCACTTCACAGATGAGAGAACTAAAGTTCAGAGAGACTAAGAGGCTTTCCCACCTCATAAGATCTGCACCCGATTCAAACCTTGTCCTCTTAGCCACTGTCCCATCTTGTCACCCTCATGTTGCCTCCAGCAGGCATTTCCATCTCCCCAGCCTGCCGCAGCCATAACGAGGAGTACGCATTTCTCCCTTCCCATCAAGATGCTTGAGTACACAGCTGGCAATTATGGATGATATTTATGACATAGCGCACAAACCTCTTTTTATCTTTTCCCGTTCCCTTTGTTTATATATCAAATGGAACAGCATTCACCCTCTTCAAAGAGAGAAGAGGCAGTGATGTGGAATGAATTTTTCACAAGTGGAATTTGATGGTGAGTGAAAGATTTATTCAAACGAGAGAGTATGAAGACTGGTCACATGCTTGTCATTTATAGCATCGTGATATGTTCTATGCCATTAACTTTTAATTAACTCAATTAGATCAGAATGTCTGACACCGCAATGAGCACATATAAACACCCCTGTTGGTGTCATGTTGAATTAATGTTTCTGAATGGCAGATTCTCCTCTGCATTAATAGGTTTGCCACCCTGGCTCTGTTAATTGTCCCTGGCACGTACGTGTTGGTCACATCTGATATGTGCCAATAGTCCCCAGTGCACATGCAGCTCCAGGAAGCCACACACCAGGCACCAAATCCTTCACAGCCTTCCCTTCTCTCATCTTAATCAGAAGCAGCAACACTATTTTCAGCCCTAAGGCTTCACTAGCATTTTTTCTCCTAGTGCAACCACTAAAATAGGCTCTTAGATATCTTTGAGTTTAATTTTTATTGGGTACATTAAGGGGGTTCATCTTAATAATCAAGAAACAAGACTGTTAAATCAAGCCATTCTCAATAGGGTGTTGCAATTTCAAATAAAGTATACCTTTTTTGGCTCTTTCACCTGAAATTAGCAGTAAAAGAGAGAGAGAGAGAGAGAGAGAGAGAGAGAGAGAGAGAGAGAGAAGAGAGAGAGAGAGAGAGAGAGAGAGAGAGAGAGAGAGAGAGAGAGAGAGTGTGTGTGTGTGTGTGTGTGTGTGTGTGTGTTTTAATAGACTTCAGCAATACTACTATATAGAGCTATGCTTTTCAGCTAAATCAATGTCTTCACTCATCTTAATGAACATTATTAGTTCAATTCATTGCCTAAATCAAAAATAGCCCCCAAACAACCACCAATTTGTGCTTGGTTATAAAGGCCCAGTTTAATTTATCATTTCACACATTTAATCAAAAGTAGCAATAATGAAACTTGAAAATGACCAGCTTTGCTGGTGTGTGGTCCCACTGGGGTTCATCTTCCTAACAGATGGTATCTTCCTACAGAGGTGCCTTCTCCAGACAGGTTTCCTCTTGTAAATGTCTTACATCATGGACCCCACATGGGAGAACTGGGACAGATGGAGACAAAGAATTAAACCTAAAAGCTAAAGGAGGTAGGGAAGGAGAGACCAATGTTCTTGAACCTTGGCCTTTGGGATTAGCTTGAATGGTCTTTATATTTATTTCACTTTTAGTAAAAATAGATACAGATGAATTCCACTTAAGTGACAGCTATACGGGGCTTCTTTGAATTTGTCACACTGTCACTTTCCTTCCTCTTAACCTTATGCACATTCTGTCCCTTTATCCATGAAACACCACTTTCTTCATCTGGCTAACTCCTGCTCACCCTCGAGTAAGAAGGATCAAATGCCACTTCTTTAGGAAAGCCTCTCTCTACCCCTGGACTCGATTAAGACCTCATTCTGCATTCCTGTGGTGCCCTGTCCTTTCCTTTCAATAACACTCATCACTATTCCTTGTTCAATGTTTGCCTCCTTACCAGATAATGAGCTCCAGGGGCAACTACCTTTGTCTACTGTTCCCCACAACACATAAGTACACAGGACGCAAGAGCAGTAAGCATTTGCAGGAGAGAGGGAAAGTTAAGGAGCATGAAATACATCAGAGCCTATCACAAATTCCCAAGGGCAAGGTCAGGCTGCAGATCTCCGAGGGGCTCAGGAGGGACTGGGAACTGCTTGAGGGCAGGGGCCATATCTTCTAGATTGCATCTGCCTAGGAATTTTTTAAAAATGTTTTGAAACATTATCTCTAATGTCCTTTTGGTCTCGAAGGGCTCTGAGTTGGCAATAAATACTTAAAATAAAATCATCATTGGGCCCTGATGATCTCAGAGCATCAATTCTTCATAAATACTTAATTAAAAAAAAAAAACCACTTATGTTGAGCTAATTTATATACCTGTTTAACCCTCAACAGCTCTATGAGGTTAGATCTATGTCAAATCTTTCAAGGTTTGACCATAATCGGGCTGCTAGCTTCTCTTTTCTGATACCTATTATGTGCCAAGCACATTGCAAGGTGTTTAACTGACATTGTCTCATATAATTTTTGAAACAACCTTATGAATTATAAGCCAATATTTTCATTTTACAGGTAAGGAGACAGAAAAACTACATAGTTTGCTCAATCAGAAAGAGGTAGAGTTGGGCTTTGAACTCAGTCCTGGCCATACCATTTTATTACAAATATTAACAATATCTCAACTACGGTTGTCCCAGATTTTCATATTCATCCTGCTATTGGCCCAGGAAAGCAGTCTAGATGCCAAAAAGATGATTTTCAAGGGTTAAATGAGGCATTGCCATCTGGACCAGCACAGCCCTTGCAGAAGGAGCCAAGTTGGAGTACGGTGATAATCAAGTTTGCAAGATGTGTGACTCATTCTTTGCTGGGCATGATGGCAGGGACTTTCTCTTGTGGAGAAAATGCCAAATCACTAAATATGCTCATGAAGGCATTTCTCAACATTTGAGAGGCTTACTTGTCTTTATCTGTGGGATAGCTATTTTCTGCATGCATGTCTAATTTTCTACTGCAAATACAAATACACACCTTACAACCAACTCTAGTTTAAAGTTGGGGGACGGGATAGAGGCCCAGCCTCTTGGGGCATCTCTTCACTTCCCTTTTTAATTTCAAAGCCCACTGTCATGAACACACAGCCCATGCTGAGAAAATCTTAATATGCTTGGACCCGGCACAATTAGTTTCAACGACTGAATCCTCAATCTTTTCCATAGTCGATTTCTTCGATTGTCAGTATTTTTTATTAAAAATAATAGCATGATAGCATGAGGTTTTGTG
>NW_006494614.1:58605047-58624377 GCF_000325575.1 Pteropus alecto | reverse complement strand
CCTGCTGCTTCACAAGCCATCTGTCACAGACACCTTGGGCAAAGAAGCTACAAAAAGCATGAGGAGCACTTTGATTAGCTACAAAAAAAAAAAAAAAAAAGCTGGCCTCTTGCTTTTGGGCAGATGAATTTTAGCATGTCACCCAGCATTTTTTCTTACTAGGGACGTTTGTACAAGGAATTTAATTGATCCTATTAGACTCGGTATAGGAATCAGTTATCTTTATAGTTATACTCAGCCAATAAGAGAAGCTGGGTGAGTCACTTTTAATGCTGGCCTCAAATTGGAAGAAGCACAAAGAAGCTAAGCAAAATCCTGGAGAATTATTGAACAGATTCAAGGTTTGGGTTTTTTAAAAAATTATTTATACCCTACATCAATTCATGCTAGATTTGAGGTAGCTTGCACAACTAATCACAATAATGTGGAATTTCAAATAGATGAAAAGAAGAATCAGAAAAAAGAACAGGAAGATAGACATTGCATGCCATCTGCAGACATAGTGCTATGTCTGAATCACAAATTTGACCTTGTGTGTCTTGTTGGCCAAAGTAAAAAGGAAAATATGGCCAGTATGTGATACAAATGGCTCACAGGGATGGTGGTGAGGGAGAACACAGGTGCTTTGTCAACTGGATTCCTGACTAGTAGATCATGAATCTTCCAAGAGGATCCTGGCACCATAAACCCTAGATTCCATTTCGATTAATGACTAAATACTAGATGCCAGGTAGTGAGTGGCCTCAGTGGGCTGGCTCTCCATCCACAGATTGATTCTGAGCAGAATGTTATTACCACAAAAGTTTGGGAGAGTTAGATGCCATTATATCTATATGCATTGTACATATCCATGTGTATGGATGTATTACAAAGTACACGGTGCCCTAACAGTTTCTTAAAATGATAATCTATTACGAAGTTGTACCTGTGCATGTGCATAGGTGGTTGTATATACATAATGACACGTCTATGTGTAAATACAATAATAGCAATAGCTAACGTGTAGGGTACTTATTGAGTACCCAGCTCTGTTCTATGCATGTCCCATGATCTTAATTAAGGGTATTTGGAGCAGGGCGACAGCCTGTTCTGTCAAACCACAGCAAAGTGGCACTTGAAAGGGCTATGTGGCCTGTAAAGCCCCCTGAAGGGCCAGGTAACCCCTTAGGTTGACAGCTCATCAATGTCACCAGCTCAGCTCTGCTTTCACATTCCCTGACCTGCTTTACAATGAAACTCACAGGTATCCTATAGCTGATAAGCTCGGGTCTCACAACATGACCCCACAGCTCCCTGCCTTGGACACAGGCGGCCTCTTGCTTTGATCAAGGTGACTAATTGGTAAGGACTCCAGGTGGATGAGGCAGTTTTCTAGGGTCACAGTCTCATAACACTCTGAGCTTTAATATGCACAATCCACACAGAAAGGGTCATCATAGGCATAACTACTTAGTCAGACACCCTACCCTAGAGGCACAGATAACAAGTCCCCCTCCCCCTCACCTCCTACAACAAAGTACACTCTCTTAGGAAGCCTTTTACGGAATCGTAAAATAGAAAAAAATCCAGCTTGGAGGATTTTTATGTTACAAAAAGGCAACTTTTAAAAACTGAATTTAAACTTGGTTTGACACTTGTTCCAATTACTTTACTTCCAGGAGGACAACACAATAACAGTTATAGTTTTCACTTTTTTTTTGAATACTTACTCTGTGCCAGGAGCTGGCTAAGGATCTGACACGCATTACCTCAATTCTCCTACTACCATAGGTGCTTGGTATAAGAATCAGACCTACTTTAAAAACCAGGATTTGAAGTTCAAATAGTTGAGATCTCCTGCCCAAGAGATGACTGGCATTTGACAACTAGTCCATGAGACTTCTGAGCCCAAGATCTTAGCACAGGACATCTTACCCTGGGCACTGTTGACCTTTGGGATTAGGTAATCAGCTACTGTGGGGGCTGTTCTCTGCATTGCAGGATGTTGAGCTGTATTCCTATACATATACATTAGATGCCAGTAGCATTCCCTTCTCCATTCATGACAGACCATTAAAAATGTCTCTGGACAGTGCCAAATGTCCCCTGGGAGAGTAATCTTCCTGCCCCAGGATGACCCTTAATCAATGTGCTAAAACTTCCTACTATGGCTGAAATGCCAATGGTTACCACGCAGCTACATTGCAAAACTCCTTGTTACATCTGATTTGACCCAACCAAGTCCCCGGTAGTCCTTAGCACAAGAAAGGATTCACTTTAAAGAGTAGGTGGACTCCTAAAATGTTTTCCATAAACACAAGTTTATAATGGTTTGAAGATGATCATCCTTGCTCAGTAAAATCTTATTTTCCCCATTTGCAGTCATTAGGAAGTTATGGCCATGATCACATTAACCATAATATCCTAATAAATACTTGCCTAAAAATGTAGTGAACACATCCATAGATTAAAACTCTCTTCAAATTTTAAAAATGCCACTCATCTCCTAAAATAAAAATATGTGAGGCGGGGAGGCTCATCTGCATGCTTGGCACCAGAGCTTAAAGAAGTAAACGAGGGGATTGCAAAGCTGGGATAATATCAGAGCTTAAGGATCATCCACGGATCGGTCTATACAGCTTGCACCTAGACTCTGAGGGTTTTCCTGGGCATTAGAAAGAGGCTTATCTTCTGAGTCTACACGTTAAATGCTTAAAACGCTCAGCTAGGTGAGGGGAGTGTGCTTTTGTGTGTATCACCGTCTAGCAGCCCCAGCTCTGATGTTCCAGCCAGGCAACTTCCCGAAGTGCCTGATTCTACCACAGAGTATACCTGCTGGTCTGATGGAACAAAGCTGTGTGATTGAGAACCTCAACTTTGGAGATGCATATCCGAAAACGAATTCGGTCTCACCACCTTACCACCTGAATGACTGGACAACTCCTTTAGCCTCTAAGAGCCTCAATTTCCTATTATATAAAACAGACTAATGCTAGAATCCATGTTATATTATATAGGATTCTTACAAGGATTAAATGAGGTCATTCATGTAAAATACTCAACACGGTGCTGGGTACCTGGTAAAACACTCAAATGAATAGAGCTATTATATTTTTATTAAACTTTTTATTTTGAGATGATTGTAGATTCTCATGCACTTATAAAAAGTATACGGAGAGGTCCTGCATACCCTTTACTCAGTTTCCCCCAAAGGAATTACAAACAGGATATTGACATTGATGTAGTCAAAATATAGAATAGTTTCATTATCAATAGGATCCCTGCTGTGCTATTAATTTTATTATTCTCCAAAGTCAGCAGTGGCTAAATATATTGGGGATGTTTGGCCTGAAGAGAGAGGGGCAAAGAAAGAACATTTACTACATGACAGAGATGAGAAACCAAAATTTTAAAGTCTCTTCCCCCCACTTCAATGCACCTGTTTCAGAAGTCACAGTGAAATCCAAATTACCACATGTTTGCATAACAATGTTACTGATTTTGCAACAAATGACATAAGTCAGTCCCATAACAGTTGACGGAAAAAAAAGAGTATAGTTTAGAATGTTATTCTATAAATAGACTCCTGAGCATACACAGACGCTGGAAGCATTTCTATATGCTTCGTACCCTCCAGGGCCTCGGCGCGCACTTAGAATGAATCTCAGCTTATAACCTTGAAGACTCTAGTTCATCTGGGTCCTACTCACCCCTTGGATTTGTTTGCTAACTAATCTGCCTCCCTTGCTACACTCGCACTTCTCTATTTCTTGACTATTCCAAGTCTGTGTTGGTCTTAGGACTTCCCCATGTTTTCCTTTAACCAGCCGTGCTCACTGCAGACCTCTGCCTGGCTGGTCCCTTATCAACGCTCCCTTCTCAGCTCACGTGCCTTTCTTGTCGGCCCTATTTGAACAGAGCCCTTGCTCACATGTTTCCCTCTTCCTGTCATGTCACTTCCTTTCACTTTTGTCTAGCGCTCCTCATTCCCTGATATTCTGGTTTTATCGAGCTCCTTATTTATCCTGTTTCTTCCGGCTAGACTACAAATCATGAAAGCGAGAGCTTGCCTGTCTTCATCCTTTTATTCTCAGCACTTGGGACAGTGACTAGTATAAATTAAATGTTCTTTGAATGTTTGTTAAATTAATGAATGAAAAAAATAACAAAGGGAAATCACTTTTTGGATGCCCATTGGTTTTCAATGAGATTTTTCATTTTGATAGTGGCAATTCTAATATTTCTTTATAAAAAAAAAAATCTAAACTAGACAGAAGCATTTTATCCTAAAGGTAGAGATAAACCACAGTTACTATCGACCTAACCCACGATGAGTTGTTATTTGTCTAAAGGGTTTGCTACTAACCATCTCAGGTAACTGGAGTTACATGGCCTCTCTTGTCTCTTGTCATGTCTCTATTTCAAAGAAACAACTACTTATTTGGTCAATGACAGTGCCGTTTTGGGGGGTTGTTAGCCAAGCATTTATAGAAAGAATCTGGAGTTAAAGTGTTATTCAGTTAACAGATGCACATCTTTCATTGGGAAGTTTTGATCCAAATAGGAAACTGGACCTGCCTCATGAACCCCTTTTGTGGATGATCTCTAACAACAATTTCAAACTTTCCATATGTTTCCATATGTTTCTACATGTT
Organism: Pteropus alecto; assembly: GCF_000325575.1. Lineage (NCBI taxonomy): Eukaryota > Metazoa > Chordata > Mammalia > Chiroptera > Pteropodidae > Pteropus > Pteropus alecto. The sequence continues at coordinate 58,619,743 of NW_006494614.1, read as the reverse complement.
TTAAGAATGCAAAATTTGTAAAGTCTAGTCTGTCACAATTCCCAGTACCATCGCCTTGGAATGGACATCATTCAGAGACAGAGATATCTCTGAGACAAATACCCCTGACCGGGTTCCTACTGCAAATCCACTTAGATGACATGGACCTGTTCATGGGTGTGTGCTGTCGAGTCCCGGTTTTTCCTTGTGTTTGTTTGATTCTCTGCCCACTTGCCTCACCTGTAAATTGGCTATAATGATGGCACCTCTCTCATTAGGTTGTTCTGAGGATTAAATGAGATGAATTAGTAAAGCTTTAACAAAATGCTTCAAGCAGAGTAAATTAATGTCATTACTAACTGTACAGAACATTATATAAGTTACGCAGGGGCAGGAGTATGCTGGTAAATGCTTCACAACCAGCTCTTTGAAAAAGTGCAAAAGCCCTGGGTTGTAACATTTAGCCATTCTCATGGCATAAACACTCCTGCCACAGCTGATATGAAGCTACAAACGCTGACCGTGGAGTTGGAAAGAGATTCTAATAATCATCTCAGGAGAGCTGGTGGCTCCAGCACACCAACCGCTGGATTAGAGGGCACAATATCCTCTTTGCCTGGTCAATAAATCTCAAAAACAGGTTCTGTATGACAGATAACTTGCTAAAGAGAATCAAGTATTGGGAATCATTCGGGGAAGGCTAAGGCCAAGATCCAAGCACAGAACAATTGGGGGTTAGGAGTTAAGCTCTGGAGGACATCTCTGAAGTACCCTGGATTTGGAACTGCATTTTTTCCCCCACTCAAAACTATTCCTAAAAGGTCATACAAGAGATCACAACTTCCAGTCTAGTTCTTGAGGACAAAGAAATGGATGAGGGATTATGAACTCAAAGAATGAACATTAGCAGATTCTCTGCTAGATCTAAAGGCACAAGATAAATATTGAGTTCTGTTTTGGGATACTTCCAGGGGAAGACGGCAAAAGTTCATTTGGGGATGAACATGGACTGTTGACAACACTAGATTTTAGAAGAGAGTTCTGGGCTGGACAGGGAAAGTCTCTGCATAGAGTGATGGGTTAAGCAAACTTTGGGTTTGGTTAAGACTAGAAGGAACAGAAATGTAAAATAAAATAAAGGGAAGAAACTTGGAGAAGAGTTCATTTAAGATTAGAAGGAGAGAAGTTCATGAGTGCTTTTAGGGAAAAATTCAAAGAGACAGAAAGGCAAGTCTGAAAAGTTATTGTCATAGAATCCAAGAGAAAAGAGATTTGCTACATCATAGAAATTCTCTTGGTCTACCGACCTGCTGATGATGCTTTAGCCTTAATTTTATTTTAAGTTATTAACCTTGTGAAGTAATCTTTAATGTGATGCAATTATACCTGCATGTAACAGTACTTCCTGTTGATGATGTGTTGCTGTAGATAGAGGTGAGGTCTTCGATAAGCTCCCAAGAGCACAGGAAAGGCTGTGTACCACAGCAAGTACACATCCCCGAGAAGAACACGGCCCAAGAGTTTAGAATTTTTATTTCTCCCTTCTTCTCTTTCCTTCTCACCCTCATACACACATGCACACTGTTCCCTCCCTTCCTGATCTCGTTCTGTCCTCTTCTCGTAGCTCTCCCTTCTCTTGACCCTGCTGATGGCAGCGATCTGGGGCTGTGAGTGGAACAGAGCCAGGGACTTCTCACAGGGCTCAGTACCTGCCCCCATCTCATTAACACTCCTCATCGGGAGGGTCTCTCAAATGAAAAACATCAATCTTCCTCTCTAATTCATCTTGTCTTCTCACCCTCCCTTTCTCTTCCTTCTACCTAACAGCCTGGTGTCCCCGGGACTTCTGAAATGGAGCTGGGGAAACAGCAGAACAAAGGACCCAGATCCACAGGTGACGTTTAAAGAGCAGCAGCTCTCTCTAAGCATCATCTGTCCTTTGGAAGTGTGTTTTATTGTTTTCCATGCCAGGGACTGCATTTAGGCTTCTTGATGTCGGGATTTGATATATTGAAGCATTGTTTGATTTGCTCATTGACAGGATTTAGAATTATGGGTGGGAAGGATACCATAAATGACAAAAGCCAATTCTTGTATCTCGGATTAAATTGGAAATAAACCAAATAGTTAAAAACGATAAGGTAATAATTTCTCAATTTTTTTCCCAGGCTTCATGCAAAATCCAAAAGTAAACCCAGGGGAAAACAAACAACAGGCCATATATTTAAAGGTAATTTAAAGCAGGGTGGTGGGGGGATGATATCCAAAATCTGAATCATATACATGTTTAACAAGTCTTTTATGGAAAGTATGCAAAATACTATTTTTTTTTTTAATGTAAAAATGATGACAGCATGGGCTGCATCCTCGAGATGTCCAGAATGTAACAGAAAAGCGAGTAACTGGACCATGACACAAGAGTCGCGTATGTGCCACAGTGAAGCACATACAAAGCTGGACCCTCGTTAAATAAACTCTAGTCCAGATACTTAAATAAAAGCTTATTCTAAAATCTCGATTGTAACAATAAGTGAGAAATAATTTACGTTTAGGCCAAAAAACATTTTGGTGATATAAAAAACAAGAATTAGATGAGGTTTTTAATGTGCTGAAAACACATTTAAACTATATGTCAAAGCTCAAGATCTAACCCCGGTTAATGTCCCTTGCATGGAGAAACAATGTGAATTGATGTTTCAAATAAAAAAGCCAATTATTTAGTTAACAGATGATCCTTGATTATAGGCTTGTAGAGACCACAACTAATAATTCTAAGTCCAAATGGGTTTCTCGAATTTTACATTCCAAGGAGGCCAGCTCAGCCTCAACGCATTTCTCTCCTAGTACCTCTGATCAAAGTCAGGCGTTACTTAAATTAACAATTATCTGTCCGTGCTGAAATGTCTTCTCCTGCCACGGATTTCTCCAGTGTTTGAACTTAAATTTAACAGGACTGATGTCACCTTCTCACCGCAACTTCTTGTAGTTGTTTCCTACAGAGCAAAAGTCTTCTAAGACGCTCTTTTGGGAGATGATGGGGGTTATCCCTCATCAAGTAAGTCTAGACTACTAGAAGCCAGAGGTTAAGAAACCAGCTTAACTCTGGTCAATTCAGGTTTTTCATACTTGATTCTGTCTGTCTGTCATTTATATATGTATCTAACTATGGCAATGTATGCAGAAAAGAGCTAACACAGCAGGGCAGAGTCAGCTGTCCACAAGAAGGGCTGCTTCCAAGTTGGGCTCTTGGCACACATCTGGGAACCTGGATTTGGGGAGGGTTCCCACTATTCCCTAACTCTGAGAGTGACTCACTGTGCCTAACCTGTTTGTACAAAAAATGTATGTTTTATGCTGAACGCCCGCTTTCTTTCTGGAAGTCTGGAATTTTGTTACATACCAGCCAGAGGGTGCCTAGGTGACTTGCCCCCAATAAAAACATCGGGCACTGAGTCTCCAATAAGCTTCCAGATAGACATTTCACATGTTGTCACAACAAATTGTTGGGAGAATTAAGCATGTCCTGTGTGAGACTCCTTTAGGAAAGGACCCTTGGGAGCTCGCACCTGGTTTTCTCCACACTTCACCCCGTGCGGCTTTTTCATGTGCTGGTTCCGCTTAGCATCCTTTCACTCTAATAAATCTTAGCCGTGAGTACGACTGTGTGCTGAGTCCATGAATTCTTCCAGAGCATTACCAAAACTGGGGACCCCTGACACGCACAGCATCCATCAACATTTGGCCAGAAATAGTGTTCTGAGAACACTTAGGGAAACACTGCTCAATAGCATAATTAAGAGAATGTATATAAGACACAGAGCCCAGCTACTGGCAGATACGATGGGCTCTATAAATAATAGTCATTAATATTGTTACTCCAACATTCTTATTAATAATAAAATTCTGAAAAAAATAGGAATCTTCCTTGCCATACCTTTGAATATTAGCAGTGTACTCTGTACACTGCTTCACACATAGTAACCACTCACTAGATGTTTGTTAAATGAATTATTGGGCCTTTATTTACAAAGTGCTGTGCCAACACAATAAAGGCCATTTGAAGCGTGCTGTCTCAGGCCTCTCGGAGCTCACAAATCTAAAACAAATACTATCAGTAAAGACAGAGCTGTGGATGAAAACACAGACTGAAACTTGGTAATAAAAAACAAATGGATGCAGATAAAGACAGTGGTCAATACACTCTCACTAAGCGGAAAGATGGACACTTATGTATGTTTCTAATTTTGAAGGCAGACATTGGATGCGCTTTAGAATTCTCCATTTCTATAGATGTGAATTAGGTGGTCCCATGAAAGCCTTTTCTATAAAGCTAATAAACCCACATGGGAGAAGGCTTAATAGCTAATGAAGTAGAACACACTTAAAATGGTGATGACACACTTCCAGAAAAAAAAAAAATCTAAATCTAAGCCAGTTGGATAAATTGTTTATATGATATATTTCTTGTTCCAGTAAAATTTCATTTTTACTGAGGCTAAGATCTTATGCATGAACTAACCATAAGTAAATGACCGTGTATTCCAGCTTGCCCAGGACGAGGCTCCACCAACTACTAACCATATCTTGGATAAGCTGCTTAACTTCTTGGTGCCTCAGTTTCCTTGAAAGTCAAATGAAGGTAGTAACAGTACCTACCTCACTGGGTTCTTATAAAGAGTGAGAAAAGCTATCTGAATGGTATCTGGTACAAAGTACAAGCTTAAAACTACTGTTTTTGAGGGTATTTGCATGTGAGCCAGGGAAGGTGAGAAAGCAACTTAGCCAGGAAAAAGTATGCAAGTGGCATGTGTGTCTGTCTCCCATGGAAGATGCTGTCACTTGGTTATGCTTCTCTTTCCTGTTGATCCGGAGGCAGCCTCAGAATCTTCTTCTACATACCTCTCTGTTTTGGACTGAATTGCGTCCCCTTTAAATTCATACGTTAAGTGAGGTCTTACGGGGTGGGGCCCTAATCTCATATGACTGGTGTCCTTACAAAAAGAGGAAGACATCAAGGATGTGCGCATAGAGAAAAGGCCATGAGAGGACTTAGCAAGAAGAAGGTCGTCTATAAACCAAGGAGAGAGAAAGAAACCAAAAGAAACGAAACATGCAGATCCCTTGATCTTGGACTTCTAGCTTCCAGAGCTGTGAGGAAAAAATGTGGTTTAAGCCCCTGGTCTACGCTATTTTGTTATGGTAGCTTGAACTGACTAGAATAGTCTCCAAGAAGACAATCCCCTAAAGCAAGCACTTCCTGGGGATTCTCCCAAAGTTTGGTACTGTCCCTAGGACAGAGACTTCTGCCTGTTCAATGAAGATCTTTTGTCACTCATCTAACTTCCTAAAGCCACTGTGGATCTTGTGACTGACACTGGTTGGCTCAATCTGCCTGGGCATCTACATCACCCTATAAATTCAGCCCATCCTGACTGGACCATTTGCCCTCTCCAGACACATCTGATTTAGAAAATCTTGGTTTGGGTTTACATTGGCTGCAAATCAGAAATTTTGGAAAGAGTCCTTTAGCAACGGAAGATGAGCAACCTGTTTTTCTAATGGCTTCTCCATATGGCATGGGATTCTTCTGGGTACCCATCCTCCCTAATCATCCCCATCTCAGTAAACTGCCTAAACTGCCTCAGCAAAATGCCTTTCTTTTTGGCTCAAGACAAAAATCTCCTAATCCCCATCAAAGCTTCTTTCTTTCACAGCATACATTTAATCCAGTAGCAAATCCTGTGGCCTCTTCTTTTAGGACATATCTCACATCCAATCCCCTCTTATCTCCTCCATCTTGGCCATTTTAATCCAAGCTCCACCCTCTCTCACCTGGTTTAACACTATATCCTTCTTCCTGGCACTCTGCATCCACTACAATCCTCTCCAGCCTACTTCTCTCAGCCTTGCCAGAATTCCTGGTCAAAGACAGGTCAGACTGCATCCTGCCTCTGCTTAAAACCTTCAGTGCTTCCCATGTCACTCAGAAGCCAGAGCTTATACAAAGGCCTATAAGGTCCTGCATGATCTGCCTCCTCTCTCTCCAATCTTCCTTAAACATATCAAGCTCACATCTACCCCAGGGTCTTTGCACTTGCTACCAGGGCTCTTAAGAAGGAGTCCAGGCCCTGGGAGAAAAACCAAAACAAAAACTGGGGTACCCCAACAGAAGCAGACTGGTAAAAATCTTTCTATAGGATTTTCCCCGAGCTGCTTCCCAGACGGTAGGACCCTGTCTTTTGTAATACTCTCTGCCCCCAACCTGTCTGGCTGTCTCCCCTGCCGATATCTGCATAGCTCACATCCTTCCCTTTCATCAGGTCTCTGCTCAAATGAGCTCTCTTCACAGAGGCCGGCCCAGACCATCATGTATAAAATATGATATTGCTCAACCCCTGCCTTCTCCATCCTTCTCGCCTTGTTTAATTTTAGTCATGGGCATTTATCATCACCTGCCTGCTCTCTTGCTGTAAGTTCCCTGAAAGCAGGAACTCTGGGCCATTGCTTAGTGCCTCAAAGAGTATCTCACAGGTAGTAGGAGCTGAAGAGTCATCTGTTGAATTAACGAGTATATGAACAAGTGAATGAGTGGGGCAGGTGGAAAAGATAAGCTTCACTTCTAATAAACTAAGTCACAGGTAGTAGACTGACTGGAATTATGACATACCTTTTTTTTCTTTTTGACATGCTGGGAACCCCAGAACCTCTGGCTAACTCGAAGCTGCTGAGGGTTAGTCAGCGTGATGCCCCAAGCTTGATGGGTCACAAAATAAGACCATCCTGAGGTCATAATGTTAGAGAGAGGCATGTAAATCTTACCATGACAAGTGGATCTTTTGCAGATTAAAAAAATATTAATTACTTTTGGTCTATAGTCTGTGTTTAGAAAAGGCTTTCCCTTTTCCCCTGGTGCATCGGTGGCAAAGCATCCAGGCGGTAAAGCGCTAACTTAATTTTCTCCTCCCATTCATCTTTTTTATTTCCAACTTGAGAAGCTAACCCTGCTGCTCTCCCTCTGCAATGATAACTTATAACTGAACTACTGCTGATCTCTCACGTTAATGAAACTTCACTCTATTTCTCTTAAGAATGACATGGGCAGGGTGGTTTAACAGCCAGTGTGACAAGGCAGGTACTGTATTTAGAGCGGGAAGTGAAGTATTAGCCCCTAGGCCAGCACTGATTGTTGGCTTCTTCATCTTTCCTTGAGAAAGCAACTGAGATGCTAGCAATAGCACACACAAGGCATTTTGCAATGGCTGATTCATCTCTCAGAATAAATGATTCACTCCAAGCCCCAACTCTACTCTTAGCCCAAAGGAGAGGATGACAGGATGCACATGTTCTTTACAGCTAAAGTTAAAACAAAAGAAGACTGTCTTCCTTTATCTATGCTGGATCTATTTCTCTATGACATAGAGGCAACTTTATATAAGAAGAAGAAAGCATTCGAAAGGGGATATTCAGTGCCTGAAACCACAAATCAAGATTGGTTGACTAAATAGTGTCTGAAAGATGTCACTCAACCAGAACCTTCAGGATGCTGAGACGACAGAGCCCAAGGTCTTCTTTGCTAGTCTAGGACAGAATCTACCTAGAACCAACCCAGGCAAGAAGATCACTATGGAGACAGAAACCCATTCACACACTCGTGTGCTTTCTCTAGGATTTCAACTCCTATGGAAATCCTATCTCAACAAAAAACAGACAAGCTCAAACTTAATGGACCAGCTTATGAGAAAAAAATGAGACCCGCTCTTCATTCTCCAGGTGGGGATGAACTTCGTAACCAGGATTCCAAGGGGAGGGACCACAGTGCAGGAGCAAGCTGATGGACTCTGACAGGGAACACATGGGAAGAAATTCCCAGTCCTCTGCCTCTGGTTCTACAGCCCCAAGTTGTATAGTTACTTTGACTCTCTAAGCCTCATTTCTTTAAAGCACCACCATGTAAAGCATAGATGAATTACCAGTATCAAAAAGCACACTTAATGTTTATTGAAGCACTTATTAGATGCCCAGCTCTGTGCACATAACATGTAATACCCCATTTCATCTTAACGGCTCTGAGAAGTAGCTCCTCACATTTCTCCATTTTTATAGATGTGGAAACTATAGCTCAAAGATTAAGCAACTTGCCCCAAATTACTTAGCTAGTGAGAGGTAAAGTGAATATTCAAACATAGACCCATATGATGCTAAAGATGACACTTATCCATGACTTCTGAGAACTGCACTTTCCAAAACAGTAGCCACCAACCATGTGAGTATTTAAATTAAATTTAATAAAATTGAATTTAAAAAATTCTGTTTCATAGTTGCACTAACCACAGTTCCAGTGCTCAATAGTCACTGTATTGGACTACCTCATATTGGATAGTGCCCATATAATACATTTCCATCACTGCAGAAAGTTCTATTGGATCACACTGGTCTAGACTTTCTCCAATACATAAAGTGCCTGACTTTTAGTAGGCATTAATAAATGTGAGGTTTAACAATGTCAGAATAGAATTGGGATTATTCCTCAGACTAGCTCCACTAAGCTAGGTCACAGCAGGTGATCCGGGTCGTGGGAAAGCTAAAGATTATGCCATTTGGGGTCCTCTTTAACCAGGATAATAAAAGGCACAATGTAAAATTGCAAACAGGTTTTCAGTGTCCCGAATGGCCAGCTTCCTTAGTTTCTAGTCATTTGCTTCTGCCTCAGGAGAGCAACATAAGCATGAGTCACCAGGCTATGGTCATGAACACATCATCATGGTGTAGGGTCCTGGTCCGCTTTCTGTTGAGGTGGGCAGACACTGCTCTTCTACCTTCCCTTTGTACTGAACCCCTCTCTCTCCGAGCTATAATTTCCTCAGAATGTTGTCAGGTGTGGACAAGTCTCCCATGCTGCCATGGACAATGTGCAGGACACCTTCCTTGGTTTCCCCCAACTCCCTCTGCCCTGCTCGCTCCCTCATCCTTACACCTGGGTTTTCCTGTCCTGTCTCTCTCATCTCCTTCACTATTTTTTATGATTTGTAAAAAATGGAGGTTAAATTTACATAACATAAAATTAACCATTGTAAAGTGAACAATTCCGTGGCATTTGGTGCTTCACACTGTGGTGCAACCACCACCACCATCTAGTTCCAAAATGTTTTGTTCGTCTCGAAAGAAATCCATATAACCATTAGCAATCACTCGCCATTCTCTCCACTCCCTCGCCCCCAGCAACCAATCTATTTTCCATTCTTATGAAATTACTTATTCTACACATTCACATCAATGTATGCATAAGATATATAACCTTTTGTGTCTGACTGCTTTCGCTTAGCCTACTGTTTTCGAGGTTTATCCACGTTGTAGCATGGATCAACACTTTGCTCCATTTTCTGGCTGGATACTATCCCACTGAATGGATAGAACAGATTTGTTTATCCATTCATCAGGTCGTGGACTCCCTTACCTCTTGATTAGCTGAAACAACAGGAAGTGGGAAGAATGTAGTCTCCACCACATTAATGAAGGAAGTCAAGGCCAAACTCTCTCCGGAAGCATCCTTCCAGAATGGCTGACTATGCAGCATCTCAGAGAGGCTTGTTGGCACTCACTGGGCATGTCTACACTGACCATTTCCTTCTGGTTTCATTAATTTTTTTTTCCTCACCAACATTATCTAAAGCATGATTTCTACAATGGGAAATAATTCTCAGAGGAGAATATTGATAAAAGGTTTGGTTTTGAAAAGTGTGGAATATGCTGGCTTAAAGAGCCTTCTCAAATGCAGATCTTTAAAATATCTTTACTGTGTCAAATGTGCGCTGTGAATTTTAAAGAAGCAATTATAGTTTTCGATGTTTCCCAAACTTTCTTTGTTCCTAAAATATACCCAAAGGAGCACAGAACTCGTGTGTGTGTGTGTGTGTGTGTGTGTGTGTGTGTGTGTGTGTGTGTGTTGAGGGGCATCTCTCAGTTCTTATTTTTACTCTGTGTGTGTGTGTGTGTGTGCGCGCGCGTGTGTATTGAGGGGCATCTCTCAGTTCTTATTTTTACTTGTAAAGAGTTTGAAAAAGCTATATTAATATATGAATCCTTTTTAGGTCCACGTAATTGGGAAGGGGGTCCACACACTACAGGGACTGGCATGCTGCTGCTGGGTTTAAAATAGGTACATTTGGAATCACAAGTTAAATATCTTAAATATATTTAAATGCAAATTATTTCTGACTTAATCATATAAGCTATATAAAATGTCATGAGCTTAAATTGCTGTTGAAAGGTAACAACTCATAACATAATATAATATCCATTTGGAAAAATACCTAAAGCCTTCAGCACTTCATAGCAAACAGGTTCGAGGATCTCAAAGGCAAAGTCATAAAAAAAAAAGTATCTTTTAGAATGCACATTTCAGCATATATCCTCAGTATATTTATTAACACTTAAAATATAATCTGCTTAAGTGTGCCATATAGTTGGAAATTGTGTTTCTGAATAATATCTACATAATTTTCAATAAAAATAAACTTGCAGTAGATTATCTAGATTTTAAGGTACCGAAGACAAATGGTCTTTGCTGGAATTAGTTTTCCCTTAGGAGTAATATAATAGAATTTGTCTTTTGCAATGAGAAAATAAAATTTAAAAACATCACACAATAAAAAATGAGCACTGGTGAGCTCTGCTAGAACCATTTTACTGGTTGCTTCTCATAATTAAGGAAGTATCACTAGCCAGCTCTGACATGTCAGGATTCCGCTAAAATGGAGTTCGGTTGGTGAAGACTCGACGTGGTTAGATGGAAGGTCCCCATGTTTGAGCACACAGAGCTCTCAGCAGCCCTACAGGGTGGGTTTTGCCATTCCCACTTACTCCAGGGTTTCCTACCACAGTACTATTGGCTTTTGAGGGTGGATTATACTTTGTGGTGGGGACTGTCCTGTGAATTGCAGGATATTTAGCAGTGTCCCTGGCCTCTACTCCCTACATGCCAGTAGCACCCTTTCCCCAGCCATGACAACCAAAAATCTCTCCCGACATCACTGTCTCCCGGGGGCCACCGTTACTCCTAATTGAGAGCTACTGGTTCGCAGTGAGCAAACTAAGCATTTAAATGATGTGAGAAAGAGCCAGTATGTGGAGCCTGGGCTCTGCAGGGGGAGGCTGGGAGTAAGTTGCCATTTGGCTCTTTCACCTACCTGCTGTACCCAATTCCTGACATGTTCCCTATGCTTCATTTCTCCAAATGAAAAATGCACAAAAACGATTTCTACCTTCAAGGTTCTAAGGAGTATAAGCTCCTAAGGGGACAGCAAATGTGTTCTGTTCATGCTCAAACCCCTCATGCCTAGAACAGTGTGCTGGCATGCTGGTGGGCACGTAATCTGAAGAGATCATCCAGGAAACGCACTTGATCTGAGCCTGACGCAGTGCATAGTCAGGCTTGGCTGCTGCTATTTTGTAGAAGTTGCACTGGGGCAGGAAGCTAGACTCAGAGCTGCCTGGGTCCAGGGCCTGAGTGCTTCCCTCTAAAATGAAGACTGGTTCAGGGTCAGCACCAGGTGCTGGTACCTGCCAACTTAGGCTGAGTAATCAATGCTCTAATCAGTTGCCCTGCCTCTCCAGTGAACAAGATGGCCTCAGAGTGAGTCACTATTTGGGGCTCATCTTGTGCTTAAGTGATGGATCCAAAGCCACTCTAAGTCTGAGACTGCTCCAGATGAAAATTACAATCAAGTGTTTAAACCATTCGCTGATTCTCACTTCTTCTGAAGAAAATGATCCTCAGGAAACACCAAGATGACACTGAAGAGAAACAAGGAAAGTGTGAAAGAGGCCTGGGCATCTGTGCTCTGGTAGGAAAACACATCAGAAATACGAGAAACTATCTCCAGCACTTAAGAGAGAGCCACTAGGGGTCCACTGAGAGTTACTTCTCCCTCTAGTTATCACCCTATTTGCAGCCAACAGAAGAGGAGAGCCCCTTGCTCACTCTGCTGGCTACGCCATCATCTTCAGGTTCTAGAGCTGGGCGTAGCCAGGGCCACAGTTAAGTTCCCTCACTTACCAGCTGTGTGACTGTGCATATCCTGTTCTCTATGCCTCTATTTCCTCATCTATAAAAGGGGGCGTGGTGATAGGAATAATGACCCCCAAAGATGTCCACATCCTAATGCCTAGAACTTGTTAATATGTTAGAGCACATGGCAAAGGGGAATTAAGGTTGCGGATGGAATTATGATTGCTGACTTTAAAATAAGGGGGATTATCTGGATTATCCAGGTGGACCCCAGGTTGATCAAAAGTCCTAAAAATGGGACAGGGAATGGGTAGAGAAAACCAGAAAGTTCTCAGTGTCAATGTCAGTGTCAACCAAACATTGCTGGCTTTGAAGATAGAGGAAGAGATCACAAACCAAGGAATGTGGGTGACCTCTAGAAGCTGGAAAGGCGAAAAATTAATTCTCCCCAGAGCCTTCAGGAAGAATCGGCTCTGCCTGCTGATACTAGTGAGACTCGTATTTAACTTCCAATCTCCAGGACTGTAAGATAACAAATTTGTGTTGTCTTAAGGCCCCGTTTGTGATAATTTGTTATGGCAGTAATAGGAAACTAATAAAGGTACCTAACTGCATGAGTCATTGTAAAGATGAGTGAGATAGTGTATACAAAGGACTGAATATAACCCACATCGCATCACCAATATCACTGTTTTGTCATTGTATTACTCAGAGTAGGAGTCAGCATCAGGTCTAGCCCACAGGCAGGACAGCTCCTCTGGGCGTTCAGGCCTGCACCCAGCTTTCTGAGCAATGCTCCAGAGGGGGAAATGCTGGGAAAGAGAAGCAATGATAAGCTTCATCTTGCATGCTACATCTGTAGACACTTCTCGCTTCGCAAAGTCTTTTCCAACCACTATTTCATCTACTCAGGAAGCAGTGTGCAGATGAACTCAGGCAGCCCTTTGCCCTTGATCTGGAAATGTGCGTTTGCTGCAAGCCTCCGCGAAAATGACTCCGGGGAGCCTGTCCCGGAAGGGACTTAGTTCACCTCTTGGCCCGACAGCATTGCCACCACATAAAGGTGACGCACATTTAGTGTTTCGTCTGAAATCTCCGGAAAAGGGAAATTTATAAGCTCCCTTTGGGACTATGATCTCAAAAATGCTTAAAATCACATGGTCAAAGGGCTGCGGAGCTACCAGTGCCTGAGGGACGTGAAAGCCCAGCTAGTCCAGGCATCCGTCTGCTTCTGTAAAGCATCAGGGAGTAAACACTTCTGGCTTTAGGGCCATGCTCTGCTGCAACTCTTCTGTTGTAGCATGGAGATTTCATGATTAAACTCTGCATTAAAACCTCAAAAGGAATAGAAAATGCACGAACAATTAATCGTGAAATGCCAGTCACTCAGTTTTCTGAGCCTTTATGACCAAGTTGGCCAAGACCTCCTCCTCCGATCTACCACCTTTACCTGTGCTATCCCCAAGGAGCCCATGATCAACTGAATGTTTGCCCCAAGCCAGAGGGTATAATGGACTTCAAAAGAGCACAGAGGAGCCTCCTCCTGACTTGTTACTGTCACACATCATCAACCTTGTCTTAGGTCTCACTAACGCTCTTCGATATGCTAAGCCATCACTTAATGAGGATGCATTCTCTGTCTGCTTTCACTTTATGCCACTTTCAGAATGCCTGGTCTGGCACACTGAACAAGGTTCAGTCTGGCCTCATTGCAAGCAGGGAATGAGCATTCACAAGTGACAGGGCACAATTAAGCCCTTTATAGAGAGCACATATTCTTCACAGCATAGTACCAGAAAAGATGGACTTCGCTTAAAAGAGCCCATTATGCAAATTTCTGCACCTTCAGAAGAAAGAAAAAGAATATGGGCATGATCTTTTGGTGCCTAAGGCCTTATTGCGAGAAAAAGATAAGCCTTCTTCATAGTAAAGATCTTCAAACAGGTGCCAATCAAATGAATCAACAGCTAACAGCTCTAGCCAACTGTGTTTAATAAGTAATTTTGAGATAGCCCACTGATAAACCCCCAGAGAAGAAAGAACTAAAAGCTTGGACTTTTAACAGAGAATGTTCACTTGGCCTGGATATTGAGCCAAACTAAATGCGAAGGACAGGCAACACATGGAGCACTCCTCACCCCTCCACACACAAATTTAGAACAGAAAGTTTTCTGGTTGACTCTGTCTAGACGGGCACTTTAAGGCTGAGCTTGGGGAAGGCACGGCTTTATCTTTTATCTCCGCCCCCAGCGCCGTCCCCCCTGCTGCCCCCTGCCCCTCTCCCCCCTGCCACCGTACCTGGAAAGTAGTGGGTTCTCAACAAATGAATGCATTTTTGAATTCATTTCTATTTCATGGCAATTTGAATATTGTTGACTTGCTCAAATAAATCTTATCTTTCTGAAATGCAAATTCAATGTCATTCCCTTGCTGAAAACCCTCCCAGGCTTTCTTAGAATAAAATCCAGGCTCCTTACCCTATACTGCAAGTACTGGCAGGACCTGGCCCCCCAATTCTTGCTACTCATCTCATCCCAAAGTACATCTTATGTTTTCACTATGAGTTTGGATTTATCTCCCAGATCTTCCTGGGTGAGAATGCCATTTATCTGACATGTGCCACTCTGGCTTCAGAGATCCAGAGATAGGCCTCCCTACCTCTCCCTTGTCCTTCGTCTTCTGCTAGCAACCAGGGCCTGTGCAAAATCCC
>NW_006494614.1:58591075-58604903 GCF_000325575.1 Pteropus alecto | reverse complement strand
CCAACCTGATCATGTTACTCTTCAGCCCAAATGCTCTGATATCTGCCTGTCACCAAGGGGTAATACGTCTATGTTCTTTTCTTAGCACAGGGGTCTCACTTGTCTGGTTGGTGGAGTTCATTTCCTATCTCCTGCATGAGCCTCACCCTCCTGTTCTCTGGAGGTGTCTTAAACTCTTTCTTCTGTTTTCTCTCCCCAGAACACTGCCCTGCCCTTGTCCCCGTCACCCAGCTAACTCCTTCTCATTCTTAAGCACTTGCTTTGGTGTATTTCCCCAGCTAGATCATGAGGTTTACAAGAACAGGGACAGCACCTCTTGTTATGGAAACAAACACAGACCTTTTGTCTATTCGAGTCAGACAAATATTTGAGTGAACAAGCCATGCCATATTTTCAGACCCTCTAAAAGGCCAGCATGACATATGGGGGCCGTCCTGAGCACTGTAGGATGTTAAGCAAAATCTCTGGCCTTGACCCAATAGATGCCAGTAGCGCCACTCCCCCCAGTTTTAACAACCAAAAATATCTCCAGACATCGCCAGATGTCCTTGGGAAGGCACGATCACCCTGACAGAGAAATCCTGATGTCAAGGATACCTGAGAGGGAAAGACAGCATTCTTTTTTTCAGACTTCCCATTAGGCCTGCCCCCAAAAGTCATCTCCCCGTAAGGCCCGCCTAAACCATGCAGCCCCTCCTAGCACTCTCTGTATCTATAATCTGCTTTTTTTTTATTCCCAGCACTTATAACTGCCTGACATGTTACGTACTTACTAATGTCTATTTATTGACAGAGTTCCACAAAGCAGAAATTGGGTGGTTTTCACTGCTCTATCCTCAGCACCTTGAAATGGTAGCTGGCATGGGTTAGGCTTCCCATCAGTGGCTGCTGAATCAGCCAATCTTGTGGTTGCTCTGAATGCTGCCTGTCGAGGTTGCTGGGTGTACGCTGGCCCTAATGTATACACATCCTTTTGGTGGTCCCAAGTTGCCTCTCCGTAAGGGCTGCCCCATTTCCCTCTCTGCTTCCCTTGCCTGGAAGAGAAGGCTCAGCTGGCAAAAGAGCACACTCCTCCGTGCTTTCTTCTTATCTCTTTCTTTCCCACCCGGCTCCCACATGCCCCTGCCTCACACCCCGCGCACCCCCTCCCAGTGCCCCCTTGTACTATTCTTTTCATCCTGAGATTTTGCCCAGAGATTCTCATAGTTTTAAATTTGAGTGGTGAAGCAGTCTGCTTCAATTAACATTAAGCAGTGGGCTGGCCAAAACTGAGATGGGTAACCCAGGGGTTTTTATACCCCATCCTAGGGACTCACTCAAGGTTCTGATCTGCTCGAGGAAAATTCAGCACCCGTTATGACATTATTCCCCAGGTACTTCCTGGGAAGGCCAAAGCTGGCCTCACAAGGGCCTCCTGATCAATGTCAGCTTCTTCCTCCCTTGTCTGGGCCACTTAGAGAGCTTCGCTGCAGTGATCCATCCCCTAATTACCAATCCTTCTCATGCCAAAGTGCGGCAGGAATCTCTGGGTGGGGAGACGGCTCGCTTTCCAATTGCATCGCCCTTTGCCACTTGGCCTCATAGCCGCAGTGCTTGAACCTAGACTCTTACTCGGTCTTTTGTGACTGGTTTAATTAGCTTTTGGTCCTCATATTCAATTTTGCACAGTATCTCACAAAAAAAATAATTATTTTCCTCCTTCTAACTTAAGAGTGTCAAGCTTACAAGAGGAGGAAAGCCGCCTCCTATTTTATCTTTTGCTCCTCTCTCCTCTTGGTCCATGTCCCCGAAAAACTCTTCCCTCCCCTGCTCATTTTACCAAATGAAAAAGCAATCTTTATGCTTACTGACAAATGCAAATAGATGAAGAGTGAGTGATGGCAGCTAGAAATGAATGTTTTATCTATGTTTGCAGGATCTGGTCCCCAAGGGTTTGGCCATGAAACCCGTTATCGAGGGATAACGAAATATCAACACTGTATTTTCAGGACTGGGAGCCAGAGCCATGGGCCAATTGTTTAACTTGTTCTTATTTTTAAATTTAGCAGTTTAAATAAAATGGGTCTAAAGGCTCTTATAATTCTGATGTAATTCTTCAGCATCTTGGGGAAAAAAATGTCACCAAATCATTTGAAAAAGCAAACATGATGAAGTTGTAAGTAACTAAATAACTAAAGCAAAAAAGAAAAAAGAAAAGAAAAAATATGGACCATCACATTAATTTATTCCATGAATGTGTGGTAGGTCCAGCCTATGGGCCCAGTGCCTCAGATACAAGGCCCAGTGTGGGGAGGAGAAAGTTGAAGGACACAGGATTCTCCCACCTGCCAAGATTCAAGTTTAACCTCTTCTAAGCTAATGAAATTTTGAAAAATATGTTTCCATAGACCTGAGTGAGGAAGCAGCTTTGCTTAGTGGACCAAATAAATAATCAGTCAGGAGCACCACGGCGGTCTAATCCAGCCACGGCAATGCCGTTTAACTTCTTCATGCCTCAGTTTCACCAGCTGTGCCCGGCAGATAAGGCCAGGTTGCAAAATGAAGTGCTTGGAAACGTGAAGAGCCGAACTAGAAAGAGTCAGATGGAGATGCTCAGAGGTACCGGGGTAGAGAGAGGCTGCGACCAAATCCGGAATTATTTGTTTCTAAAGTGAGTCAGAAGACAACACGGTCATTTGTTTATCAAATTCTAATTCTCCGCATTTCAATTTTTTAAATGCTGTGTCAGAAGAGACATTGGAAAGTAGGTAGCTTTAGATATTTGCTCCGAGTCAAGCAGTTGATTGAGGAGAAATAAGATCTTTGATTTTTCTACTATTAAGTGTTAGAAACTCCTGTGTGCATTATCTCATTTGATATTCACAACAGAACCTGCTTGGTGTAATTGTCCCCATTCCTAGTTATGAATAAACTGGAGTATAGATGGGTTATATTAACTAACTCAGTGGTTCTTAAACTTAGCTTCACAGTGGAAACACCTAGAGAGTTTTATAAACATGCTGATGCTTGGTCCCACTCTGAGATATTCTGATTTAATTGGTTTGGAGAGCAGTTTGGGCATCAGGGGTTTTCAAATATCCCCAGATGATTTTAAAGTGCAGCAAAGTTTGAGAACCACAAATAACTTACTCAAGGTTATAGGTCTAATAAGGCAGAAAAGCTGGTTCTGCTGACCCCAGAGCCAGTTCCCTTCTCTCAGGAATTATCTTTGCCTGTACCAGCTCAAATCTTCTGAAGACATTTTCATCTCCAACCTAAAAGTTTGATTTCTGAGAAATAAGCAAACAGTAACAATGCATTTCATGGTCATCTAAAGTCTAGACTGGATGGAGCAAAGAAGCCGGGGACAAATTTGCCTGGCTTTCAGGAGCTGTTAACAAAACACAAACAAAGGCAGTTTTGAAGAGTGTGGATTGGATTTAGAGGGCTTTCAAAGGGAGAAATACAGACCTTTATGGCACAAATGTATTACCCCTGAGGACTGTAATGGAATTGGTTCAAAGGCCACTTACACCGAGGTAAATTAATGAATCAAGCCAGTTGCACTGGTGTTAATACTTATTTTAGACCCAGGGTTTTCAAATATCAGTGAGCACTGGAACCACCTGGGAGGCTTATTGACACCCAAACTGTAAGGCCAAAGTTTTTTTATCCAGTGAGTCTCAGATGGGGCCTGAGAATTTGCATGTCTGTCAAGTTCCCAGATGATGATGCTGGTCTAGGGTGGGTGGGGGGCACATTCAGATGATTTCCTTCTACAAAATGACACATGATGATACTAATATCTAACTGTATAACTGCTAGCTGGATGCTTAGCAACTGCTTTCATCTCGATTTCACCTGCAGGGAGCTTTCAACTACAAAACTATACGTGAGGTTATGACTCCCTATCCCAGAACACTTAGTAAGTGACTATACTAAGTGCTACCCTTATACAACTCGCTTACTAACTACAACACCACTAGATGATCTGCAATCTCACCTTCATTCTAAAGATGAGAAAACAGAGTCCGGGAAATAACTTACCAAAGTGACAGAGTATTAGGGCAAACAATGAAACGGCCGATATTCACCCTTTCTTTGGCCTATAAAAATGGCAGTCTCATGTGGTTCCTCGGATAGCAGAGGCAAGATTCTAACGTCAGTAGGTCTGATTCCAATGCCTGAGCTTTAACTCCAGTTCTCCATCTCCTCCCTCTTGGGGCTCTTTCCTAGAACATGTGTGTTACTGATTGATAGGATCATGTTATGAGAAGTTAAGATTATAGGTGTGAAACTCTCCTGAGCATGGACTGGTTACTTGCCCTTAGATAACCATGCCTATCACTATCTCTCAGATTCAAATTGTACTGATGACATGGCTGATGCAGTTGATGACAACACCCACTCAGCTAGAGTTTTTCATACAATAGGTTCCTTTCTGCAGACATTTCATCATGAGACTTGGGGTCTGAAAATGAGAGACATAAGACAGTGGCTCTGCTTTAGGGATCAGAGGTTCTGGGAAGCATAGCATTAGAGTTGCTCAGCTCTTCTGAGCAGCCAAGGCAGAGTTGCTACCACCCAGCTCTGAGCATCGTAGAAGCAGAGTGGCAGGAACAGTGATTCTTAGCTGGGGGCAACTTAGCCCCCATGGAACAATTGGCAATATCTGGAGGTATTTTTGATTGTCAAGGCTGGGATCAGCGTACTAATGGCATCTAGTATTTAGAGGCCAGGCATGCTTCTAAACACCCTAAAACATAATGGCTGGCCCCCATAACAAAGAATTATCCTGCCCCAAATGTCAATAATGCTGAGGTTGAGAACCCTGTATTAGAATAGTATCATATATTCTAGGTATTTCCTGTAGCACCGCCGTTTCTGGTTGTGTCACATGTGAGCCAGATTATTGGGTCCTTCTAGTAATTCTATAAGCTACCTATAATCTTCAATAAATTCCTTTTTTTGTACATTAGTTGAAGAGAATTTTGTTGACTACCATCGATAATCCTAAGAAAGCTGGCCATGGGCGAGTCCAGGCTAGAGGATAAAGAAGGATGTAGCTTGTCCCTGCAATCGAGGGCTCGGGAAGCATTTGAAGTACAAACATTACGAAGGGCAGCACAATTCTATCAAGGTAAGGCATGTGTTGTCCATGTATAACATGGACATTATTATATAAACCGGTTAATCACCTAGATCTCTCTCTAATCTGGGGAAATCTGTATCTCCCAATTGTTTTACAATAACTAACGTTATGAGACACATATTTCTGCATGACAGTAGCATTTTTCAACTTGATGTATCTTTTGCCAAATTGTCTTAGAGGTACACATGTCTTAGAATTGGGCAGAGCCACATAAGTGAAAGGAAACACAAGAGCAATGATACCCTATGTCTGCCAGGGGTATTCTAATTTCACGGTAACACTTAACTACAAAGTCCAAACTTATCTAAGAAATTGTCTTGAAGAAGAGCAAATTATATCCCAGAATAAGTGAAAAATATTCATAAGGAGACAATGTAACCCTATTCGTGTTCTGTGGCCAAGAACACAGGTGTGTTCAGTTACCAGTTCTATAACTGAGAATGATAACAGTATTAAGCTCATTTTATGAAGATTAAATGAGATCATCATTTATGTATTTAGCATGGAGCCTTGGCACATTGTAAATGTTCAGTAAATGTTAACACCAAAATTAATAACAACAATACATCTTGGGAACCATTTTGGCCCTCAGGTAACACATAGGTAAAGACAAGATAATAAAGCAGTTTCACAGATTTGTGTATGTAGAACTCTAGAGAGTTCTTGGGTATTTCATAGGTGCTCAATAAGTGTTACTTCTCTCTCTCCTTTCAAGTGCTCCTTTCTTCTCCCACCCAATCTGACATTCCCAAGACTCTATGCATCATCCGCCTCAGAAAATAGACCAGAGTGAAGGTCTCCTGCCCACTACCATGGCCCTGCTTCCTGTTTTACTTTCTCCCACTGCTGAGCCCGGCCCAGACTCTCCACTGCCACCCCCCATCTGCCTAGCAGACTCCGTCTCCCTTTCCACTCCTGTCCTCCCATATTGACAAATCTGCAGCCAGCAGATTATATTCACAGTGTGAGGGAATCATTACCACCTGCTAATATTTTTATAGAATTTCATAAACTTGGTCATTCATGAATCATTTACAGTACTTTATTCCAATGAAGAGTTCACAAATCACTCAAATGCTGGCAAAATGCATAATAATGAGTAATATTTCAGGAGGCTTTGCATTAATATGTCAGCTTCCAATACTGTGAGAGCTAAATTATTTTGCCAGGTGCCACTTCAGGTCAGAAGCTTGAAAAGCCCTTTTGGGAACTGGGGTAGGGAGAGTAAGCAGGTGGCAGTGGGTCATGGAAAGGATGTTTTTTAAAAAGAAATCGATCATACAGCCAGTCAAACCCCCTTCCCAGCCCCAGTAAGCGGAGGGCCTGAGAAAGAGGCCTAGGAATTTAAAGATTAGATGTTAGAGTCTAGTTGGGGATAAAATAGGAAGAAACATTTCGTAGTGATAGAAAACTCAGGGCTTTGGAGATAGAGATAAACGGATATGGATCCCAGATTCAATACACACCAGCTGGGAGACCTTGAAAAAGTTATTTAACAGTTATTTGCTTATCTACAAAATGGTGTTACCACCTACTTCTTAAGTCTCTTGTGTGAAATGGATTAAATAAGAAAATGTACATGAAGCGGTTAGCAAAATATCAGCCATGAAGTGTTCAATAAACTTTAATGATGATACGCATTCAGGGACCCAAGGACAGATTTATCCCAGATTATTTCTTATTGTACAATTCCCCGAGGGTTAGTTCAGAATGCTTTCTTGTTGGATTTGGGAAATGTTAACACAATAGCATGGACTTCCATGTCGGTAGCATTTAACTTTAAAATAAACAACAACAACAACATTGGCACAATTATAATGGCAGCCTATTCACATGCTCTCCACTTTTTAAACTTCCAAGAAGGAAGACTAAAACGTGGGAATTGCAAACCTAAAGTTCAGCTATTTGAAGCAGGTTTGCTACCAACAACAATGAGCACCATGAACACCATGGATCTAACTGTACTACTAAGATGCTAAATTGCTTCTAAATAGGCACTTAAATGGATTGGAATTGCAACACTCTTGTGCCCAAAGTATGTTAACAACAGAGTAACTCAATACTTAGCAAATCTAGAAGGAGGAGAACCAAACACGAAGCAAGCAATAGGGGACCTTCCTCAGCAAGGACATGAGGAAAACAGGACAAAGGCTGAGTAGAAGAGTGAGAGGTGGGGGAATATGTCATTTGAAACTGGGCCCTCATGAGGCTAGTGAAGCGTGGCTCAGAACCAGGCCACAGTATTCCCAGTAAGCACCAGCAGTCTCCACTGGGCACGTGTGGCTCTGTGCCACAGGCAAAGCAAGCCACACCGTGAACAAGGCACAGCTTCCACGCATATCACCCATACGCACTGGCGAGGAACTTAAATCAGTTTATTTTGAAACAAAGCCTCAGCACTAAAATGAAAGCTACAGGAAGGCAGGCAACCTGGTGTGTCGTGTTCCCCACAATATTTCCCTGCCACGTTGGAGGGTGCTCCTCACCCTGTAGGTACTCAATCAAATATATGCAGACAGAATGGATTGGTCAATCAATCAATATATTGTGAAGTACATTATGAAACTATACCATAAAGTCAAGATTACTCCAGGAAAGTTCGTGGGCAGGCTAGACTACAACTCAGAGCCCTCGGAGTTTTTATTTACCTTCCTTTGCCTTTCATTCACATCGTTAACTTCTTACTCATGTAGTAAGATTATACAGTGCTTACTACGTTTCTGGCACTGTTCTCAATGCTTGGCATGTGTTAACTCATTCGAGCCATGAAAATCCTATGAGGTCAGTATTATTATTATTGCCACGTTACAGATGAGACAGTTGAGGCGGACACCCTGCCCGAGTTCCCAGAGCTAGTATATAACAGCCATGATTCGAACGCAGCCAGTGTGGCTGCGTGCGAAACTATGTTTTTAACTGCTATAATACTATATGGCTTCACTTTAAGAAAAAATATGAGAGGCTCCAAGCTTCCGATGTATTTTACCAGTTGATTTACAATTCCGAGTTAGCAAAAACTAATAATTTCATCTTTCACAATCCTTAGCGGTGCTAGTACTATCCCCACTTTATAAATGAGAACACAAGATCAGAGAGAGTAAGTGGGTTGCCCAAGATCACACAGCTTGGTAAGCAGCAGCACTGAGACTTGAACGGCAATTTTCTAAGCCCAGAACTCTTGTTCTTAATCACTATTATCATCTAAATATCACTTAGATAAGAATAAAATCACCTAAATTAAAAAAAAAAAATTAACGTAGTTCTCACTTAATCCTAGCCCAACGCCTTCGTGGACACTGGAAAGAGGCAGCCCCCTTCCAACAGACGCGCCCGTACTGCAGTGTGGCTCTCCGTTTACAGAGCGTGGGCTGGCTCAGGCCTTTCTCATTCCTCAGCCATCCCCCTTGTGCAGCAAATCTCTGTACAGTCATATGCGACAGCCACACATTCAGCTTTGTGGGGGCCAGAGAAAAGGGACATTTCATTATTCAGAAATTTTCCTTAAAGAATTTAAGCCTTCTTTGGCAACATCTAAGCCAATTGGTGGACCAAACACTATCTTTTCATCACTCTCTATTGATCCTTCAATGTTGGCCTTGGAGTTCTTTTCCTGGCCCCTGTGACCACCCCAAGGTGTCTTCCCCTCAGGGAAATTTCTCACTGTCCTGGAGATGAAGATCATTGCCATCTAAGGAGAATGTTCACACTGATGCAGGCCGTGGTTTATGGGGCCCAGAAGTCTCTCCCGTAATGTATAAGGACTCCCAAAAGGGCGACTTTAATTTTTAAACTACTTTTGGATCCCACGAACATCAGATAGAATTAGCCAAGGATGCAGCCAACCTCTTGCTCAACTCTTCAAATAGCTCCTAAGGGATCACCCCAAAAAGGCATCTTTTAGTCTCTCATTTGCCAGTTCTCATTCCTGGAAACCTGCCTTTTCCATTTTTTTCGATTCATGCTCATCCCATTTCCAGGCTACAGAACACTCCCCTTTTGGATCCCACGAACATCAGATAGAATTAGCCAAGGATGCAGCCAACCTCTTGCTCAACTCTTCAAATAGCTCCTAAGGGATCACCCCAAAAAGGCATCTTTTAGCCTCTCATTTGCCAGTTCTCATTCCTGGAAACCTGCCTTTTCCACTTTTTCCGATTCATGCTCATCCCATTTCCAGGCTACAGAACACTCTCAAGAAGATCTCTCTTTTATTATCTTGTACCTCTTTCATCCCCCAGGAAATTCTTGAATTTGGCTTCATCCAGGAATCTCTGATACTTAAAAGAGGGGAGCAAACGTTTTTGATGTTTGATTCATGTCAGGAATTCACGTCAGGAGTCTGTGGACCGGGATCCACAGACTCTCATCACATCACTGCCCTGTATCTGTCCAGCACTTTAACACCTCCCACGTCCTCAAACTAACTTTTCTTCACTGGAAACTCACAGCAGTCCAATTGGGTAGAGAGGCAAATGTTATTTGCATTTTATGACTGAGATCCTGAGGTCCTGTGCCTACACGGTGTTCTGTTCCCAAGGTCAAAAACTCACGGTGACAGAGAAGGCTAGACCCAGAGTACCTGTTTCCCAGCCAGATACTTTGACTTTTCAATGCAGTGTCCCTCCATTCATGTCTAGAGAGAAGAAGGAACATGAGTTTTGGGGACGGAGGCAGTAGTGTTACTGAAGGGGAACTGGGATGCCCTTATGTGGTGTTGTGACCAAGAAAACCAGAGATGCTAAATCCAGTGCTGGTGACTGGCCACCACCTCCTGACCCCAATCCAGGGAAACGCACACATGATGGGCAGTGGCGACGGAAAGCAAACATGTTGTCTGGGCCTTGTTCCCACAGTGCATGCTTCCATCTTCTTGGTGTACTGGGTCCCATGAAAGGCTTCCCTGAAAACTGCTAAGGATTCCATTTCATTGCTGAAAGCATGAGCTCACTACCCTCAGAGGCATGGGTGCCTAACAGGCTGTGAGCACGAAACTGTTTTGGGGGTGTGGTAGGACAGACCTCCAGCCTATGTGAGATTTATTGCTCCCTCCAATAACTGGGTGCAACTGCTTTGGTCTCTGTATCCTGAATGGGTATCAACTTCTGAAACTATCTTTTCACAGATAGCCTTTTATTTTCCATATAAAAGTAATTTAAGTACATTGAAGGGAAAAAATAAAAACAAAAATAAAAAATCAGTAACACCCGAACCCAGCCATTAACACTCTGATTTTTGTTCCATTATGTTTCTTTGCAAACGTGCACCCATTATGATATGTGAAAATGCTTGATCTGCAATGAGGATGCCATACGTGTTTGTGTGTTTGTTTCCATTTGCTGTCTGGACTCTCTCCCATATTGCTAGACCTTCTTCAGAAATATTTTAAATGCAAAATTATGTCATAATTTACCCTATTACTGAATATTTAGCAATTGATTGCACATGAAGGATCATGTCCTGCTACAACATTATTGCACAAAAATCTAACTAAATTTCCCCTATTTCCTTAGGAGAGATTTCTAAAAGTAAAATGATCAGGTCCAAGGGTTTACATCTTTTACTGCTCTTGATTATCAAGTTGGTTTCTGGAAAGCCAAAGCTGTTCTAAGGGTCTTGACCTCCTCTGAGTTCCCCCGGGACCCCGCTTAGTCTCCAGTACCCAAAGTCTCACACAGGCCTGGGGGGCTCCACTGATGAGACAGGAGCCCCCGCTGTTGTCCCGCCGGGGTTCAGTGCCACTCAGCTCCCACAGAGACACACTTGAAGCTGTACAACCCCGGGTTTGATGAAGCACAGAAATAATGAGCTCAGTGGGAAGAACACAATCTTTGCACGCCACGGCTCTGCATGCAGGGTGGGCACTCGAGGGGTACTCACTTGATAAGTAGCAAACATTTCTCTGTCCAAGTTCCGTGTCACAGAGACGCTACCCGTGTTCTCATTGATTCTGAAAATTCCTTTAGGCTCTTGATCCACTCCCTTTCCAGTGAGCCGGAACTTGGACCCTTCTGGTCTGTCACTGTCAACTACCTGGTCAGAGAAACAGAGTGACATTTAAGACTCGGGCACACAGAGAAAGCGCATTACAAACATACGTCGGTGACCAACCCAATAATCACAGGTGCTAACACAAAGGTGCCTGATGAACTTGATTAAAGCAGCATCACCAAAAATAGCACCATTACTTAATGCCTTTCATCCTGATATGCAAATCTTTGCAGGTTATAGCTGAGGCAGCTTACCAGCATTGGGGTGACATATAGTGATGGATGGAGGAAGGAAATAACTCCAGGAAGTTCAAGGTCGACATTTATATTTTTAAATCCCAAGAAACAGATATACTATTTTTCTGTAACCAAGACCAAACAGGCGATGGGAAAAACATGTATTCAATAATCCTATACTGGGCAAGCATTGATTACATTTCCAGGTATTTACATATATCTGGTCATTAACAGCACCACCTGCCCCATTGTTTCTGCCAGGTACTAGGCACAGTGCTGAGGAAGCATTTTACACACATTTTTGAAAAACCTCACAACAGTGTTGGGGGCAGAGGATATTATTATTCATATTTAATGGATTGAACCACTGAGACACATGGAGATTAAGCATGCTGGCCATGGCCGCAGCTATTAAAAAGATGAAGATGGGATTCAGAGCTCATCTTCCATTTCTCTAGAGACACTGCTATGTAACACTGTCATTTCTGAATTTGCTTTAAGATAATTCCCTACAGATTGTTAGCCTTGCTTTAACATTGGATGAATGAATTCAGAAGGTAAAGATGGGAGAGGGTATTTCCAGGTAGAGGGAACAGGACAGAGGCAGCAGGTAGGTGAGAGAGAGCCTAGAAAATTCCAGAAACTATGTCACTAGCATGGTTTGGGTAGAGGTAGGGTGAAAGGTAATTAGGAACCAAATTATATTTTGTTTTCTTTAAGATATTTGAAGATGTCCAACTAAAGAGAGAACTATTATGTGCATAAATTGGTTCTCGAGTTTGCTCATGCAGTCATCTACATTTAATTTAACTTTATCATCAATATTTGCAAGCATAAATTTGATTATAACAATTTAAAAGTCAGGAGCACAATAGACATTAGGAACATACAGATAAAAAGGAAGCTGATGCCGATTCAACTGTAATCACGTTAAAAATGAACAGGCACCTGTTGGAACTTAGTCAACCGTGCCTGGAAGGTTTAGGTGGCTAGCCCAAGAAATGTGCCTTCTAGTGGAATCAGCCTCTCTCCTGTGGCAGCCATGTCTTTGGCTACCAAGCCTGCAATTCAAATGGGTGCCACCAAGTGGCAGTGGTGCCTAAGGCAGCACGACCCTCATGACCAGGTTCCTCTGCCACAGTTGTGAGTATGATACAGTGCCATATGGCAATATGTTTTCTTCTGATTAAAAATATTCTTTATTAAAATACACTGAGTTTTGATTAAACACCAACTATCTCTGTTTGCATTTCAAGATTAACAGAAAATATCATTTAAAACAAGATTAAAAATAAGGTATGTGATATCTCCTGAAGAAAAGAATTATTAGTCGCCGCTCTTCACTTGATTTAATCCAACTGCCATTCTCCAGACCCACTTCTGCTGCTTGGAAGCTCCAAGGGGTCAACAGTCTCAGCATACTGGGCTCACCACTGGATCCTAGTGCCTGGCACACAAGGCCAGGATCTGTTTAATGAAGAGCACCGCTGTTCAAAAGTACGCTCCAGTCCCAGCTTGGCCAGTGATCAACCATGCGACCTTGGCCATGATGCTTTGCCTCTTTGGCTCTCGATTTCCTCATTTGTAAAATGAGGATAACACCACTTATTTCCCAAGGCTGGTGGGGTTTTAATGAGATAGTACGTGCAAAGTACAGTTCCAGGCACATAGGAGGGGTTCCATAAATCGTAGCTAATGATTGCAATACAAATAGTAACAATCATGACAAAATTATGCTCTTGTTGGTAATGGGTAAGACTTTACCTCTAGGCATAAAAATCACCTTAGTCATAATATTTTACAAAATCCAAAAGGGAAAATATTTCCTCTTTACAAACCTCTCTCGTTTGAGGAGTGTTCTGAAAACACACCGTGCACGGGAAAGGGTAGCTGAGCGAACGCCGCTCTTTGTCACCTCCATGTTTACTGTCACTCCCCTCCCTCTCCTACCACTTCTGCCATACGTGGTTTAAAATCCTCTTCCTCTTGCTCCCTTAAGCAAACTCAAGAGGTAGGTCCTCTCCAAAAGTCCTTATTAAGCTAGAAGACAATCTCCTGGGAAGTGAACATGGGAAATTTGCGAGAACCCTGGAGCTGCCATGCTTCCCAAGAATGAACTTCTAGTCCGGTCTATCTACTAGACATGGCCCATGGACCTGCTTCTGTATTCTGTTCTCCTTTCTTAACCCTTCCCTGCCCAGAAAGGGTTGGGAGGGCAGCACTCCAGACCTTCTGGTAGAAGTACAATGGGAAACAGTCTCGAAAGCTCTCTCGGGCCAAATATCATTACCCTCTCATTTCTCTACTTGCCACTTAGCATGGAAAACTGAATCCTACTCAGAAATTCTCCTGGGGGTGACTTTCCTCCTCCTGTCAAAGTCAGATCTGGGTCATTTCCTTGCTCTCCCTCAGACAGCTTGACCCACTTGACCTCACAGAAGCAGGGTCTTGCAGAGAAGACTGTTTAATTAGC
>NW_006494614.1:58543437-58591036 GCF_000325575.1 Pteropus alecto | reverse complement strand
AGAGCAAGTCCCTGCTGGGAACGCCCTTGCTTAGTGCTGCACATCTCTCTTTTTCTCAATAATGTAGTTCTTAAAGACTTGGCTTATAACATCTCTGTTGAACCTGACTCCTGACCCTCAGCTGTATCCACTTTGAAGTACGGCCCATAGCCACACCAGGTAATGTGCCCTCTGAGGAGCCTTATCGGGCCATCAGCACAGGGAAGTGAGGGGCCCCATTGTTCTGGGAACAATACACAGGGAAGTGAGGGCCCTCATTGTCCTGGGAACAATAATCTCAAGATGTGTTTTCCAGGACCAGATGGACATCACCTGGGAGCTTGATAGAAATGCAAATTCTTAGGCCCCAACCAGACCTCCTGAATCAGAAACCCAGAAGGGCAGGACCTGGCAATGTGTGCTTTAACAAGCCCCCTGGATGATTACGATGCTCACCCAAGTTTGAGGACCACTGATTTAGACAAATTACAGCACCATCCACACTCATTATAACTAACGCTGGTTTCCACTGCTACATTTGGAGACTTCTGCTGAAAAAAGGCTAGGTCTGTTTGCTACCTTCTTCTTAGACCTATTTTAAACATATAACACGATTAGGAGCTCTTTAAAAACCCGTTTTTTTAGAACGCCAGTAAGGCAAAATTGGTCTGTCTCCAAGCCCAACATTTTTACATGTGGCAAAGGCATCCCAGAACTTGGAGGAAATCAGGAGAGGAAATTATGGGCGTGGGGGTTACTCTCCAGAGAAAAGACAGGAGTCCGTGGCTCAATTTTGATTTAGGAATCACCTACCACTTCTTGGTCCCCAGGTGGGGTTTCACAGGGTCCCCAGCCCACCTCGGCCTCACTAAGCTGTGGCGATAGGAGCTGTACAGTGGCCACACACCCCAGGAGGACCTCAGCCACACATCAAAGCTATTCCATGCACGTCAAGTGGGGTTCCAGACAAGCCTTATTATTCTATGTTAAACTCCTGAAAATCGTCCCGGTGCTACTCCACAGCTATGGCCCCCAGGGCTGTGGCCCTTTTGTTGTTGTTTCATGTGATGGAATGGAAGAAATCCAGTGCACTCCTTCTGGCCAGAACAAATCCTGCCACGAATCTCTGCTTCTGCAGCAGCTGTTAATACCCATTATATCAAATAGCAGGGCTTTACAATTAGCTGCTCTTTCCTATGATCCTTTGTATTTCAATACTTCTTTTCGCAGTGGGATTTTTTTTTTTCCTTTATCTTCTGAGCTGGAATGGAAAAAAAAATTGCTAATAATGAAAAAGAACTTGGACCCTGGATGCTAACATCTTGGGAAGAGCACATTAATAGCACGCAGGAGTCTTGCCACATACCTGGGTAAAGCAAATTCCCAGATGCCCCTTGGGGGTGGCCAGCACACCAGCCGTGTCTGTGGCATGGCACAGCTTGGACCAGAGCCCTGTGCACCCAGGGATGGGCAGGAAATACGGAGGCCTGGGACAGGCAGTGGCTACTTGAGCTGAATTCCAAAAGATATCTGGCTGTATATTTTCTACAGAAGGTGCACAATATGGCCAAAGCCAAGGCCCCTTTGAGTCCCCTTGCTATGTCTTGTTTTTACTTCTATTTTCGGCTGCAGGTAACCAATGATACCAGGTTATACATATTTTTAAGGTATTCTATGAATTTACATACATACATATGTACTCATAGAATGTACAGCAATTTTGAATGCTTTTACATAAACAAGATCATTCTATATAAATTATTCTACATTTTTTCTATTCAATGTTGTTGGGATATAGCTATATCTATATACAGATAGCTAGACATCTATCTATCTTTCTAAATTTGGGGGAAATAACTTTATATTTATAGAAACATTGACAAGACAGTAGAGTTCCCATATGCTTTTTATTCAGGTTTCCCTGTTAACATCTTACATAACCATGGGCCGTTGGTTATAACTGAAAAATTATCATTGGTGCCTGACTATTAACTGACTTCCAGATTTTATATCTTTATATTTCACTAGTTTTTCTACTTCTATCCTTTTTCTGATCCCAAATCCAATCCAGAACCACACATTGCCTTAATCAATGTGGTTTTTAATTGTCTATTCGGGGGTTTCCCTGTGGGTTCAGACTCTTCCTGATTTGTACTAACAACACTTTTTTCCCCCCTGTAGAAAATATATTTGATATCTCAATATGGCAGTCACCAAGTTCTACGTATCGTCATTACTTTAAGAGCTTCTAGCCCTGCCCTCTGCTGATCTCCAGTATCTGTGCCTTAATTTAGATCTCCAGTAGATATTTTTGACTGTTTTGCTCTCAGTTTAACACAGTGAGTTTTTAATAAATATTTGCTTACTGAATAAGTAAATGAATATTAGAGTCGTCTCCTAACTGGCCTCCATGTTTCTGATTTCTCTCTTTTCCCCTCTTGTCCTAACTATGACCAATCTAAAAATGCAAGCTCAAATCTGAATGGGACAATCCCCAGATTACCTTTCAACGGTTCCCAGTTGCTCCCAGGGTAGAATCTCAAGGGTCCCCTTGATAGGTCTCCACCTGCTTCTTTATCTCCAACTTTTGCTACAGCAAACATAGGCCTTCTGAACTCTGCCCACTGTCTCTGGTCCTAGATCTATGGGCCCCATGCCCCATCCTGTCTGCTGGAGACGTCTCCTTGTCTTCCCGGACTCAGCCTCAGAGATTACTCATTCACTGGAGCTTCTCCTGACCCCTTCTGCCCTGTGCTGTGGAGCCAGAACCTCATCCACCAGGCTTAGACCTGCTCAGAGCGAGGTCTATTAAAGCACAGGGAGCAGATGGCCTCTTTGTTGATGGTGTTAAGTATCCCTCGGGCTGTTTGTTCCTCATTCCCTTGAACATTTCCTGTGCTCATTGAAATAGGCAACACTTGATTAACGCTTTCAGTGAAAAAGTGCAACTTTATTTGCACATTTTTTATGTAATCATAAAATGCTCATAAACTCACAAATTAAAATGAAAAATAAAGTCTATTGTAATCTTTTTTTTTTTTTTTTAAATGAAGTAACTTTAATTGTGGAACATAAGTGCCTTTTTATTTCCTTTTACAAATTCCCAAAGTTAAGTTTCTGGCAATAGTAATGTCTAGTATTTGTACAGGGGCTTAAAATCTGTTCTCTTCTTATAATCTCAAAGGGTCCCCCTTGTGTGAAGGCCAAGTAAACACTACTCGCTAGGCAAAGCAGCTCAACACAAATACCTTAGTCACATCCAACTAAACTGATGCCTCTAATTCTCCCCTATTTAAAAAATCAGGAGAAACCTAATTTTGAAGGATAGAAGACTATACATGTATACACAATATGATCAAAAGAATGAAAAACTAGAAATTACTCAAAGGGAATAAATCACATGTGAACAGTATAAGTCTTTGGAGGATGAAAGTAGGGGTGTTATTTTTTCTTTTACTCTAAGAATATTTGTGGATTTGTAAAATGAACCTATATTACTTATACAGTAAAAAATTTTAAACTTGTAAGGGTAATTATTGAGATTGATGTGCATGCTAATTTAGATGTTTCCTCTTCCATGTTAAATATGAAAAAAAAACATTTATCGCCTTCACCTATAGTTATTAGAAGGTATTTGTTTTATCTTTAGATTGGTTCTCTAAGGTGATCTGTAAGCATTAATTAATTCTCAGCTGTGATTTAGTCCTTGGCATGCCTTTGAACTTGAACACATTTAGCCATTCAGCAGTTTGGGCAGCTGTTAGAACCATGCCCTTCTCTCACCCTCATGCTGGTCAAACTACCTTCATCTACTAGGTCATAAATTAACAAGGGGATCTAAGGAAAACTATCCCAATACCCTGGTGTAGAAACTCTGAACTAATGCTCTGCCAATCCACTGGACGAGGAAAATAGCTAAAGAACCACTGTATAGACCCGTGGTTCTCGTACCAGCTAGGGCCGGCTGTGTTCACCACCAAATTCAAGTGGTTTCCATTGTCCCAGGGAGGTTGCTAAGGTTAAGGGCAGGATGGAGCACATGGGAAGGAAGATCAAACTCTAGTAAAGCGAGATGAGAGGATATCTGAGTCCACTACCCTTATCCTTCCTCTATGTCTGAGTCCACTACCCTTATCCTTCATCTATATCTGAGTCCACTACCCTTATCCTTCCTCTATGTCTGAGTCCACTACCCTTATCCTTCCTCTATTAACATTATCGTTGCACCAGCTTTTTCTTCTTTTGTAACAAAGACATTTAGGATTATGCCAAAGCACAGCTTAAGGTAAATTCCATGGGATTCAGTGTTAATTGGTCTTTGTTTTTTGCATTATTCTGTGATTGCTAATAATTTTTTGGTTAATGTCTCTAGGCTATATGATTTCTTTTTACAAGAGTATTTCCAAGTATTTACTATATTTTAATTGTTCATTTCCCATTTATCGTATAATAATGTGGTTTACAAAATTTCTAGTCGTGAGGTTTTTAAAAAGTTATTAGTGGCCAAGTACAATATCATCTTTACTAAATGATCCATTGACACACAGAAAGAGTGAATATTCTGCAGCACTATTCACAATAGCTACAAGGTGGACGCAACCCAAGTGTCCAATGATGAAATAAATGAATAAACAACATGTAGTACATCCATACAATGGAATATTACTCAGTCTTAAAAAATGAAAGACATTCTGACACGATGCAATATATAAATTAACCTTGAGGATATTATGCTAAATAATATAAGCCAGTCACAAAAGGACAAATTATGTATGATTTCACATATTTAAATATGTAACTGGCACAATGCTATTCTTATGGAAGGAGCTCGGTTTATGTTTGTTATTAACATAGACCAGAATGATACTACCATTCACTTAGCCTGATGGTCAGTTTCTCTCCCATGACTTTTAATATGGTGTTTCCCTCATAAACACAATTTTCTCTAACACACTGTCTCCCTTACTTTCTTTTCTTCCATTCAAAATATTTATTGATGATTTATGAGTTCCAGAGTACTCACAGCCCTCAACAGCTCACAGTTCAATACGCTCTATGAAATTTACATTATGCGACTTAAGAGATGCACTGAGAGATACCACAGCAGATCAGAGAAAGAGGAAATCATCTTTGGGTCATCTGGTCATTGTGCTTTACTTGTCTGAGCCCAAAGTCCATTCACTGCCCATCAGTATCATACTTTTGCAGCCCTTTTTTGTCCAAGGGAATAACTGGGGACCTTATGTGTCACGTTCTGAATTTCTGATTAGTGCAGACTGTAAGTTTAACTCTCCTGATAATTGGGTCCTTTGACTTTGCTTCTTCTTGTTTTACCAAAAATCAAGATGGTCCCTGACATCTCTAGTGAAAACTTTAGATCTTCAGTGCCTACTGTCTCTTCTATTTATGAATCAGATTCATGGTTGTAGAGAGAAGTCACTAAGGCTTCCCTAATTACTTTGGCTCCTTTCTTTCTGGGCACATCATAGAACTGTATGTCCCCAGGTCATTTGAAGTTAGTTGTAGCCATAATGTTTGTTTTAGCCAATGAAATGTGAGTGAAAGTGGCACGTATCACTATAGCTAATTCTGATCGAAAGCTTTATGAGCTGTGGTGTTCTTAGCCAGTATCATTTTGCTTTCTCCATGGTGACCAGCTATGTTCCCAATGGTAGTGACTTCATCAAGGGAGATCCCCAAAAATAACGATGATGAGAAGAGCCCCCATCTAACCCTCGATGGACATGGAGCTTAATTAAACCTTTGTTACTCTGATCTACTGAAATTTGGAGTTGCTTATCACAACAGAGTCTAACATATTCTGACTAATGCATGGAGTGCTTAGGAGAACAGGGTTTGCAACTTAGAACTCACAATGTGGACTTGCTGGGAGCCATGTGGCCTCTCTGAGCTTCATTCTCATCCTCTGGAAATAGGGGAAATAATGCCTAACCCAAGAGGATTGTGGTAGGTAAATCATCTGAGAGATATGAAATGCTGAAGTGTATAAGCATGTTCAATAATATAAGGCAGTTATTCTTGTTATGCTTGTTAAATGGTGACGGTAATGATGATGATGACCATTTATCGAATCCTAACTTTGGACCACATGCCAGTCTCAGAATTTAAATTCATTAGTTTATTTAAAACCTAAAACAACTCTATGGGGTAGGTACTGATATTAATCTCCACTTTACAGAGTAAGAAACTGAGTCCCACAAACCTTGCCGAAGTGAGCTAGATAACGACTTTGGATTTGAACCCCAGTATCCAGAGCCCATGGCTTTAACCCCTATTCCATATGGCCAACTGATTGACATGTGCTGGATTGAGTAGTTGTACCCAAGGAGTTGAATCAACAAAGCATCAAAATTTGGCACTGTTGAAAGTGCTCGTGGTCTGGCTTCTTGGGGACACGCCTACCTCAGGAAGCCTGAAGCAGAGATGTTCATCTCGGGCCTATTTCAGCAGCAGAGTCAAGATTAGAAACTTCCATGTTTCAATTCCCAGATTTCTGTGTTCATTGGGCCACTCACCTCCCCTGTACATTAATTCCTGGCAAGAACGCCTCTGCCTTCTCACACTCTCTAAGCTCTGTCATAGTAACGGTGTATTTTGGAGGTTTCCACATGCTTTCTGCCATCTAAAAGGACAATAAATTAATCATGCCCTTGGGCACTGTTGAAATACGCACACTTAATCTCTAACTAACATGCCAAACTTTCCTTCCTTGCCATTGCTCTGCTCCTCTCCCTTCCATCAGTTCAGATTTTTATGGTTCCCAAAGAAATATTAAACCAAATATTTATGCACTCATCTGAACCACAGTTCAGAGAAAGCAATGTAACAAAATCAGCATTATGAACCTGGAGCTATTCCCATTTGGAAGTAATAAACACGAACAATTGAACAATTTCTCCTTGGAAATGCATGTTGGCCGCTCTTTCGCTGAGTTTCAACACTTACTCTTATTATTCTTATAATTCAGGACAAATTTTCATGTTAAGTCTGATTCTTGGAAACGCAAGCAGTGTTAACCATAAATAAAATTTCAGTCATTTTTAACTGAAAGCCTGACATTCTCCTCTGCCTTGCATGTACCCATTAGAAGGGCCCGTGCATGGCTTTAAGGCTCCCCATGCCCTGAAGTGGCTACAGTCTCTCACAACGGGATCACACCCGATTAAAATCGTCTAAAGGTCCCCCGCACCACCACTTTCAGGAAAAATTCAGGCTCCCACAGCAATGCATTCGAGGCTCCCTATAGTCTGTTCCCTGCCTCTGTCTTCGGCCTCAGCTGTCGCCATGTGCACACGTATCTCCCCATCCAATTTTGCTGCCATTTCTTCCAAAGTACCATGCTTGGACCTACCCGTTTCAGCCCTGGAATTACCCTGTTTTGACCCAGAGGCTCCCATTTGAAAGATGAGCCTGGTCAATCAGATCATTTTTGGGAAGCCTAGGATTGGGACAGGGAAAGACAGAGATAGCTAGCTGAGGGCTGTGGACCCTTAGAGTCTTGTCAGCATGAAAGCCGAGTCTAACATTTTGGGGAGACTCTGGGCCATGACTATGGACCTTGATAAAGAAAATCGTCTACTGGGAAAACTGAAAGAGAAAGTAATGAATACTTATGTGTGTATGAAGCCAGTTCAAGCTCGAACATAGTCTTACCACTCTGCAACTGGGAAATCATCCTTTCCAACATTATTTAATCTTAGGTCTTAGTCTTGGTCTCCAAATTATACTCCCTCACAAAAATATCACAGTCCCCTTTCCCTATGGTGTCTGGTAATTGGCTTTAATTCACCAGGGTATTACCAAATGGATATCTGTATGGCTCATTCCTTCATTGTCCCTCAATTCTCTAATTACATTCATCTCTTCAGAGAAGACTTCTCTAACCACCTTACTAAAAAATAATACTGGCTTCCCTTCCAACATCATCCTCTATGCCCATTACCTTCTTCTGTTTTTCTTCACAGAACCCATTATTACTTGACATAGGTACTTGTTAACTATCAGCTGACATATTATCACCTGACATAGTTATCTGATAACAATCTCTATTTATTATTAAAATATATGCTCTTTGTACCAGACTTTTGTTCACTGCTATGAATAGTGCATGGTGCATAGCAGACACTCAAATATTTCATAATAAATAAAGAAGCTATGTAAAGAGAAGCTGAAATGAGAGACTGTATAATCAGAAAGAAAACGAAATTAATGCATAAATCAATGAACATGCACGGCTACTTTGGTTTTAAAGTGGCTTATCAATTTCTGGGAAGAACCAGCTCTGCTTTTTGGACTTGAGTTCTGAGAGATGCTCTAGTAACCTCCCAACAGAGTCATTTTAAGCGATACTTCTAATTAAATGATCCCGATGAGACACTCACTTTTAAAACGTCAACAGCATGCTCCTTGAAAATTAACAGGCCTGTGGATGCAAAGGATCAACTTGGGTAAATATCTTTCTTTCTCTGAAGGTTATGGCTGCCTAAAATTTGGCTTTTCCACGGGAGGCCCAACGAGAATCATACAAACGGAGACAATAAAAGTTTTGGCACAGCATTTAAAAAGATGCCCAACAAATGGAAGGATCTTGGTGGAGGACATGTATGGTCTTCAAGTTCCTCTCAAATTACAATACCAAATCCTCTGAAATAGCCATGGGTAAACACAACTGCCCAATAACTGCCCTGTGAGTGAATATTCCTAAACAGACCACCTGTGTGGTTCATGCTATCCCAGAAATATGGGAATGGGTAGAGGCCATGGTAGGTAGAAACCCAGGAGGAAGTATGGGTTTGAGAAAGGTAATATGTTCTGTATAAGATGAACACAGCAGAGCCCATTAAGTGATTAGAAATATAGAAAAATGAGGCAGAAGGCACACTTTTGGGCATCATCTATGGAAGAGAAGATTGGCTTAGTTTGGTTGTTTCAGAAAAGTTAATCGATGCAAGTTACCGAACAGATTTCCGCTCACAAGAAGGAAAACATCCTGAGGTTGAAAGAGCTTTAGCTGATGGCTCCAGCTGTCTGGTGATAGAGAAGGCTGCCACTGCGGTGTCCAGGCTCACGCCATCTGGTAAAAGTGCAGTAGAGGCGATCGATATCACACAGACTCTGAGGTGGTTTCTCACTCCCAGCTGCTATGATTCCTTAAGTCTGAAACTTGGAGCAGCTCTGATCGTGTTTGGATCAGCACTGTGTGAAACAGGCGAGGAATGAGGTGCTGTCCAGGGATTCCTGTTTAAACCCAACTCAGCTACTTTCTACCCATCACCTGGTCAAAGCTTCTCTTTCATTCCCTGTACCTCCATTTCTCTAGGTGCTGAGCAATATCTATCATTCCTGCCCCTGCAGTGAAATGGTTTACACAATAGTTTCTAGGTTGGTTTGTACCCTGGCTCTAATACATCCTTGGTTTTTGATCTTGAGCAAATCTTGTCACCTGTACAAATATCAGTTCCCTCTTCAGTTAAATGAGGATAATAGAACTGAACTCCCGAGCTCCTGGGTAGTACGG
Organism: Pteropus alecto; assembly: GCF_000325575.1. NCBI lineage: Eukaryota > Metazoa > Chordata > Mammalia > Chiroptera > Pteropodidae > Pteropus > Pteropus alecto. The sequence goes on along the minus strand of NW_006494614.1, from coordinate 58,581,519 downwards.
AGTCCTGTGGCTGGCACACAGTGGGCACTCAACGAATGCTAACGTTTATCTGAGTATTTTTAAACACGACGACATGTCAATATCAAGAAGAGTCATTTTTAATTAAGAAGATCTTAAAAAACTTTCAAGTTGCATCCTAGGCAATAATTGCTTTCACTGAGGTGCTATAAATGTCAGGTACCGTGCTGAAACTTTAAGTGCATTTTACCAGATATTTACTATTATTTCTATTTCCAAGAAGGGAAATGTGAGACTCAGTAAGGTGAAGTCATTTGTCCAACTGGGTTGCACAGCTAGTTTGGGGGCAGGGCCAGGCATGGACAGCTCTGAGATCAGCCAAGTCAATCCAGAACTCTGGATGCTGGTCTGATGCCAAGTCCCAGATGCTCCGTTACTTATGACTCCACCAGACACCTCCTCAAGGAGCTGGGCTGGTTGTTTCAAGGCTCTGAATGGATTGTGAAGGGGATAGCTGGGTCTCCTTTGCAGGGCTCCTGTTGAACAGATGAGCATGCTCAGATCCCAAGCCCATGTGGCACAGCGGGTGCTCACTATTATAGGGCCCAAAGCCCTCGCCCATACTTGCAGATATACCTGCTACACAGTGAAAAATAAATGCATGCACAGTCCTGGTGCTTTCTGACTTGAAGCCAAACAAATTTACCTAGGCTCATTTGTCAGCTGCTGTAAATGCCCTCCTTCCCGGCCTAGCTCATCCCACCTCCAAGTTCCTTAGTTGTTATAAGCTTATCACAGAAGTAAATCAAAATATTCTCAAGAGGAGAAGAAAAGATAAAAGCGAAAAATGCGACATTCCTCAGAGAGGAATATTTTTTATAGTTCCACAACTCTAGCAATTCTGTCTTTAAAAAAAAAAATCCATTATTTAATTTTAGTACCATGAAGGTGCTAGTGATGAATAATGGCTCCTCTTCCACCTTCTAGTATTTCTAAAATATTAATACTGGTTGGTACCTCTCCTAGGGGGAAGCAGAAGTTGAATCTTTTATAGGCTCCTGAGCTCTGTTCCCCATACTATGAATTTATTTCATTACTACCAATCATATGTTCTGAGTTCTTTGAATTGTCTGCTATAAAGGATGGGGGCCATATGGTGGGTGGAGAGGGTAATATATGCTGCCAAATAGTCTCTTTCTCATTATTTTCTTTGTCTAAGTCTTTATTCTTTTATTACCTATCAAAGTGCAATGCTTATCTCTACACTAGACGTGGGCTGTGAATCATAAATAGAAGCCACAATGGGAAACCTAGCTTCACAGACATGGGGCAGGTCAAACGTCTGTCAAAGCTAACAACTATTTTGTTACTTCTTTAACCGCAAATTGTTGATATTAAGCTTTGAACATTGAGTCGCAACTATTTATTCTTCAGCAGATCATAATTTTGTGTGTCTGTATGTGTTTCGTATGTGTACATGTGCTTGCTCTATCTTTACACTTTGGGTATGGGGGAAGGAAAAGGAAGACCGTTTTAGGGTAAACTATAAATAATAATGTAAATTACTGTATTTGGCAATGAACTTTTTTTTTATGCCTACAGCACTCGGTCTAACTAGGTGGTCTCCCATCCAAGTACTAACCAGGCCCGACCCTGCTTAGCTTCCAAGATCAGACGAGATCGGGCTTGTTCAGGGTGGCGTGGCTGTAGACTGAACTTTTTTTAAAATAAAAAATCAGAGTTTTTTCCCCCTTTACAAAACTAACATGTAAACTCGGAAAACTCTGGAGAACAAATCAAAAATAGAATAAAATGTTCAATGTCCCACTTGATAGTTACAACTATTTTAAACACATCAATGACTCCCTCCTAGACTTTTAAATACATACGGCTGTATAAATATATTCTCAATTAAATTTTTTATTTTGAGATAATTGGAAGATTCACATACTGTTGCAAGAAATACTTTCACCAATGGTACCATTTTGTAAACTATAGTATAATTCCACAGTCAGGACCTTGACATTGATGCAATCCACCGATCTGATGCAGAATTCCCCAGTTTATTTGTACTCATTTGTATGTATGTCTGTGTATATTAAGTTCTCTGCAACTTTGTCATATGTGTAGATTTTTGTATCCATCACCACTATGAAGCTACTAAACAGTTCCATCACTCCAAGGACCCCCGTTGCCATCCCTTCTTCTCTTCCACGTGTTACCTCTCCCCCACTCCCTTGGCAACCACTGATATGTTCTCCCTTCCCATAATTTTGTCATTTAGAAAATGCCATATAAATGAAATTATTAAGCATGTAACCTTGGTATTGACTTTTTTCACTCAGCATAGTTCCCTGGAGATTGCTGTTGTGTATCAGTAATTCATTCCTTTTATTGCTAAGCAGTATTCCGTGGTACAGAAGTACTACAGTTTCCTTAATCATTCACCTATTGAACGACATCTGGGTTGCTTTCAGTTTCTGGCAATTATGAATAAAGATGTTATGAACATGTGTTTACAGGTTTCTGTGTAAACACAGTTTTCAGTTCTCTGGTATAAATGTCCAGGAGTGCAATTGTTGTGTTCTATGGTAACTGCATGTTTAATTTTATAAGAAACTGCCAAACTGATTTCCAGAGTATCTGTTCCATTTTCCATTCCCACCAGCAATGGCTGAGTGATCCGATTTCCCACATTCTTACCAGCATTTGCTGCAGTTACTATTTTCTTAAAAAAACCATTCTAATAGATGTGTACTAATAGCTTGCTGTGTTTTTAATTTGCATTTTCCTCATGGTTAATGAGGTTGAACATCTTTTCGTGTGCTGATTTGCCATCTGTATCTCCTCTTTGGTGAAATGGCTGTTCATGTCTTTTGCCCATTTTCTAATTAGGTTGATTGGGGATTTCTGCTGTTGAATTTCAAGAGTTCTTCATATATTCTACATACTAATCCTTTGTTAGATATGTGGTTTGTATATGTTTTCCTAATTTGTACCTTGCTTTTTCATCCTAACAGGGCTTTTCCTAATCCAAAAGTTTTAAATTTTGATAAGGTTGAATTTATCGTCTTTTAGAGATCATGCTCTTTTTGTCAAGTCTAAGAATTCTTTGTCTAGCCCTAAATGCCTAAGATTTTTATTTTTTCCTAAAAGATTCAATTTTACATTTTACATTTACATCCATGATCCATTTTGAGTTAACTTTTGTAAAAGGCATGAAGTTTAAGTTGAGGTTCACTTTTTTTTTTGTTTTTGCCTGTGGAAGTCCAATTGCTCCAACACCATTTGCCAAGGGAGCTACCACCTTGACAAAAGCTGAATAGCTTCTGCACCTTTATTAAGAATAGGTTGGGCATATTTGTGGGGATCTATTTCTGGGTTCTCTATTTTGTTTCATTAATCTATGTGTGTTTTCCTCTGCTGTACCACATTGTCTTGATTACTATAGCCATATAGTCTTAGCATCACGTAAAGTGATTCCACCCATTTTATGCTTCTTTTTCAAGATTCTTAAGCTATCCTGGGTCCTGGGCCTTTCCACATAAATTTGAGAATAAGTTTGTGCCTAAAGAAAACCTTGCTGAGATTTTGATAAGAATTGCATTAAAGCATAAACATATCTTTATATTATTTTTTAAACTTGTTATATCATGAGAATTTTCCTTATTATTATGAACTCCTTGTTAATGGCTACCCAATATTTTAAAATAGATATACTATCATTTAACAACCATTTCAATAATAACAGACATTTGGCCCCTTTCAATTATGAATAATGTGAATAACTACCAAGAACATCTTCTTGCAAAAAAAAAAAAAAAGAAAGAAAATTTGCTGCACTTTGGATTGTTTCCTTGAAATAGATTACCAGAAGTGGGGTTAATCAAGAAAAGGAATATTCTTACAATTATTTCTAATTGGATATTCTTTCACAAATTACCTATATGTGAAAATATTATCATTAGTTTTAAATTTTCATTTTGTTATGAATTTGAACATCAAAGTAGGAAAGATGCTCATCAGAAAAGAAAAGGGAGATTGTAAAAATGGAAAATAATGTAGCAACCATACCTCCCAAAATGATGATGACTATAATTCCCGCCTGGCATGACTTTTCACAGGTGTTGCCACATACCTGCTCTGAGGTAATCCTCTCAACTATCCAGTGAAGGCAGGTAAGTAAAATCAATTTCTACTTCACCTACTTTAGGACAGCTATTTGCTACTAAAATGTTTTTAAAATCTCTTTTCATCTTAAAGAGAATAGATTTAGTTAAGTCATTTTGTTTTTACCTAAGAAAGGAAAAGGGACAAACTGACCTGCCTAATCAATCTCCTTATTGTTTTGGCTGTAAAAATGGCTCTTACGGGAGATGGCCCTGAATGGGAGGTGACAAATATCTGCCTGGTGGAATAATCAATGAGTTCCATTTATGTTTCTATCCTTCCTAATTGGGATTTCTCCTTTTTTTCTAGTGAAGTAGAGCTCCCATAGAGAGACAGAAAAATAATGTGGTTTTTCATTCCATGCAGTCATTTGCTTTTAAAACCATGTTGGATCTGCGTGGCTAACAGAAAGCACAATCATCCTCCCAATGTGAGTCCTAAAAGCCGAGGTTCTCCTTCTCAGGTCTCAGTACAGAGGTGACCTTTGGTGTACTTAAGTCCTTCAGTGTATCCAGAATGGGCTACAGACAGAAAAAAGGAAAGCCTGAGGCCACCTGTGGGCCACACAAATATTATATGATTCAGTAAAACCAGTTTTCGTACTCTCAAATGTTGGGATCAGGTGTCCTTCAGGATTATAAGGTGGAAAATCACTCAAACTATAAACACTGGGATGTAGAATAAAATCCCTTGTATAAATGGCAGCTTTTCAAATGGAAATATTTGATACTTCCTCCCCAAGCTGAGGAAGCAAGGATGAGGAGGGAGAAGGTGGTATTAGTTAAGTGTTTGCTTTGGGAGAGGCAACTTACTAGGAGCTTTTCTTATATTTTTATTAATTTTCATAATCTGACGAGGCATTTTTAGTCCCATTTCACAAAGGAGAAGGTGGAACATTAAATAGCTGGAGTGAATTTTCCAACAGCTGTCAATCAAAGCTAGGCTGCTCTGAAGCTGAGCTGAGTTTTTTTCCTACCATTTCTTGGTGAAGATGCAGAGAAAGAGAAAAAGAGACAGTGATTTAAGTTAGAAGGGCAGATACAGTGATAAATCAATGAAATGATGAAGAGTGGAATCCTCAAGCTCTCTGTATTTGAACTTCACTCTTGTACAAATGAATGAAATTCAGAGATTGCGGGAAAGGGCCCAGGGAGACCCCACCTGCTTCCACTGGAGTTGTCTTATATTCCTCCATCTTGCAGAGAATCAGGGCCTCCTCCAAAAGAATAGAACACCCAGCCCAGTGGAAAGGAGGGAAATAAAAAAGATCCCTATCCTGTGCCCAGAGGGCAGGGTTCAGAGCACACAGCTGACATGCAGAGCTAGGGGTGCAAGTTCTTGCTCAATCTAACACTCAGCTCCTCCGTTATAATATGGGGATAATGCCAACCTAGAGGCTTGCTTTGCACATTAGAGACAATACAGGTAAGGAGCTGAAACGTGGGATGGCTCAACAGCTATGATCATGGATACCCTGCCACCTTTTCCTCAAGCATAGTTTCCACCCTTCCCTGGATGTGACGATTCTCCAATTCGCAGTGCTCCCATCAGGGCAAAAGTACTTGCACTCACCAGGTGAGTCAGGAAGCTAGGTGTGTGCCCTCTGACATCAGATTCCACCTGCAGCCCTCACCCCCACGGAAGCCTCCATTCTGGCCAAATCTCCCACTACAAAGCCCAAGAACAGGCATACCTCGGAGATATTATGAGTTTGGTTTCAGAGGACCGCAATAAAGTCGTAATATTTTTGCCGTTGGCGGGTCTGCCTTCAATTTGCAAAAAATGCAACATCTGTGAAGTGCAATAAAGCAAAGTACAATAAAACAAGGTATGCCTGTACATAGTTCTATCCTTTAAGAGAAATGTTTTCTGTGTTTTTATAAGGCGAAGACATATGTACCATTTAAACTCTGCAGAGAAAAATCAGACCTTCATCTTTTAGATGTATTGCTTCCTCCGGTGTTTAATAGAATTTCCATCCTGTCCACACTTACTGGGCACTTGGGGCAACAGTGCACTTGTGTACACCTTTCGAGCCACCCATTAAAATCCCTTCAACCTCCCAGAATGCACAGCCTTGGGGAGGGCTTGGGTAACATACCACGCAAATACCACTCAGTCACACATTTCAAACTCTCTTTTAGAGGCAGCAACATAGAGGTGCCAAATCTATGTCCTCGCAATTAACCACGGAACCTCTGGTCCTGCTAGGGCCCTCTTTTACATCACTTCTTTGGCTACAGCTCTGAGGAAATTACTTTTCTTAGACCATGATGTCCTTTTTGTATGGGGGAAGGGTTGGGAATCACGCAAAGCACCGTAAACAAGATTTCATTTGGTGATAACAGCCAGATATGTTGAAAAAGCACTGGTATCATTTCGGGCAATTCTTCCAAAGCCCACAACCTGAACAGCTCAAAAAAAAAAAAGACCCCGTATTCTCCATTTTCCCCATATTCTCCACTGAGATGAACCCACAACCCAGTCTCCACATCTAATCGACACCCAGCAGTTACCTGTTGAAGGGGGAACACTGCACACAAAAGAAGCAGCTGCTCTTGCATGTATTAAGTACAGGCATACCTCGGAGACCCTGCGGGTTCCACACCACCACAATAAAGCAAGAATCACACAAAAGCAAGTATCGTGATCAAGCAAGACGGTATCTTTTAGCCAGTGGAGGGTCTTGCCTTCAATTTGTAAAAAAAAGAAACACCTGCGCAGCACAATAAAATGAAGCACAACAAAACGAGGTGTGCCTATATTTTCAAGGATTTAAGAGCAAGAGAAAGGGTTCTCACCTGGGCCATTACTCGGAGCCAGCAACTGTGCCAGGTGCTGTAAATAACACAACAGCGACTAAGGAGTCAGTGCTGACTGGTGTGTGGCTCAGTGCTTCAGGTGTTTACCATCCTTTCATCGTCACGTAAATCCTATATGCTTTTTTTGGTCTTTTTTTGTCATTAAATACACTCTAAAAGATAGGTGGCTTTATTACCCCATTTACAGAATTGGGAAGCTGAGGCTCAGAGCAGTTAAGAATTTTGACAAAGTATACATCTTCCTACAAGTTGCACTTGGGGCAATAGTGCACTTGTGTACACATTTCGAGCCACCCAGAGATTAAAATCCCCTGAACTCCCAGAATTCATAGCCTTGGGGCAGGTTTGGGTAACATACTACGCAAATAGCACTCAGTCACACATTTCAAGCTCCCTTTATATCCATGCAATTAACCACAGAACATCCGCAGCAACCTAGACAAAATAAAAATACTTGTGACTTATTACAGACTTATGTCCCAGTGGTGCTAAACACTTATGTATTATTTTATATGACCCTGTCCAAAACTATAGGAAGTAGATGCTTATCTCTATACTACAGGCAAAAAAACCCTCAGGCTTAGGGTTAAGAAACTTTCCCTGAGGGTCAGTCATTTAAGCCTTTGTGCCCATTGAGCCTTTGCTCTGAATCACTACATTAAGCAATCGGATCGATAATTTGCAAAGTGATTAACCAAATAAGAATATTTCTACCCCAAACCTACCATTTAGGATGACCAAAATGAGCAGACTGAGAAATGGCCAGGGCAGTTGTTTTGGCCAGCTTAGTAATTCTGTAGTAACAAAAGAGGATTCAATCAATTGCTTAGCAATCAGCCATTATGAGAAGATGGGGAAAAAAAAAAACAAATCCAATTGACTGTTTGGTAGAGCGGGAAGCATTTTAAATGTCATCACAGTGAGAGAAATATTTGAAGATTTGTCTTCATAATGGTTAACTAATTGCAATCTTCAAATTTTATTGCCTTGGAAAAATAACTCAATTCAAGAGACAGGGTATTAACACTTGGGGCTATTTCTCCTTTGTTTTAGATAACATCAGAGGGAAGCATGCAATTGATCAATCCCTATAATCTATAAAGACCCCCTCCTAATGAACGGTCTCCTTGAGGCAGAGTCAATGTGCTATTCATCATTTTATCATCTATATGTACCTAGTATAGTATGGGGATATATGGTAGGTGCTCAAAACATGCTTGCTAAATTGAATGAAAATTTAAAAGAATGGCTGGGGTCTATCCTCAATCTTGAGTTCCCTTTAAGTGAAATTCTAGAGCTGTATATGCAATTTGACTTTGGTATAAATACAGGATGGTAGCTATAGACTTCTTTAGCTAGCAGGCTATCCATTCCCTTTGGCATCAGCATTCCCACCTGCACGATGATAATCAGCTAGTGCCACAATCATCCTGTCATGACATCCCTCCACTCCTACCACACAGGGATGTACTTTTGACCAAACCAACCCCATTTTTCTTGTCTCAGACAGAGATGGCTTAAGCAATGGGCATTTGCCCAAAGTTGGACCAAACTGTATTTTCTCCAGGGATTTTCTGCTAGAGCTGGGGGGAAGGCCTTCTTGCCTTTGAGGATGATGCTAGAAGAAGGCTGTTTGTGTTGTTTAGAGAAAGTCTATGTAGAGAAGGAGAGAAGAGATCAACATGCACAAGGGAAGCAGAAAGAAAAATTCTTTGGATCTGGGATCCAGCTGTTCTGAAGCTAGATGCACCCTTGGATTTCCTGGTTACGGGAGTCAACAAATACCCTTTTACTTCAGCTTTTCGAATGTGTTTCTGTCAATACAACCACCAAATCCTGATAACAAAATCTTTTTCCAGCTACTATAGTTACTTTCTCTTTGGTTTGGTAACACTGGGGCAATCAGAAAAAGAACTAACTAGAGGTTGAGAACAGGATTAAGAGGTAGGATGCAGAGGGAGGTTAAAACTTAGAGATAAGACTTTGGGAAATCTCAGGGAAGCGGGGTGCAAAGCAATCCTGTTCAAAAAGAGTGATTTTGCAAGGGATGGGCTTGCATCTGAGCATCTGAGATGCTGAAGGACGTAGGAGGGAGGAATCCACAGAGCCATAAAGTCAGAAGGGGGGTCCAAATTGGAATGGGAGCCACACACAGAAACAAAAATAAAAGTTTTATGTTTTATCCACAAAGAAAAAAGAATTAAATATTGAAATAGGGAATTGAGTTTCTTTCTAAAGAGTCTATCAAACACAGCTAATGAAAATGGAAAATGCACCATGCTGTATTACTAATGCAAGATAAGTAAATGTCAATGAACTTCTATTACTGAGATCCGTCCCTTCATTAGAGTAGAAGTTAAAAATACAGCTTCACCTTGCTCCAACTTTTCCCCGCTCCAAGCTCTTGGTCAGCAAATGGGCAAATCCATTATGACTAACATGGGAAAGAAAAAAGGTAGGATGTGAATAAGCTGAAGAAGGCACAGTAAACCATAATAATGACTTATAAAGTTTTATGGTTGGCCATTAATCCTAACCACCTCGATTTCTAAAAAGAAAGATTCATGGTCTTTTTAAATAGACAAAATTCAAGTTTATGAGAAATTTAATAATATTCATGCTGATGCAATAAGAAATTCCAAAAGTCTTAAATTTTCTGCAGGCTTTGGAGTGGAGACAGATTGTTATAGTAGGAAAAAGACAAGGTTGAGAGTCAAACCCATAGCCAGAGCCTGACATGGGGCTTTAAGCAAGTCACTGACTCTCTCCGAGCTTTAGTTTCCTCATCTGGGAGATGGAGATAACGCTGGCTTCCTTGCAAAACTGTAGTAAGGACTAGAAAACAAGATAGGAAAGTTCACAGAGGCACACAGCCTGGCATGCAAGCGTGGCACTCGATTACACAGCTGCAATGATCAATTCAGAACCTTTTCCAAACATATCCAGAATCTGAATGACTCAACTGCTCCATGGTTCCCACCTCCTCTCCTCTTCTCTCTCTCTCTCTCTCTCTCTCTCTCTCTCTCTCTCTCTCTCTCTCTCCCTCTCTCTCTATCTCAATGTGCGCCCCTTCAGGTTCTATAAGGACGTACACAGGATGGTGCTTCTCTTCCACCAAAACCCTCCCATGAAATGGCTTTCTCTCTCAATTAGAATAAAAGCCAAAGTCCTTCAAGTGACCTATAAGGCCTTCCATGATCTGGCCACACCTCTGCCCTTATCTCATATCCCTTTGTTCTCTCTGCTGCAGCCACATTGGCCTCCCTGGCATTTACAGAATGTTCCAGACATACTCTTGCCTCAGGCTTTTGGTCTCCTAGTTCTCTCAACCTAGCATGCTCACCACCCCCCTCCCAGCAGATGAATTCCTGCATCCCCCTTCCTCAGGTTGTCTTACTGAGGTTCCTTCCTGAAAGCACTATTTAAAACTGCAAGCTGCCCCCAATCTCCAGCCCTTGTTTCCCCATATCCTTTTTCATGATCTTTATTAACTTTTTTTTTTTTTGCATCTCATCCTTCAGGGTCTCTTCATGTGCCTGGACTTATCACAGCCTTATTTTGTAACTTTTGATTTGCTGGCTTCCCTTTCTCAAAGGTTGACTCTAAGGGGGCAGGACTGGTCTGTTCTCTTCACTGCTGTATCCATAGAACCGGCAGCAATCCTCATCACGTAGCCGGAGATCAATACATTTTTGCTGACTGGAGAAATTAGCCACTTAACTCCCCGAGTCACTCTGGAACTCCTGGTTGCAGATTATTTCTCCTGGGTTGCAGAAACCTGTCCAAACAAAGAGGATTCTGTCCGAGATTTCCCCTGCCAGCACACCCTAAAGGCCTCGAGGCTTCAGGCCAAGCTATATCCGGACAGTACAACAAAGTATAGAATCACAGCGTGCAGATTGGAATGGCTAGCTTTGCCAAAAGCCATGGTTTCATCACTGAGAAAGGGGTTGTGAAACCTAGAAAAGCTGGTATACGAGGGGATTCAACAAGAAATGTATAAATACCAGTTTCATGAAGGTGCTCGGGTGATACAAATGTCCCTCCCTGAAATGACTGTTGTGAGGATGACATAAAATTGCTTATGAAATAGGTTATGATTTTTGTTTAAAATCTCCATCTCTTCATTTGTCCTTCTCCTTCACTTGGACCACCATCCACCTGCTTCAGTGGATAGCATTTCATCCTCTAGCTCATGGTCCCCCATCGTAGCTCATCCTCCAGTTGTCCCTTTCTTTCAAGTCAACCTTTCCATTGTCCTAGGTTTCCATGAGTTCATCTGATACAACTTTAGCACCCAGAAATCTAACTTTTTGTAAGTCTTAACCCTGTGGTTCTCAACTCTGACTATATACTATGGTATTCAACAGAGCTGCAGGTAGATTAAAAAAAATTAACGTATAAGCTACGACAGAGAATTGGGCTTACTAGAGCTGGTATGGGGTTTGGGAGCCAGGATTCTTCTGTAATTTGGGTCATTCTAATGTGCTGTTGGATTGAGAACCACTATTGTTAGCCTTTCTGGGAAAGGCATTTAGATGTAAATGGGGCCTCTTGGAGACAAGATACCTTAAAATAAAACTTTTTCCAAAAGTGAAAACTTGAAGACTTTATGGGAGCATATATGACTCAGATGTGCTTGTCTAGCTACAACTATGTAAGGCAAAAACTTGGTCATAATGGACACATTGGTATAGATGAAGCCTACCTTAATGTGAGTGGATCTATTTGAGCCTCTGACAAAATCTAGGTCCATACTGATCACACAGGAGAGCAGTGAGCAAATAGCAAGCAGAGTTAGGCTCCCAGTGGATGCATAAACCTGAAGGCATATTTCACTCACTTGCCCCATGAATATGCTTGGGAAATTGTGCTTATGTACACATGGTATTGACTACATGTGTTCATAAGAGACATGCATATGATCAATATTTTCCCAATTTTTTTCTCCTATGGATGTACTGTGGATCTTTTTTTTAATAAACTAAGACTTGAACAACAACAAAAATACACTCCTAAATGGCACTCAACAAAAAATAATACAAAACAATCATGACAACAACAACGACAAAACAAAAACAAAACAAGAGAACCTGAAACACCAGAGGCAGATCACAAGGCTGTCTTGAGAAGTCCAACAACTAAAATGCCTTTTAAAATAAGACACTACAATCTTAAAAGTGCTATGACTAAATGCTATTTTATTTTTAAAAATCTCTAAGGTGTAATTTTTTTCTTCCACGAGACAGTGCAGGAACAAAAGGAGATGATAATTGGTCTCCAGACATATTCCATTGGGTAAGAGGGAGAGACTCTCAAGGTGAATGGAAGGGAATCAGTGACAAGTGTGTCAAAGGCATGAATCAGTGATGGGGAGAAATGAGAAATAGGCTGTTCTGAGTCGTTGCCATTTTTTGATCTGTTCCTGGTGATAACCAAACAACTGTGCCTGCTTATTTTATTGATTATTTCTGTTCTTGTTATGATAACTACAAAACATTTCCAAAAATAAGGGTCAACATATAACTGGTAGAAATAGATTTAACTAAACATTTTAAAGGACACGAATGGGAGTGTATTGTATTTGGGAATATTCCTTAGTTGAAGTGATATTGTTCAAGCACGAAAAATCATAATTTGCTACTGAAAGAAATTAAAGAACTTTGTAGAATTTAAAATTCTCAGAGAAAATATAGTTTCTAGCATCAAATTTGACAGATTGGTTTTAAAGCCTTTCACTTTAATTTAGTTCAGAATTTTTTAAAAAGCTCTGCTTGGGCACATGGCTGATGATTTCTATGGGAACACAGCAACTTATTGAGAAATTACTATGTGCTAGGCAATGAGTTAGGTGCTTTATATTTGATCCTTTTATTCGCTGAGAAAGCCCTGAAGTACTGTTATTTTTATTTCATCTGGCCATGAAGAATTTGATAGATGCTTAGTGATTTGCTCAAGGTCGCATAGTTTGTAGTCCAAGAAAAAGGAGTCGGTGCAGCCTAGCAAAGAGTACAAACTCAGGAGCCAGGCTGATTGAGTATAAAGCTCAGCCCTGCAGCTGCAGAATTTTTAGGATTCTGTGCCTCAGTACTTTTATCTGTAAAATGGAGATTATAATAGTATCTACTTCATAAGTTTATTGGGAAGCAATAGATCGATAGAGCAATAGGTAGATAGATAGATACATACATACATACATACATACACACATACATACATGCATACATACATATCACATGATACATACATACATACATACATACATATATACATATCACACACAACTTATATTATCTAAATACATATATAAATATGTAAAATACACACACACATAAAGAGCTTAGACATCATAGACACTAAATAAGTTAACATATGTATAGTATGAAATAGATTTATACATGGCAAGTATTATTACCATAATCACCAACATCTACTCTGTTCTTTTGTTTACATTTAAGCCTTGATATCTATCGATAGCTCTTCTCTCTTAGTCCTGCCTTTCCTTTTATAGCATCCTTCTTTTGGTTGTGGGATGATACGGGGAGCACAATACAATTGAAAGAAAAGAAGTCAACAGTTTTACTTTTTAATAATTAAAATAAAAGGCCTATTATGGGATTCAACAGATGAGAAATAAAAGCACTGTAGTGAAAGCTGGACTCTCATGAGCTTTCAGACAGGAAAATTTAACGTGAGCAGATATTTGAGCCAGGTTTGGAAACAACTGTTCATTTTTCTGACCATTTTTCTGGCTGTGGGGTGGCTGACCAGTGAGAGGGCCAACATCTTCTCCTTAAGGATGTCCTACTCTTGACATTCTGGGTTGGGAAAGTGGCTGAAAGGCCAATCAAGATTTGGCTCTGACTCCAAGCTTCTTCCTCCCTAATTTCCAGCTCAAAACAATTCACCCGCACCTGCTTTACCTACTGGATCTTTGGATAGAACTTTATTTGAAGAACAGATATTGAAGCTCAGAAAACTTTTGACAACCAGTGGTTTCGATTCCTTCTAGTTCTGATATTGTGAGGTTCTAAGATCAGACAATTGATTTATAACATGTCCAAGCCTCCTATACTAGGTTCCCCCTTGGACAGCAGTGACAAGTGCTGACCTATAAGGGAGGAACATTGGGACCAAAATGAAATGGAAGCCACCCTGAATACAAACTGACTTTTGAAAGAAACACAGAGCTTTCTAATTTCAGATTCTAAATGGTGCTGCTAAAAACATCTTCAGAAAAGTTGAGTTTAATTCCACCAGTTGAAGCTATAGTAATATTACTGGATTTTTCTAAAAGACTGGTGTGTACCCAATTCCCATGTGTAGCATATAACTCACAGATTTAATTATAGATCTTCCTCAGTCACTAGTTCCCTAGGAAACAAATCCATGGCTCATGTCTTGTGCATGGAAGGTCATAGCAAGAAGATAAATATTTTCTGCATTTTGAAACTTTATCTAGAGGTCACAGGTCTGCAACTCAGCAGATGAGAGCTCTTCAGACAATAGCCAAAAGCTGCTATGTTTGACTAATAGCAACGATAGTTAAAACCCTTTTTATTTATCTCAAATAAAGCACTTCCAACTTAAATGAATGAAAATTTTCATTATATCTCTTTTCCTTTTTAAGGCTGAAATACAAATGAGATGAGAAGTTTCCTTAAATGTTTCTTCCTCCTCAGTTAAGATAGAAGTTCTGTTTTTAATTTTTGTTTAAAGGGAACATTATCTGAAAAATCCAAGTTAATTTTAATCATGTGGACATTGCAGGTCAGAGACTGCATGCAGAAAACTGCCACAATTGGCCAGTAATACCAGAAAACTAAAACAAGAGGGAAAACTAAAAGCAGAAAATTCAGAAAACTGAAAATGCAAATGCCTTTAAATATATGAAAAAATATCACAAAGTAAAGAGACATATTTTTCCTTACAACTAGAGGAAGTCGGTCTTATTTTACTTTATAATTTTGTGTATTTAACACTCTCTGAAACTGGTTTCTGCTTGTTACCATTAATGCCACTAACTTTTTTAGTGCTATGTGAGGATTAAATAGGAAAACATAAGTAAAGTATTTTGTAAATTTCAAAGAGCTGTACGAATGTTAGTTATCTCAATTAGGATCTCTAGTATAAATTCTTAAATGGAATCCTTTTGATCACAGTGTGGCAGGACTAAGAGTTACAAGACCTCAGACTTTAACTGACAAAGCATAGAGATTAGTAGCAGTCATGATCTTCTTCACCTTTCAGGTAGAGATCATAAAGTAAGCAGACAGTACCATTAAATGCAACTCGCAGAAACATCCCAGAGAGGTTCAAAAGATGACTTATTTTCCCAGCAGATGACAGCAAACCTAGGGCAGAGAGAAGACTTAGGGTCTAAACTTAGCATGTAAAATTTTTAGTTTCTCTTGCAGCCTCAACAATATACTGTTTATGGCTTCAGTGGGAGATCAGAGGTGTCAGGGCAAAGCCATCTTTATTTGCCATTCTTTAGCAAAAGATCCAGGTCAGGAGAAAGAGACTATAAGGTGGCATAAGGGGTGACTAGCAGGAGAAGGGAGGATATTAGTCAGTCATTACTTCCTTCTCAATGCATCATATGTAAATCGCTTTTGCTCAGTTTAAGGGCCTCCATAAAATATTAATTTGGGCATATCTAATATTTATTGAGCAATTACTAAGTACCAGGCAACATATATTTTTCCTGTTTTTGTATAGTACCAAAACAACCCTGTGAGGTTGGTATGGTACATTGGGAGGGTAATTCAGCTCAAGTTTCCAACAAATAAATAGAACGGATGGGCACTAAATCAGAGTTTCTATACCCAAAGCCTGTGATTCAAGCCATCATACAAGACAAACAGGAAGAAGGATATTTCTATTCATTCTGAGTCAACATCTCCTTGGAGAATCCATACAACTTGTGATCCTTCTCTCTCCAGAACATGCATGCACATGCACGTACGCATACATGCATGCATGCGTGCGCGCACGCGCACACACACACACACATACACACACACACTAACATCTCTTCATGGACCAAGTCTCAAACATTCCAGGTTAAGAACTTCTGTTCCACAACCTGCTGGCCCCTGGTGGCCCTCACCTTTTCTTCCCTTCTTTTCAACAAGTAGCTCAACCAACTAGACATAAGATTCCAGCTTAAGTTCATTTTAATGATGACATAACTGAGGGGTGTTTTTGCTTTACTGAAAAAAACCAAAAAAGCCAAATATTATAGTCCACAATGTGATCAAAGAAGCTTCAGCTTGATGGAACTTGTGGCATTATCCACAATGGTAGTTCCCTCATGGGGTCACTGGACACCTGAGCCAGAACCATCCAGAGCTTATTATCAAAAAAGAGCTCTGGACCCCATGACAGACCTACTGAATCTGAATGTGAGGGGTGGGGTTGGGGCTTCACTCAACGCTGTGAACAAAATCACCTAGTCAGCTCAGGCACACTGCAGTTAGACACTCCCTGACTGAGAAGAAACTAAATATCCAAATTCTAAATGAGTCTTGCCTGAGGTCTCATTTCTTGTTGGTGGCGGAGCTAGGCCTAGATGCGATGACTCCTGACATCCGTCCACACATTTCTATCTCAAATACCCAATAGTGTGATCAAAATTCAGTCAATAGAAGAATTCATTTAAACACATCATTGTGCTGAGAAAATGAATTTGAAATATTCAATGCTAGTGTGAAATGAAATGTTCGTGATTTATTTCTTTAAGCCAATAATGTCCCCAAATTGGATGCTCATTAAATTGCCAAAATAGTAATGCATGAATTTAAATCTGCTGTAATGCCTTCATTTTAGAGAAAAAGTCCTCTTTTAATAAAATTGTGTTTTCTCCAACAAGAAATATAAAAAAACACATTTTGTTGCAAATTGTGGATTAAAAAAAAATCAACAAATGACTATAGCAGCATGGATTAAGCATCCTTTGTTTGCTTTACAGAAACCATTATTTAGAATGGCCATTTTTGTGGAATTAAAATTTGCATGTGTAGCCTAATAATTATGCATATGAAAAATGGGGCATGGTTCTGGGGATCTGGACAGTTCTAAGATAATCTTGAATGCTAGGGTCATTTGCGTTTCTATAGAATGTGCAATGTGCATACTTTAAACATATTAATCTTTTCAGAATATAACTGTAGGAAATTTAAATGATGGGACACTTCTCTACGGATCTGATGACTTCTTGATATCCATGTGGCTACTGTCAAATTGTGGGTCCTGGACTATGAGTCTGATATTCTAGGCCATTTACATTGGTTTTATGCCTTGACACTTTTTTTTAAGAAATCATATCATGATATTTTTTTATTAAGAAAGTTTTTACCTTTTTTTCCTAACCTCATCTTTATGAGGCAAAAGACACAAAAGGGAATATATTGATGATCTGATTTCAACTGATTTTCCCATTTGCATTTATTTCTTCCAAAGTCTACAACAGCAAAAATAAACTTACCTCAAGACCATTTCAATTCTCTTAAAAAATGTTAATTGATTTGGTGCCGTGTGATGAAGAGATGATTTCATACAGAAAACCTTACTTCTAAGCTACCATGAACCTACTGAAATTTAAAAATACATAATCACCATGCTCCAAAGTCACTGTGTTTTGGCAAAATTCTGTTTTCTCACTAAATAAAACAAAGCTTACTTTTAAGGGAAGGAACTCATACTCGAAGCTGCAAATAGTAAGCTACAATAAAAAATCTATGGATTAAAATCCTGTGCCCAAAGAAATCATTAAAAGTAAGTTATTTTCTAACTGTTTCCCATTTATCAGCATTTTGAAATTCAAAAAAACTTAACATGCTTTAATAATGAATATATGTTGAAACATCTTTTAGTTTGATGCTAAAGAATGCTTCTTTTGAGTGGAAAAAGTAAGTGATTTCTATTTTATCCTAAATGTAGAAGCAATATAGGCAATGGAGAATTTTGAAGATTTCAGAAATATAGAGAGCCAAATTCAAACCCTGTTTCAGTGACATAATGCTCTGTGACTTAACACCTCTCCAGGAAGACTGTCTTTTCTTGGTAGTAAAATGGTGGTAATGGCAGTAACCGTCTGATAGGGTTAGGAGAATTAATAAGATAGAAGCAGGTAGTGCTTGGGACACGGCCTGGAATGTAATAAGTACTCTAATCTTAAAGGAAATGTTGATTTCATGTCAATAGGACCTACGAAACCCGAAGGCCACCCTGCATTTCTTGGAATCCCTGACCTCCTTACTAAGATAGTATTTCAAAGAAGGGGCTTGAAAGTCCCATCAGGCCACCACCACTCTACCTCTGATGTGTGATTCCAATTCCATAGTCATTAAAATAGCAGCATATTTATCGAATCTTCATGCATACAGGTTCTGTGCAGTAAAATATACACCTTCAAAGTCGGTATATTTTCTCCATACAACAAAATGCATGAACACACTGTTCCAGAAAATAAGTGCATGTCTCTATGTTGCTTCCAGAGTAACTTTAATAAGCTGGAGGGAAGTAAGTAAACATGCAGAAGGCAGGAGGGGCCAAGGCCAGGCTATCTATGTATCTTAATGAGCACAAATTAAAGGGGAAAAACAGTAGAAGATTAAAAAAAAAATATAGCCATCCCATCAATGACTGTATGGATTCTACAGACATGAGCTATGATTATTAGGGTCATTAGCAGGCATTTTGACATTCAAGCATAAAGCATTATTCATGAACACAGAGTGGGTGAAATTATACAATCCATTTAAATAAAATCAACCGCATAACAGATATAATTCACAAAGTGATCATTTTTAAAAATAGAAAATTGAATTTCAAATCAGCATTTTAATGGCCCAGTGATCCAAATATTAAATTGATAATCAGGCCACAGTGATTTGCATGAGTAGCTGGAAACATTCTTATAATTCTATAATGATCTGTGAAATGCCAGAAAATTCACAATCTCGGAAAAACATTGTCCCAAGTAGAATCTTAGACTATCAGTGTTGGAGGGGACCTCAGATATGATCTAAATCAGTGGCTTTCAACTAGGAACGATTTTGCCCCCACTCCCCAGTGGATACTTGACAATATCTGGAGACATTTTTGGTTGTTGCAACTGGAAGGAGGTGCTAGTGGCATCTCGTGGGTCAAAACCACAGATGCTGCACAGGACAATATACAGGACAGCTTCCACAGCAAAGAACTATCTGGCCCCAAATGTCAATAGTGCTGAGGTTTAAAAACCATAATCCAGATCAACCTTTCTCACTATATAGAATGGAGAAGCCATAATCATGGCTTTTCCTTGGACTGACAGTGAGTTGCTGACTAGATCTTAGGGTTCTTGGTACAATTTTTATTTCCCTACTAGGTTTTACAAAGCTCCTTTATTCTTGCCCATCTACCCACTTACCCTCAACCTACCATTCAAGACGTATGAAATACCTAGTATAGATTTGACACTGAGAATACAGAAGTTAACAAGACAAACAGTCTTTCTCCTTTGTGGTGAGGAGGCAGATGTAAGACAGACAATAACAATGCAAGGGATCATCATTATGATAAGAGCCAAATGAGAGCACACAATTAAAGGAACCCAATTCAGTCCAACATCTCCTTGTTCTGAAGACAACACTCCTAATACTAATACTCTACCATGCATGTAAATACCCTTGAAAGAGATTTGGAGTACGAGGCATGGGTCTTGAAAAGGAATCCTATATTATGGAGGGCGCCTGGCAACAACATTGGAGATAATAGTAATGGCTGCCACTCACTGGAAACTTACCATATACCAGGCACTGAACTAAATACTCTTCTTACATTTAAGCCTCACAATAACATTGAGGGGTAGGTACTACTGTCATTACAATCTCTAATTGATGAAACCCCACATTTTGGATGAGTGGGTTGGCTTGGGGATAGGCTATCATCTATCATAGCTAAGTGAAACTTTGAGGAAGGTGACTGGCTTTGACTACTTCATTCAATGAGGGACTCCATTGTGATGTAGTAGACTTGAGGTGGTTAGGATATAATTGAATAGGTGATTAATCCCTACCCTTGAGGAATTAATGCGGAAAGTAAAGGTAGTTTGAAGAAACCAACTCAGCATGCTATGGATTTATTGGCAATGTTATCAATTGCCATTTTTAAGATAAAACAATGTAGAAAAAGATTTTGATATATATCTGAGACTTGGTACGCTTAGAACTGCTCTGCCCAAAATGGGAGCCACTAGCCACATGTGACTGTTAAAATTAAGTAAGATTAAAAACTGATTTTCTCGGTTACACCAGCCACCATTTGAACACCATTTCAAGTGTTCAGCAGCCAGATATGACTAATGGTTCCTTATATCAGATGTACAGATTTAGGTTTCCATCAGCACAGACAGTTCTAGTGAACAATGCTGCCTTGGGACTTGGGGTAGCATCTGGGGGTAAGTAATCTCTTAGTGGTTGTTCCCAGGATGATATTCTCCTGTCCATAGTTTGAGATCTAAGGCCATCTCTGTCTGGCTCAGGCTGGTTGCAGAAGAAAGTTACTGAGGGTTTGCTCAGACTCAGATCCTCTTAGACAACAGAGCTACAAACCAGGTATTGGACAACTTTGAAATAAGACAAGTCCTTAAGGATTGAAGTCAATGACTTCATTTCATAAACTAAAGACTTATATCCCAAACCTTAATAATATATATTTACCTCCAGCACTCTTTTATGCCAGTAATTATCCCACCAGGAATTGATTCCTTGGAAATAATTAGGGATATAAACAAAGTAAGGATGTTCAGTGGAATGATATTTATAATTGGGGTGGCGGGAGGGACTGGAAATCCACTAGATGTCTAACAATGGTTAAAAACACCTACTGGACAGAATAATGCACACCTTCAAGTCCAGTGCTGTGCACATCATTTTGACTTGAAAAGATGATGAAGCATATTAATTTACAAAGCAGGTTGAAAACAGTATGAACATTATAACCTTACTTTTGTGAACATATTATATCCATATGCATGCAGGAAGGTACAGAGATCTATAAAGCATTTGAAGTGCTGGTGATCTATCTGGACAATGGGGTAAGAATGATATTTTTCTTTTTACTTATCTGCATTTTCTTATGCTTTCTCAATGGACAAGCTACAAGTTCAAAGCTATCCTCGAAACCCAGGACTAGCAAGATAAGAATTGTTCGGTCACTGAAAGGTCACCTGGCTCAAATATTAAGGTTTCTGAATTGGCCACTGGTGCCCCTCCACCCTACATAGTCTCTCCCAGCTCCTCTGATCTTTTCAGTCATCAATCCCTTCCATTTCCCAAGTTCCCCACACTGGTTCAAAATGAAAAGAAGTAGATCCAAATTAATAGTGTCTATGAAGCTGTGCATTCACCAGTGTGCAACAACAGAGGTTGAGAACTTAATTGCTATTTGTAACCAAATTAGTGTATTACTAAACTAACTGCGAATAGCTCCATATAAAATATAAAATCATCAAACTTTTCCCCTTATTTTGGAAACATCTATCCTAATTTCTTCTGTTCGAACCAAATAGAACTGATATTGATGACCAAAAATCATATGCATGATTCTTCAGTATGTTTGACACTAAAGAAAGAATCGAGAATAGGGCTGCCCAGTAGAACTTTCTGTGATGATGGGAATATTCTTTACTGGTGCTATCCAATACTGTAGCCACTACCTGTATATGGCTATTATATTTTTGAAATATGACTAGTGTGGCTGAGGAACTAAAGTTTTAATTTCACATAATTTTAATTAATTTAAGTATAAATAAGTAGCCACATGTAGCTAGTGGCTACCTTACTAGATGGCACAGGATTGGAATCTAAACTGAGATCCTGTATACTAGCATGGAGAACCACGATCATGACCAGAAAAGGCAATGTTTACTCTGGCTTGGAGAGGTTCTGAATGACACATGTACCCATTTGTTTCTGCTTTGCTTTCACCCAAAAAGCTTTAAGCAGTTCTGAAGCACTGGTCAAGATAACTAAAACATATTGGAAGAAAAACTGAATTTTCTTTTTTTTTATAAAGGTAATGTCAAGTAAAAAGATGTGACTTTTGAATGTCTCTGTGTGGTATCATTAGATATCATATTAACATGGATGACAGGATTCATGATTTAAGACGTGCTCCAGTGATTTGACAGACACTGAGCTGACCTGATCTGTTTTAGAAGTCCATTACCTCCTCAACTCGGTAAGTCTCCAACTCTCTGGGAGCAGAAATGTAGCAGAGGTACTGTAAGACAGATTTCATACCAACCAACTAACTTCAAGGCATTAAATTTGGGGTTTACATGCATGCCTTCCCATTAGTCCCTTCTTATTTTAGGGGGTAAAAACTGGAGGAGTGTTATGGTTATCTGGCCATAACTGTATGTGCTGGTGAAATGGTCACTTTGGAATAATCAAGGATGTGCCTACTCTGCTGGTTTGTGATAGCATGCCTTTGGTCATAAAAGACGAAAAGCAGCATTCAATAGGAATGCCACTGGCAGGAGAATGTGAGTTAACAATATGGTTGTTGAGAAGATAATAGGACAGAACCTCAGTTTGGGGCAGTTTCCTCAAGACAGATTTCACTGGAGGTTAGGGAGAGTCATAGAGTATTGGCAGCATATCCCATATTTTTCAAAGCATCTTTCATGTAAGTCACCAGATTTAGCACTTAAAAATATAGGATGTCCCAATGCAATATTTGGGATATACTTATACTAAAATATTAGTCATTGATCATCTGAAATTCCAATTTAAATGAATGTTACATTTTACTTGGCAACTAATTTCTACCCATGAAAACACAAGTCTCAAGCTCTCCCACAGTAAAAAGGAGCCTACAGCTAACTATATGCTGGAAGGGGTGGCTCACCTTGTCATCCTCTCAAAGATTCCCAAAGATAACAGCATGTTGAAAACCCTGAGAAATTCTACAGCAGATACTTCCAACCCTCTTTAACATAACACTTTCTAAACTTTTGTGAACATAGAGAACAGCAGTAAAGTGGCTTAAACGCCACCTCCAGGGTCAGGCTGTCTGAGTGCAAATACTGAATAGACAGTTTGGTGGTGGCTCTATGACCAGGGACTAGTTATAAGCAGAACCTGGGATTGGGCATCTGTAAACGAGGATAGTTATACACCTACTCCACAGGCCCCTGGTGAGAAGGATGTGAATCAGCATAAAGCATTCAGCCTGAGCCTGGTGCTGGTTAATTGTTACTATAAACATTAGTTTTAATAGTCATATCAGTGACAGGAACCTTTCCTGACAATGACTATTAACATCCAGAACCAGTAGATGTACTTTGGTACAAGCGAAGGTAAATCAAATTGGGGTAGGGAGAGTGTTAGCTTGGCCCAGCATGAAATGAACACTTTTACTGTCAGACTGGCTGGCCTTGAACCCAGCTCATTGTGGTTGATGAAATGAGGATTTCTGGTGAAGCAGAAGTTTCAGCAGATTGAATCATCTAATGAAACTGTGCCCTGTCATGGGGGAGATACTTAGCCTTCTCTGTTTTTATTAGCTACTGCATTGGTTTTCTAGGACTACCATAACAAAGCCCCATAAACTAAGTGGTTTAAACAAAAGAAATTTATGGACTTAACAGTTCTGGAGGCCAAAAGTCTGAAATTAAGGTGTTTGCAGGGTCGGTTCAGGGCTGTGAAGAAGAATCTGTTCCATGCAACTGACCTAGCCTCTAGTGATTTACCGGCAATCTTTAGTGTTCCTTGTGGTGTAAACATATCACCCTGATTTCTTTGATGTTCACACAGCATTCTCCGTGTGTGTGTGTGTGTGTGTGTGTGTGTGTGTGTGTGTGTATCTGTCTCTGTGTCCAAAGTTCTCCCTTTTATGAGGACACCTGTCATATTGGATTAGGGCCCACCAGAATTACCTCATTTTAACCTGATTACCTCTATAAAGACTCTATCTCCAAATACAGAAACATTCTGAGGTACTAGGGCTTAGGCTTACACATATAAATTTTTGGAGAGCACAATTACATCCATAACAGCTACCTTCTAAAACAGGGCTAATACCAGCTGCCTTTCTCATAACACAGAACTGTAATGAGGCGTAAGTAAGAGAATGTAGAGGAACATATTTTGAGAAATTTGATAGCACTATAAAACTGCAAGGTAAACCTTTGATTTCATATGTTGATCTCTACTGGAAGTGGTACTTAAACCTTTGCAAGAAAGTTGTCAAGAAACTGCTAATCCTCCCACAATACTGCCTGGAAACATA
Organism: Pteropus alecto; assembly: GCF_000325575.1. Classification (NCBI taxonomy): domain Eukaryota; kingdom Metazoa; phylum Chordata; class Mammalia; order Chiroptera; family Pteropodidae; genus Pteropus; species Pteropus alecto. The sequence continues at coordinate 58,557,283 of NW_006494614.1, read as the reverse complement.
TAGCTGGGGACTCCACATTTCAGAAAGACATACAGATTCTAAGGAAATGGGAGATGCGTGCTTAGAAATGAGCGTGCTATTTGTGGTGTCACTAAATTTCCTGGTGGCATATAGGAAATTGGAGACAGAAACAAGGAAATGAAGATAGAGACACAAATATTTCAAAATTTACTATGCACTTATCTTGTGTCAACCAAAGTACTGGGCACAGGGCTTGTCAAATCTCGATCCAGGAAACTGATTATTCAGGAGCAACCTATTTAACAGGATGGGTAACCTTATTAGAAGACCTTCTGTCATACAAAAGAGAAGTTATTTTGGAGGAGAGAGGTTGAATGATGGGAAAGGGGATAGGAATGAGGGAAGAAAACTAAGGCACAGAATTTTCAGTTTTATAATTTTAGTTGATGCTGCTTCTGTTCTCTCTTAATTTTCAAGAAACTAGTTTTTACCAATCTTAGAAAATTCAGTCCAATCAAGAAGTGAGCACATGCTTCCCTCTCCTATACTTCTCATCCACACTTTGCTAGAGAATGGTATGAATTCTTGGACTTTTTATTTTACTCCCTCATCAGTAAACCTTTAAAATTTAGATTATTAAAGAGATGAATGCTTAAAATACTTTTAAAAAATAATAATAACAAAATCCGTCCAGGAGGCCCCAAAGCAGAACCTCTTGTTCCTCACTAAAATATATTTGAAGAAATAAAATACGTCCAAAATTCCAACAATTTTAAGTAGTAAGACTGGCAGACAGGTACCAGGAGAATATCAAAGACCAATAGGAGGGAATTGAGAAACAACTAATTAGGATTTTTCTCGGCCTTGCCTTGTGAAACAAAGGAGTATCTCTAACTAGAAAACGGGAGATGCCAATGGCCCTGTGTTCTCTGTGGTGTGTCTTTCTGCCTTTCAACTTTTCAGCCAGTTCTCTATCAGAGTCAAGCAAACGCTTCGGGACATTATGATTTCTCTCCACCCCTGGACTCCTATCTATGTCTGCAGTATCACATAAGCATTGAGAAAACAAGTAACAGTCATGGGGTTAGGAACCTGCAAAATAATAACGATTCCCTTCTAGAGGAAAAATTAAGGCAAAAATAACTAAAGCCATTTTGAAATTAGCGCATTTTCCAGAATGTCTTACCTCACCGTATTTTAAGACACATTATAAAGCCTCAAGGGTTAGAACAATGTGGCATTATTGCAAAATTTAATAGATGAGATGGTTTCTAAGTAAACTCTGATATATTATAATTTAATATTGCCCAAAAGCTATATCACGAAACCAGAAAAGGAGTGAATATTTTTAAAAGCAGTTGGAAAGAAAATAAATGTAGAGGGTGAAAACTCAAAATGGGCTTTATATGAAATCATATATCAAAATAAATTCTAGATAGATTGAAGAATCGAATGTGAACATGAAGCCATAAAAACTTAGAAAAATGTATATTAGTCTGACTCTAATTTGGGAATAGGCCAAGGGTTTTCATTGTGAAAACAAGGGAATAAGTCATAAAGAAAATAGTATTGTGTCTGATTAAAAATTTTAAAAATCAGTATCTCAAAACATCAAATAAAATGAACTCAAATAACAAGCTGGCAAAAAAGTTGCAACAAATATATGACAGACAAGTGATGAATATCCACAATGAGTAATAAGCCCTTACAAATCAATAGGGGAATCATTAACACCCAAATAGAAAAAGGGAATAGGGCTTGAAAGGGCAGCTACTTTACGTCATGAAGAAAAAAAAAAACACCAGCAATTTTGAAATGGTGAAAAAGGCAACAGTACTTTATCATTTTCATCTATCAAAGTGACAGATTTAAGCAAACCCTAGCACTTAACACTAGCAAGCAAAAGGTAAATAGGGACTTTCATACACTTCAGGTGGGAGTAAAGTTTAGTGTTATCTCTTTGCAAAGCATTTTGATAATTATATATTAATTGTCAAAACATTTATCGAATACAAACTTCAACTTCTAAGGGTCAATGCTAAGAAATTATATAACTTTGGACATACATCCATGTACCTAAATCATCATCACAGAATTATTTAAAATAATGAATTGTTGGTAGAAAACTAACCAATAATAAGGGGAATCTTAAATAAATCGATAGCCCATAAGATGTTTTCTTATATGAACATTAAATATCATAATTTTGAAAAACTCAATGAAAGGCACATTTCAACAAAAACGTAAAATTTTAAAAGCAGATACTATCTGAATATATAATTTGATACTACATACACATACATATCCATCAATGTATATGCACATTCATACGCATTTATATTTAGTTATATTCATAGAGATACAGAAAAAAGACACAAAATATCAAACGTTATCAGAGATTATCTCTGAGTGGTGAAATTGCAAGCTAACTTTATTTTCCTTTTTTTATTCATTTATTCATTGATTTATTTATTCAGTTATTTATTTAATAATAAGTATGCATTTTATAATCAGAATAAGTTAATTTAAACATAAAAGACTAAAGTATGCACCTATAGTAAGTTAGGGAGAGTTTATTCTGTCATTTTATAAACATTTATAAAATGTCTACTCTTAGCTTTGGGCTGAGGGAAGGCAGAGACATTTGGAGAACTGTTTCTGCTGGAAAGAATAATGTATTTACTTTTTATTTATTTATTTATTTTTGGATGGCACGATCCGTTAGATGGTGCTTAATGCCCAGCTGAGTTATTTGACAATGGGAACCAGGAGGGAGACAAATTTTGAAAACATCGTAATTAAAAAAAAAAAAAAAAAAAAACAATCAAAGATGAAGTTTGGCCTGAAAGAGTGAAAGAGTTTGGTAGGAGAGATTTAGGAGAGAAAAGTAAGGGATGTGATAAAAAGTGGCACTCAGAAAGATTAAGCAAAATGTCCACAAACACACAGCTCTGTAATAAAAGCAATGACTGAGCCCAGGTTTCCCCAACACTTAACCCTTTTTTTTCTTTTAATACTACTACATAATACCTACTGACAAAGATCTAGTATCCAATCACAATCTAACTATAGAGCACGAAAGTACTGAAAGTATCGTTGCAAATATGTTTGCCAATAACTAAGTTAAAATATTCATAAAACTTAGTGGAATTATTATTTTATTTTTTAATTTTTAAAACATTTTCAATTACAGTTGACATTCAATATTATTCATTTCAGGTGTACAGCACAGTGGTTAGACATTTGTATAATTTACGAAATGATCCCTTCGATTAGCCTAGTACACTCCTGATGCCATACATATTTATTACAATATTATTGGCTCTATTCCCTAAGCTGTACTTTACATCCCCATGACTATTTTCTAACTGCCAGTTTGTGCTTCTTAATCCCTTCACCTTTTTCACTCTGTCCCCTAACACCCCTCCCACTTAGCAACCATCAGTTTGTTCTCTGTATCTGAGTTTGTTTCTGTTTTATTTGTTCATTCATTTTGATTTTTAGATTCTTAGTGGGATTATTAACACCCTAGGAAAAAACTGCCATGTTTCCTTACATAGTGCATTCACTTTCATGTTGATTCCTACTTCTCAAAATAAAAATGCAACAAATAGAGTCTTCGTTCATAAAATCTTAGGGAGCTAATTATGTGGTGCAAGAAGCAACTATTCTATTTTTTTTTTTTTTTCAAAAATTTGGGAGATTTGCAACTCCATGACTATGTTTCATGAATGGCAGTAATACCTGTTTACTCCTGCTTCATAGTGAGGCTAAAAACATCTCGTTCTGCAAAAGATATTTGACACCTATGAGCATTTTTTAAAAATCTGAATTGGAAAATGGTTTAATTGATGCAAAATTAAATGTAAACTTCAAAAGGCGCAAAGTTGGAAGTTGGGTGTAAACATGAGGTGCTCTATCACCACTGCCCCTGAATGCATTCAGTATGGAAATGAGGCTAAGTAAGAGCACAGTCTGCTTCCTTCTGAACTGCCTGCCTGACCACACAAATTAATCAAATGTCAGCCAGCTCAGAAAGCCTGTGTTCCTCACAATTTCTAGAAGTTTAAATGTTTCCGAGATAATAAAAATCTGATCTTGGAAGCAGGCGAGGAATCAAGAAGTTAATTATCTGCTGACTTGGGTGGCTCTGGAGATGTGCTTGGTTTTATCCCTCTCTCATCTTAGCTCAATTACTCTTCCAAGTCAAGTCTGATAGTTCTTCAAAACCTGTTTCCGCTTAAGACCCTTCTTCCTCCTGCTTAAACACTGCCTTAGAGATTTACATAAAATAGTCAGGTCTGTTATTTCATTCCTCATTGTACTTGGGCAGAACTTGGTTATTCATTTACAGTATCAAGAATTCACTCTATTAGTGCCAGGGATCTGCTGCTACGAATTGATTTCCTGGATCCTCTTTTGTCTCGCTCAAAGGTATTATACTTTAAGATCCAGTCACTAACTACAAACTGTCAGCATCACTGGCCGCAGGTACTGGCAAGATGCTTTCTGAATAAGATTTGATCTTTCTGCAAACTGCCCATTCTTCATTGTCCCCAAAATTTCATTTTTCTTTTTCTTTTCTTTTTTTTTACACGCACAGTACCTGGTCTTCGTAGGTGGTCTCCCATCCAAGTACTAACCAGGCCCAACCCTGCTTAGCTTTGAAAATTTCATTTTTCTACTTTTAACATCCTCATGCCTTGGATTCTGTGCTGGCCTCCCACCCCTTTGATCTCTGCTTATTTTAGGCTCCTGTCTGTCTGTCTCCCACATTCCTTAGAGAGATCTTGCTGAAGGTTCTTTACAAAGCCCTCTTCATCATTACTTCTTTCCACAGTCCCTCTGGGAGAAGGAGAAGGCAGTGACCTAAAGCTCCCCATTTCTGACTTTTCTCCCAAATTCTAAGTCTGTGATATCTATTTTGAGGTTAAATTGGCGCCGAATTTTTATTCCTAAGCCTTCTTACAAACTAATTCCGCCTCCGTCTTTTCCTTAATTTATGTCTATGTCACTGATGCTCACTCCCTTATCCTTCTCTGCTGTAATCACTAATTCAGGATCACACCAGTAAAACCTGAACCTTCATCAGCCTCCTGACTCTGTGCCCACCTGTGCCTACTGTATCTTTCACGAAAAACTATCATTACACAGACCTTGGCTCTCTGCTCCAGAGCTGTCAAATACTCCCCAAAATGCCTTCCTTGATAGTTGTCCAGTTTCTTCTAACAGAAGTTGATAGATTTTGCATAGTAAAAAGGGACTGTGAGCAAAAGGAAATTAGATACAAAGAGTTAAGTACACAAACTAGTCTTTTTTCTACAACAAATATTAGACTATCTAACATTTACACATCTTGAAGATGTGTATTTTGCATCTTCAAGAAAGGCAGAGTTTGGCAGCATTTCTCCATTGTTTGCCAACAGAATCCTTTGTGAAGTGTTTGGGAGGGCCACTTTTGGGGGTATGCTCTTGATCTGCAAAGTAAACTGAGAGGTCCCCACCTGCTGTAAATTGCTAGACTTTTTTACTTTTCCCTTGAACCTCTAGTCTCTTTACATATTCCCAAATTCCTCTAGTCCAAGTCCTTAATGCTTTATAGTCTTTTCAATGCTCTCACTCAACAGCCATGGGCACTCTCTGCCTCGACTCTCAGAGCCTGGACTCCACTGACAGCTCAGCACCTGGGCCAGAGGGTGTGCTGTTCAAGTACAAGGCTTTGGATTCAGACTGCCTGGATTCAATCTCCAGCTGTCATATTTTTACCTGGGTAACCTATAGCAAGCAAATTAAGCTGAGACTTTGTTTTCTTATCTGTAAGATGGGAATAAAAATAATGCCCATAGCAAAAGGATATTAAATGAAATCTATATATAAGACCATTTTTGTAGTGCTTGGTACATTAAAGGCAGTTAATAAATAGCTTTGACTATTGGTACTTAAACTGGTAATAGATATTATTTTAAACCTTCAGAAAGCCAGGTTGCTTACTACAGCTAGACTGGGAATCCAGATACTAATATGTCTACCAAGCCAGGAGGAAAGTGACCTAATTCATCCCAGGAACTCAAAAGGCAAAGAAAAATGTCTACTGGGTTCTCCCACTGGCCCCCAGCCCACATCCCATAACTTCCAAGTACTGTAGAACTAGGCTCATGAGGTTCCTAATCTGCTTTCTGAGCAGATCCTAGAATCCCACCAGTGAGTTTTCCTGGCCCTTCAGGATTCACCACAGGCTGGCCTGCAGGAGATGAGGCTGGGAAACCATCTCAGAGGGGCTCCCGGGGCCCCAGAGCTGCAGACCCAGTCCCACCCCTAACCAAAGGGAGTTAGAGGAAACCTAAAGCATAGTTTCATGTGCCCCTGAGTTATTTTACAGGAGAAAACCACCCAAGGGCTTGCCCAGAAAGGATCAGGGAGCTGTAGATTGAGCCACCAAAGGAACTACTGTTAACCCACCTCGTCCATCTAGGCAGAGCTATCGGTCTTCTAAACACAACACTCCTTTCACTCTATTTGGTGCTAGGTTTCCCCAGAATTATCTGAATTAATCTGCTGTGCTAGAAAGGATAAGTAACCTATCAAAAGTCATACAGCAGTGCATGGGGTAGTCGCAGTTTTAACTTGAAAAATCTGACTCAGATTCCTGAAACCTGGAACCCCTCTGCTAAATATTCTAGTATATATGGCTTTGGGCTCCTAGATGTTTCTGACACAAGGTCAGAGAAATCAAAAAACTTGCTTAGACACCCTGGGTTTGAGCATGAATGAGGTTTCATTTAAGAGTACGAGAGATTCAGGTTTGTGACCCGATTCATCCACATGTGTGGCCTTGGGGTGGATACTTCATCTCTCCAACTTTCAGTATGTATTTGCACTGGAAAATTAAGATAATAATGCCCATTTTTTAGCATTGACAGAGGGCTAGATGTGATAAGCATGTAAAGCACCAACTCTGACACTAAAGAACTTTCATTCTAGTGTTTTTGTTAAACACATGGGCTCTGGAATCCGAACTGAGTTTTCATTTCTGTCTCATCAGTTACCGGTTGTATGACTTTTAAAAATATAGATAACTCTCTTATTTATAGTGTTGGGATGACTATTAATTAGGTAATGTTTTCCAAGTGCTTGGTATAGTGTCCAGTAAGCATTTATTACCATAGTTAATAAATGTGATTATTGTGATGATGATAGTGATGATGATGATGTTTTTATTGGTTAAGATAGGTTAGGCTATGCCGCAGAAATAAAAAAAACAGAACAAAATATGAAATCTCAGAGGCTTACAACCAAAGGTTTGTTTATCTCCTGCTCATGTCATGAATTCAGTGTGGTTTTATGCTATACAACAGCTCAGGAACCCAGCTCAAGAAGGCTCCACCATCTGGAAGCTGGTACCACCTGAAACATGTCTGTGGCCACTATAGCAGGGAAAAAAAGAGTGAGAATGACTGACATGATTCAGCTGGAACTACTCAAATGACTCCATCAGACTGCAAAGGGGCTGGAAAATAGTCTTTCTGTGTGTCCAGGGAGGAAGCGAGGGCTGGATATGAGTGAGCGCCAGTACCTCTACTACTATAGTGTTGGCAAAGAAAATGAAATAAGGTGACGAGCATTCAGGTTGGAGCCTTGCACTCAACAAGTGGTTAATAATTGGCAGCTACTGGTATTTTTACTATATGTTAATTGAGGTATAAGCTTTATCACATAGTGGGTAACAAGATGAGCATCCCAGAGGGAAGAGCTAGGCTACTCACCAAATCTAGAAACGGGCTACCAGGGAAAGAAGAGATTTCCCTAAACAGGCCAGTGTGCTGGAGTCTGGAACTTCCCCAACTAGCTCTGTAAGTTAGGGAATCGGGTCTCCCAAAGGTCTCTGATGCATCTGTAAAGTCATTCCTCCAAAGGTGGTCCACAGACCACTTCCATAAGAATCACCTGGGAAATTTGTCAAAAATGTAGATTTCGGACTCATCTCAGACCTACTGAATCAGAATCTCTGTGGGTATGTGGGTGCATGGTAGAGTCTGCAATTTGTATTTTAATGAACTCACCTAATGAGTTTTATGTGACCTGAGTGTGAGCACCACCCAAACAGACACTTCCTTCCTTTGATTTCACTGTGGACACACCTCTGATTCTCAGACTCAGGGTGTTCCTTCAGTACCATGCCTTGTCCAACTCCTGATGCTGGGGAAAGGAACTGAGGTTTAGCATCAGAGAAAGCCAGATTCAACTTCCAGCTCTATCATTTACTTGCTGTGTATTCTTGAGCACACCATCCATAGCCCTGAACTTCAGGTTATTCATCTGTAAAATGTGTAGCATAATAAAATGGCCTGGCATTTTGTTGGAAGGATTCAATTTTCAGGTAAAAAAGGCATGATGATGATGATGGTGGTGGCGATGGTGGTGGCGATGGTGATGCTGCTGCTGATGACGACGACAGTGGTGACGAAAACCTTCTAGTCAGTGCCTGGACCTCACATATGTAACAGATGAAACATTCAACTATTTTTTATTGTCTGTCTGTAAAATCGAGTTTGGGACTTGATTATATGATGGGTAATGAAGTACCAGGAATATATGTCATGTCCGAGATGTAGTTCATGTTTAACCAATGCCAGTTCTATTTTCCATTAATTCCTTGTAAAACAGACCTAATCCCTGATAAAATGGCTAGCTGGCTTTAATTGCTTCCGAATTAGAGCCAGGAAAGTGGAGAGAGAAATTGGCATTGATAGAAAAACATGGATTCCTAAGTATAGAAGAGAGTTATATTAATAATGATTAATTTGTTTTCTGGTGTAATTCCTACCTAATTTTGAGTTGCAGTCTTCTAAAACAACCATGATAGATTATTTGATATAGTACCTCAGGCTTTCGAAACTCTCTTCTTGGGCAGAGTTGGTGTTTGTGGTCGTCGATTAATATAATTAGTTGAGAAGAGCTATATTGTGAGACTGACAAAGATAGATGGGTAAAAAATAAAGAATGTGGATAAGAAATGGAACCATGGTGGGTGACCCTTTTAACTCTGTAAGTATGCAAACCCATGCAGAGTAAAGGTGGGGAGAGAAATGTTGGTGGTTTGCCAAGACAAGAGGTGTGAATACGTGGCAGAATAAAAAACCTGTAATGCTCAGTTTGCCTATTTAGCATCTGTGTTTGTTTGAACTAAATCTGCTTCTGGGTCCAAAGAGTTAATAGTAATCTTAGATTACTCCTTAAAATGCTCCTTTTCTGTACCCAGTTCAAATAGAATTATAATTGTTTGTTTAAAAAAATAAAATAAGATCTCACTATTAAGAAAACCTTATTTATTCATTTGCTAATTTCTTCAGTATCAAAGTTCAATGTTCGAATACTGAAAATGCACAATTTTTTTCCTATTTTCTACTCATATCAAGACTTTATGGAGGTATTAACATATTACTCTAAGGTCTTTCTTAATTAATGCATTAAATATATGATAGTTCAATATAGTCTTTAAAAATCACATGGAACAAATAGCATCAAAAATGCAAAAGCTTCCAGAAAGAGTCAGCGATCTTTTTCATGTGCAACATAGGAATGGTAGGCGTGCTGACACCTAGTCTTGGTACAAAGGGAAGTCTCACTTTCATAGCAATGTAGTGGTCTCAAGATTTGTGACTGCCCTGGGCTGTCCAACTTTTTCTCCAACCGGAAATCTGCTAGCATTGCATCAAGTCTCAGTAAAGAAAAAGAAAATGTACTGGTAGAATTAGACATGAGTTCCTAGGCAAACATTTCTATAGAAACTGCTTTTCTCACTTTATGTTTAAAAACACCTTCAACATCCTTTAAAATTCAGGTTGCCATGGTTACAGTTGTTGTGCAGGAAGTAAGGTTTACAAGCATCTCTGAGCTCATCAGCTAATGCCAACAGATCAGAGATTTTAGAAAATTGATATTTATAAAATACCAACCCATTTTTTACCCCCCCCTCCAGATCATAAGTCATATCACTGAAGGCAGTTGGATAGGTGTACAGTATTATCAGTGGTGGTTATCACTGTGGAGTTGGCATTTTGAAAGGCCACATAAGTGCCACATTGACCATATGCTATATGTAGCCTTTGATCTAAGTTCACATGTGGTGGGTCAAATTCATTTGCTGACATTCACCAAAATGAAGAATTGCCATTCTGACAGACAAAGCTGTCATCCTTCACCTCCATTGTCACAGATCTGTCCCTATGACAACCACAACTCTAATTGCTACCTGCTTGAAAACCACATTAATCAATTTTTTTAAGATAGCTTTCTTACAGAATTTATAATTTAAATCATAATGTGTCTAAGATCAGGTGCTACTGCTTTGTAGAAGAACCTTAAAACCATACCAGCTCAACTCAATGCAATTTTCTATGCTTGATAGACCAGGATGTTAATGAATAGGGTTAATTTATGTCATACATGTTTAAATGAGAAATTAAAGTTATATCCCTTTTAGTAACTGCAGTGTCCCCACATTTGAAAAGTTTGTGTTCTTTGTTTTCTGAAGGTTCTTTTTTTATTAAGTTTATTGGGGTAACATTGGTTAATACAATTATATAATTTTCAGGTGTACATTATAGTTTGACATGTATATATTCTATTGTGTGATTACCACCCAAAGTCCAGTTTCCTACAGCTACCATATATTTGATCCTCTTTATCCACTTCATCCTTCCCCTACCGCCTTATATTTAACCTTCTTTACCCCGACTACCTGAAGGTTCTTTTTTATGTGTCTAACATCTGCTCAAAAATTTTTGGGACATTCAGATGTCAATATCTATTCTTTGACCAGTTTGATCCTCCAATCAACCTGATTATCTTTTTCATATAGACCTTAAGTTCATTGTTACAAAATCTTAAATCCCACAGTACTAATACCATGATACCCATTAATTGTTTAGAAAGTATTTTCGAACTATGAGAATGCGATTTGACTAAAATAAAACTGTTGATTCAGCAGCTTCACCAGAAAGCAGTCTTTGTAATAATCTCTTTGGTCTTTCATTGGCTTTATTTTTAAAAGCCAGGAATAAATCTAGCTCAGCTAGAGTCACAAGAATTCATAGTGTTGCTTAGAGATACAGAACTAGCAAATGATGAATGGTCCTATTTTTTCCCACGGCATTTTTAAAAGCTGGATTATTTTCAGTCTTCAATTTTGGGCAAATGGGAGATTTTACCAAGACAGAGAAAATGGGTAGACTACAAGACATAGAAGGAAAAACAAAAAATCAAAATAGGAACATTCAAGGTATCTGACTATCTAGGGATCAAGAGTGAAAATAAGTAAGAGGTGAAGGTTGAAATTCAAATTTGTGATTTATTAATATATATGTAGTAACGAAGGCCCTAAGAGTCAAATCAATGGTGCTATTCAGGAGGAATGAGCAAAGTAAAGATAGAAGGTAGCTGGGAAGAAACCCAAAGCAAGCCAAGAATTTGATAATTTCAGGGGAAAAAAAAGACATCCAGCAAAGCAGAATGAGAAGAAACAACACTCAGAGAAGTAGCAGAAGCATGAAAATATCTTGGTGAAGAAGCAGAGAGAAAAAATAACGAAAGTGTGAAATTTTTCTGTTAAGTAAAACGAGGAGGATGGAGACTTGGAAGTGCTACTTCCCTGTTTGTTTCCTCAAGAGACTGAGCTCTCAGAATAAGGAAATGATCTTGGCTTTATCATAGTCCCAGAATTTGCCTAGGTCAGTGCCTAGAACAGAGAACTCATTCTATCACTATTTGTTTAATGAAAGAATGAGAATATAAAAGGTGCATGACACCTGAAATGAGTCGACTGCATGTGTTGGTTGGGGGCTGCTGATGACCCTTCCTAGAAGAATCTGAGGGGGCATTGAGGCCAGATTTCTCCCCTTAGATAATGTGGTATTATCCTGAGGGGTCCTTTTACATTTTCATAAAAAGAAAACTCTAGTTCCCTTAAATGATGTGACACAGTTTTCACAATCAACTGCATTTAGACTTTAAAATGCAATTAAAATGTAACTATAATGTAAATTGGGTTAGCTTGAAGATGTTTCCAAAATCTCTCTGATTCATCTAAAATGGGAAGTGATACCAAATGTAGCATCCTTAATATCTCACAGCCACCCACACCCTGCCCAATGAATCCACACATGGTTCATTATGAGGCTTGTGATTGTCAGAAAAGAAAAAGCATCTGATAACATTGGTCTGTTATCTGCAATCATCTCAATGGTTGATCTGAATCATAGCACTGTTAATAAGATGGACCGTGTGGCAATTAGCTATTAAAAAGCAATAAAAAAGACTCAAATTAATCTAAAAAGTCAATTCTGTGACAATCTATGGAATCAGGATTAGATAATAAGAAACCTGATTGAGAATAGCATTCTGAAGGAACCACAGGGGCCTGACTTCATTTTTGTTCTGAAATCTACTACCCTCAATTTGGATAAGATAATAAGAAAAAAAAAAAGAAGAAGAAAGGAAGGAAGGAAGGAAGGAAGGAAGGAAGGAAGGAAGGAAGGAAGGAAGGAAGGAAGGAAGGAAGAAAATGCCATCTTATTAACTATGACACCCTTGTTCAAATTTTAGAAAATTGCTCCTTTGAAGACCACTGTGAGGAAAAAAAAAGCAGGCCTTTGTTTTTGTCTGCAATATCAGATGTAGAGGTTCTGCTGTCTTCTAGATCAGAGAAATGTGCCTAGGTATTTGATGGCAAGCTTCTGAATTAGTATAAATATATTATGGCCATAAACACATCTATGCTGAATGGATAAAGAATAAAGTAACATAGGATTTATGAAAGAAGGCAACAAAAATAAATGCTGTCAAATCCTGGTTTCTTGTCACCAAGACACAGAAGTCAAGCCCTGGAAGCAGATACGTAAAACTTAATCTAGTCCTATTAGGAGCTTGTTAGCTGCCCACAGTGCCTTTTATCTGGAGTCTTTGAAAACATCAACCTTTGTGCAACAACCACAACAAAATCAATTTTCTTTAACTTAAAAGTGTACCCTTCATCAGCTTGGACACACAGGCAATCATTCCTCTAAAGGAAATGCTTTATACCTTAAGCGGGTATGTCACCTTTGTAGATCAGTGTGTATTTTAGAGTTTCATGGACATAGTACAATGTTAGTATTACATCCTTGAAAGGAAGATGCTTTCATTAGACCAGTTAGGGATGCATGTTCGAACTATGGAATGAATCATCATCAGATAGAATCCATCAATACTTGTGCTTATAAAGAACCAGTGACCCTTAACAAAGAAAGATGAAATGGTGTTGGCATGTTGAAACGAGCTGATGTATTATGACTGTGTATTGATTCAACTCAAGGAGCTTGGTCTTTCTTTCATTTATACTCAACACTATGTTCAAAGCACAAATAATACTACTTTTTCCCTACTGAAGAACCTTTGCTGCTGGAGTTCCCTTTAACTGGAGTGTTTTTCTCTCCTGGCTAATTTCCACCCAGACTTCAGACCCACATCAAGTGCTCTTCTTCATATTTGTAGCCCCTGGGCTCAACTATGTCTACACATTGACTCACCTGGGAAGCTTTAAGCCATGTTGATGCCCGAGTCCTCCCCAGAGATTTGCATGTAACTAGTATTGTAATGTATTTAGGTTATGTCTTGGACATCAAGATTTTTGAAAGCTCAGATGATCCTAAAGTACAGCCAAGGTTTGAGAACTACATTTTATAGCGTCTTGTGATCACCTCTGACCAAGATGGCTTTAACGTTCCTCCTCAGTTTGACTAAACTTTAGACAGGTTTGTTCCTGACTATAGGCCCCTTACCTCCTTTTCTTAAAGAATTTATGTGGGAAAACTTACGATTGTAATTCCTTATCTGCCCTTCGAAATGT
>NW_006494614.1:58510776-58543410 GCF_000325575.1 Pteropus alecto | reverse complement strand
GCAGGAATGTCTTCCTTAAAAACCTAAACCATTCATTTGAAATGTAATCAGTAAAGGAGACAGAGCCCCTATCTTCCAGTCTCTGTGGGAGGGGAGGGGCCTAACTCCAATAAGTCCCAGTTAGCAAATACAGATGGCCCAATCGCACTGACCAACCTGCTGCTCCTCAGCGTTCTCTAGTACTTTTCCACCGGCTCATCCCAGTGCTCACACACTTGCCTTTTGTTTAAGCAGGGTTAAGTGTAATCTTTCTCCTCTATTGCGGTAGTCTTAAATAAAGTCTCCCTTGCCTGTTTAATTCTGGCACTATATTACCTCTGGTCTAGACTGGACCACACTGTATTCATAATACCCATTTGTATTTCAGTCTTCTCACTCCTTTCAGGTCTCCATTTTGTTTTGTTTTTGTGTTTTGGTTTTGCTTTCCTTTCTCCCCTCAACATCTAGCCAGGACAGGGCACATAGTAGGCCCCAAAGCATTTCCTTTTACGTTTCAAAACTGTACTAAAGATTGGAGTTGCTTGATGTGTACACATTAATTATTTGACTTCAGTATATGCCACCGTTGAGGGAAAAAAGCAGGAGAGAGGAGCTTGAGGAACAGTCACTCAGAGAAAGAGCAGAAGACCAAAAGAGGAACCAGAGATGAAGATCCTTTATTTTTCCCCTTGTCCTTTGCCCCTTTCAAATTAGACCTTGGCCTTCACTGCCCCAGAGAAACAAAAGACATTAATTCTTGGCTTTTGAACTTCTAAAGGCTCAGGTCTAGGCAATTTAAATGCCATGTAAGGGACTTTCAAGGATAATTCTGACACCATGCAATTTTTGCTTTATGTTACTGACTTTAGAACATGACCATTTGGCCTCCACACAGACCTCCACTTGAGTTGTGTCTCCCCTCTTTCCTTTTCCTATATAATATGTTGCTTTTGAACATTCCTTAGTGAGGAATTAGTTGCCTTTGACAACTTATTTGGTGCTTTCAAAGCTTGCTCCTTGAAATTAATATTCTTTAAAAGTGAAATAAATTTGTCTGTTTTCACAGAAGTGGTTTTTACCTCTTAATATAATGCTTAATAGTACGTGAACATCTCATTTTTCAAATGAGAATTAAATAACTTAATAATTAACTTAGATTAATTTTTCCAGGAGTTTCTTTTTTAAAAACATAAATTTTTAACTGGCAAAATTTATATCTATGTAGTTCAAGATTCCAAGAACCATTTTGAAGAGGAGAGCATTAAAAGGTATTTTTTCTATAGAAAAACCAATTGAAATAACATGGTTTAACATTTACTGGCAGATGTTATGGAAAAAAAAAAAAAAAAAAGAACACGCCCGGAGCTGAAATCTTTATATTTTAAAGGCAGTTGATACACAATTCAAAGTTAGCTTCTAGTTGGCAGGATTTATGTATAATTTATTATTTTATCTCCAGTATGGTACCTGATAATTGCTAAGTAAATGTTTTTATTAGTCAGCTTAGGCTAAATTTTGCTTTGGTAACAAATGATCTCATAATTTTAGTTAATTACATTAGCCAAGATCTATTACTATCTCATGTAACAGATCCATTGCAGATCAGTGTCATTCTATGTCTTCTTCATCTCAGGATCCAGGCTAAAGAATCTGTTCTCTAGAATATGCTGGTTTCATGGCAAGGGGCAAAGATAACAGAACCATGGCATGGTTTATCAAGTATCCACTTCTAAGTGGCACATGTGACTTCCACTCACATTCATGGCTGAAGCAAGTCACATGTTCAAGCCTAATATCACCGGGACAGGACTTTCTATGGAGAAGCCAGCTGCAAAGAAGGAGCAAATATTTTTGAATAATAATATCACTTTTTATAGTATTTGTTGAGTGAACAAGCTTCTTTTATAGTGTGAAACTTTATTCTGCTCTATCAATCCTAATACTGTTCTTGTTTTTCAAACATAAAATAATTACAATGATGTTCATATTATTTGTCTAGGGCCATGCTAAAGAAAGTACCGCAAAGTAGGCTTAAATAAAAGAAATCTATTGTCTCATAGCTCTGGAGATCTGCAGTCCTAGATCAAGGTGATGATAGGGTTGGTTCCTTCTGAGACTCTGAAGATATCAGATTAGGGGCTCAACCTATTCCAGTATAACCTCATCCTAATTAATTATATCTGCAATGGCTTTATTTCCAAATTAGGGCATACCAGAAGGCACTAAGGGTTAAGACTTCAACATATGAATTTTGGGGGATGGTTCAACTCAAAGGAAACAAACATTAAGTTTGTCAAAAACAGTCTCTGTTCTGGCTATGATCCTGGTGACATTGTTACCAGGGAGCCCTCATTCATTCTAAAAATTGTATCAGATTGGATGATCAGTTAAAGGGCCACCTTAAAAATAATACATGGTTAACATAGAGAATTCGAATAAACATAAAAACAGTTGAAGTAGAAAATTTAAAAGAAATCACCTTTAAATACCAGCCCACTTGAAATTCTACTCTTAATATTTTGGTGTATACACATAATTTTTAATGAAACTGGAATGATACTATAAGACTGTTTAGTAATCTGTACTTTCCCTTCATAATATTTTTGTACATTTGCCTATATTCTTAAATTCTTTGAGAACATGATTCTTAATGACTGCATAATAGTCCATCATATCCACCCCATAATTCATTTAATGACTTCCTTATTGTGGGTCATTTAGGTGTTTTCCAAGAGACCACTATTCACAAAGTCATTTTTTTGCTGTAAAAAATATCAAACAGCAATTTTAGAAAGATGTAGCAAGAATTTCATGCAGTTATGGGTGTGTTTCTTATAACAGTTTAATTAGAAATGATATTCCTCATGCATATGTACAAAGGGACGTAAGCTCTTTTCTCTCTAGTTTTCCTTAAGAAGGGCAGGGTTTCCAAAAGTCAGTGCCTATAAACTGAACTACAAATACTCTTTTTTGTTTGTTTTGCAACAAGCTTCTTACTGATTTTATTTCCGTTAGACTGAGTAGTTTGGGCTTTTATTTTTATAAAACTATCCTGGAAAAAAAGTGACTACTTCCTTGCAATATATCAATACCTCTTAGAAAATACTCCTTGGCATTTCTTGTCCAAATTCCACTTCATTTTACATGTCTTGGATTAGAAAAATCAGTTTCCTGGTTTAGGCAATGATGGTGATAACCGCATAGCTGCACTTAATAGTGGTGCGTGCCCGTCGAAGGAAGCAGTGACTGAATGACTTAGTTGGGAATGATGGGAAGGGAGGGCATGAGGAGGGCAGAAGGAGTATTCTAAAGACTTTAATTTATTAGATGGGTTCACAGTCTAGAAATCTTTGTTGAAGCATCCCAGGTAATTCTGCTGCAGTTGGTCCATGGATCACACCTTTGTCATAGAGCATATTGTACCACCATTGTTCAATTATGTATCTGTTTCCTGATAGGACTGTGCATTTTCTACAGGAATATTCTGTTCCTGATCATCTTTCTAAACATTTGGAATAAAGTAGTGCTTGATAAGTGTCTGGGTAACTAAGGATAGTAAGGTTTAATGGTATGGGAATGAAATTGATTTCAATGTATTCAAACAAAATTTGCATATCTACTATGTGTTTGTCACTATGCTTGACATAAAGATGAATAAAATGTGGTCATTGCTATTGGAAAACTCAATCTAATACAGGAGGCAAAACAGTAAGGAAATTTTTCGGCTCAAAAGTGATGTTTCAAGAGTAGAATTGCATAAAAAATACTATAGATCTTAAAAGATGTTAATTTTCTGGTAGAGTCGGTAAAACATTTTATAAGAAGAGGTTTGTGCATTCATTCATGTATTGATTCAGTCAATTAATAGGTTTGTTAGTTCATTTATTAATTTGTTCATTTATATTAATAATTAAACGAGTAGTAATTAAACATCAACTAGAGAATGGTGCTACTTACAAGTCATTCCCTTTTAGTCTTGGGTACTCCACTCATTTCCAAAGTGACTTAAGTCATTAGTTTTCCCCACTCTCCCTCTGTTAGGTTGGTTCATATATTTGTAAAAAAGTTAGATTCTTTTGCCATACACTATCCTCCATCCTGGGACCTGGTGTCAAGTTCTATGGGTTTTGACAAATGCATAGTGTTATGTTCCACAGTTGCAGTATCATCTAGAATCATACAGTACGGTCGCCCCTTGGTATCCATGGGTGATTGATTCCAGGATTCTCTGCAGACACCAAAAACTGTGTATGCTCAAGTCCTTTCTATAAAATGGCGTAGTATTTGCATATAACCAATGAATATCCTCCCATATACTTTAAATCATCTTAGATTACTTATAATACCTAATACAATGTAAATGTGATATAAATAGTTGTCATACTGTATTGCTTAGGTAATAATAACAAGAGAAAAAAGTCTGTATTTGTTCAGTACAGATAGAACCATTGAAGGCCAAACTACATTGTATATGTCAGCAACAACATTTTTTTCCCCAAATACCTTCTGCAGTTGGTTGAATTCATGGATGCAGAACCTATCAATAGAGAGGGTTGACTGTATCACACAGCTCTTCCATCTTAAAAAATCCCCTGTGCCTCATCTATTAAACCCTTATCATCCCTTCTACAAGCTTCTGGAAGTCACTGATTTCTTGCTGTCTCTATAGTTTTGCCTTTTCTAGAATGTCACAAAAATGAAAAAGTACAGTGTACAGCCTTTTCAAATTGGCTTCTTTTATTCATAAATATGCATTTAAGACTCATTCGTGTCCCTGCATGTCTTAGTATTACAATCCTTTTTTTAGTTAAATGGCACTCCATTGTATGGATGTACCACAGTTTGTTTATCCACACACCTATTGAACAACATCTTGGTCACTTTGTTTTTAGTGGTTATGAGTAAAGTTGCTTTAAACATTCATGGGCAGAGTTTTGTGTGGACGTAAGTTTTCAAATCACTTGGGTAAATACTCAGGAGTGCAATTGCTGGGTCATATGGTAAAATTACGTTTAGTTTTATAGAAGTAACTGCCAAATTATTTTCCAAAGTGGCTGTGCTTGCTATTTTGCATTCTGACCAGCAATGAATGAGAGTTCTTACTGGTTGTTTTGCATCATTACCAGCAATTGGTATTGTTTTGTTGTTATTGTTTTATTTTCATCATTTTAATATATATGTATATCTTGTTGTTTTAATATATCTTGTTGTTTTAATTTTCATTTTCTTAATGACAAATGATGTTGAGCATCTTTCATATGCTTATTTTCTATCTGTATCTTTTTTAATGAGGTGCCTTTATAAATCTTTTGCCCATTATTTAATTGGATTTTTTCTTGTTGAGTTTTAAGAATTTTTTTAATGTATTTTAGATACAAGTCCTTCATCGGATGTTTTACAAATATTTCCTGTCTGTGACTTTTCTTTTCGGTTACTTAACAGTGTCTTCTGCAGAGAAGAATGTTTTAATAAAGCCCAATTATTATTTTTTTTATGTATCATGCTCTTGGTTTCCTATCTAAAAACACTTCACTAAACCCAAGGTCACTGAGATTTTCTGCTGTTTTCTTCCAGAAGTTTTACAGTTTAGCATTTTTCACTAGGTCTATAATTCATTTGAGTTAATTATTATGCAAAGTATAAGGTCTTTGTCTAGATTCTTTTAATTTTTGTTTCTGCATATGGACATCCATTTGTTCCAGCACCATTTATTGAAAAGACTATCTATCATTTCTCTATTGAATTGTCCTTGTCTTTGTGCCGTTATAAAATAAAACAAAACAAAAAAGGTTGCATATGTTTGAGTCTATTTCTGAGCTACATATTTGGTTTAATTGATTTATGTCTATTCTTTAATAATGAATTGCCTTAATACACTGTCTTGATTATTCATATTACCTAAATTCAAGCTTTATATTAAGTCTTGAAATTGGGTAATGTGTTGCTTACAACTTTGTTCTCCTTCAGAAGTGTGTTGGCTATTCTTAATCTTTTACCTTTCCATATAAACTTTTATTTATTTTCCCCCCCAGGCTTTATTGAAATATAATAGACAATTAGTTGCTTGTATTTACATTGTAATTTTAAAAAATTTAATGAATTCCTTTTTAAATTAGAGTTGACATACAATAATATATTAGTTTCACTTGTACAGCATAGTGATTAGAGATCTATATAACTCACAAAATGATCACCCCACTAAATCTAGTACCCCTCTCCTCCTACATATTACATTATTAACTATTTTACTTATGCTACTCTTTATACCTCCATGTCTATTTTGTAACTATCCATTTGTACTTCTTAATCCCTTTGCCCTTTTTTCATTGTCCCCCCAACTACCCTCCCATTTAGTAGCCCTCAAAATATCTCTGTATTTATAAGTTTGTTTCCATTTTTGTTGTTGTTGCTTTGTTCTTTAGATTCCACGTGTACGTGAAATATTTGTCTTTCTCTATCTGACTAACTTCATTCAGTGCAATACCCTCTAGGTCTGTCGAGGCAATATCTTTTTCCATACCCTTCCTTTTAGTCTGTGTGTATCTTTTAATCTGAAGTGAGTCTCTTTCAGGCAACATATGTAGGGGTCTTATTTTCTTCATTCAGCCATCCTATCTTTTGGTTGGAGTACTTAATATTTTCAGTTGAGGTATTGTTGATAGGAAGGTAACTATTACCATTTTTTATTCCTGTTTTGGATACATTTTTTCTTTTTAAAGAAGTCTCTCCAACATTTCCTGTAATACTGGCTTGGTGTTGATATAATCCTTTATTTTTGTCTGGGAAACTCTTTATCTGTCCTTCAACTCTAAATGATACCTTTGCTGGATACAGAATTCTTGGTTGTAGATCCTGCGTTTTCATCACTTTGAATATTTTCTGCCAAAAAAATATTTGTCCTGAATATTTGTCCTGCACCGTTTCTTTTGAGAAATCAGCTGCCAGTATTATGGGTGCTCTTTTGTAGGAACATAACTGCTTTTCTCTTGCTGCTTTTAAGATTCTCTCTTTGTATTTAACCTTTGGCATTTAGATTATGATGTGTCTTGGTGTAGGCCTCTTTGGGTTCATCTTTTTGAGAACTCTTTGAGCTTCCTGGGGTTGAATGTCTATTTCTTTCACTAAGTTAGGCAAGTTTTCCATCTAATTATTTCTTCAAATAGCTCTCCACCTTCTTGTCCTCCTCAGGTATCCCTTTAACCAGATGTTTTTACATTTAATTTTGTCCCATAGACTCCTTAAATTATTATTATAGTCTTGGATGCTTTTTTCTTGCCATTCTGATTGGGCATCCTTGACTTCCCCATCAACCATATTGGTGGTTCGATCCTCTTCTTTATCCACTCTGTTGATTCCCTCTAATATATTTATTCTTCATCATAGATAATGTATCTTCATTTCTGACTGGTTCTCCTTTATAATTTCCATTTCTATTTTTATGTTTTTTATCTCTTTGTTACAGTTCTCACTGAGTTCATCTACATTTTCCCTAAGTTCATTGAGCATCTTTATAATCAGTGTTTTGAATTCTGTGTCTGTTAAATTATTTGACTCCATTATTCCTGAATCTCTGCTCTGTTCTCTCAGATGATTTCTGCTTCTTTGTCTTTCCATTTTGGCTGCCTTTCTGTGTCTGTTTCTATGTACTAAGCAAAGTCTCCTGGCCTTATTAGCATGGCTTTGTGTAGCAGGTGGGTCCAGTGGCACAGTCTTGAGAAGGATTCAGCTGCAGGCCAAGTTTAGCCCTAGCCTGTGTCCCTCCAGGGCCACCTGTTAAGATTCATCAAGCAATCCACAGATGCTGTGCTTATAGTCACCTCCACTCCAGAAACCAAGGCCAGCTGCCACTAGTGTGGGTCTTAGGGTTGGCTCAGTAAGGAGCACTGGACTTGCCAAGGACACAAATGGATGTGGCTTGGGTGGAGCTGTGAATTGGGGGAGGTGTAGTTATTTAGGAATCCTCTGTTATTCAGGTTGATGACATCTCAGCTATGATGGCGTGGTGTCCATACACTGGGAGGAGGGTAGGCTCAACAGAGGAAAATGGATACTGCCAGCACTTCTGCTTGGAAGAAAACCTCACCTCCAGCCCTTGCTCCAAAAACTCAGTGTCCCCCTATAAGTCCCTGGTGCCTCCCAAGCAGCTGACCTGGTGCTGGTTCTCAGTGCAAGCAAGTCCTTCACTATAAAAGTCTGATTTCAGACACAGCCCCTATAAGAGGCATCTGCAGCTGCCGGCTGCTGCTGCAGTAGCCTCTGTCCCATTCAGCTGCTGGGACCAGGCAGCTGCGTGTTTTCACCCTGTCCTACCTACTACCATTGCAAGTTGATTAATTATTTCTCTCCCTAGTTGTAGTCTTCTGTTTGTCTAGATCCCAGGTGACTTTGCTTGCTGTTTGCTCCATGTTTCTGTCACATCTTTGATGTGGTTGCAAGAGGGATGAACAAGGCCTTTATCATCTATGCCATTTTTAGGTGCCTTCCACATAAACTTTTACAATCAGTATATCAATATTTACAAAATATCTTATTAGGATTTTGATAGAGATTGTGTTGAATCTATAAATCAAGTGGGAAGAATTGACTTATTAACAATTTTGAGTCATCTAATTCATGAATACAGAATATATTTATTTAGAAATTCTTTGATTTTGTAGCTTTTGTGCTTTTCAGCATAGATATTCAGTTAAATTTATACTAAGTATTATGCATAATTATATAAGCAATTAATTGACTTTTGTTCTTTGAGTTTTTATCCTGTGATCTTATACTGAAATGGAAGTTATTTTGTAAATTGTCGTATTTTTTTTTTTTTTTTTTACATAGGCAACCATGTGATTTGCAAATAAGGACAGTTTTATTCCTTTTCCAAAATGTATACTTTTTATTTTATTTTCTTGTCTTATTGCATTATCTAGCATTTTCAGTAAGATGTTTAATAAAAGTGGTGAGAGGAAACATCCTTCCCTTGTTCCTAATCTTAGTGGGAAAGCACCCAGTCTCTCATTACTAAGTATGATGCTACTTGTAGGTTTTTGTACATGATCTTTATCAAGCTGAGGGAGTTATCCTTTATTCATAATCTGCTGTTATGAATTGGTATTGAATTTTGTCAATTGATTTTTCTGGATCAATTGACACAATCATAGAATTTTTTTTCTCCTTCTTGTTAATGTAATGGATTAAATCGATTGATTTTTAAATGTTGAACCCGACTTACATACCTGAAATAAAACCCAGTGGATCATAGGTATAATTTTTTACATGCTGTTGGATATGATTTGCTAATATTTTGAAAATATTGCATCTATGTTCATACAGATATTGGTCTGTAGTTTTCCTACATTGACATTAGGGTAGTGCTGGATTACAGAATGAGTTAAGAAGTATACTCTCTGCTTTTATTTTCTGGAAGAGATTGTGAATAATTAGTAGTATTTCTTCCTTAAATGTTAGGTAAAATTCACCAGTAAAACCATCTGGGCCTGATACTTGGTAAAATTTGTCAGTAAATTTTGGTAGATTATCAATTATTGCCTTAATTTAATAAGTTTAGGACTATTAAGGTTATCTATTTAATAGTTTATACCTTTCAAGGAATTAGTCTTTCACCTAAGTTAGCAAATGTAGGCCTATAGTTGTTCATAGTATTACTTTATTATCCTTTTAACGTCCATGTGATCAGTTGTGATCAGTTTTTTCACATCTGATATTGGTAATTTTCATCTCTCTTTTTCTTTATTAGGTAGCTGGAGGTTTATCAATTTTATTGATCTTTTCAAAGAAGCAGCTTTTGTTAAGTTTTCTATTGTTTTCCTGTTTTAAATTTAATTGATTTCTGCCTTGTTTTAATTTTTAATTTTTTCCCTCCTGCTTGTTTAAGCGATTTACAATTTTAAAAGATCACTCCTGTTGCTCTATGGAGATTGGATTGGAGGGAAGCAAGAGTGGACACAAGGAGACCAATTAGAAAGTTATAGATGAATTCCAGGCCAGAGATAATGGTGGCTTGAATCATGGTGAGAGAACTAGAAAAAAGCTCACAAACTGCTCTAAGCCAACCTTAATCTACAGAGGCAAAATCAATCCAATGGGTATGTGTAGAGGGGCTTGGGAGAGAGAAAGACACATAAAGAGGAGGGAGCAGTCTATAAAATATAAAGATATAATCTCAAGTCACTATTTTCAATTAGTTGAGTGTGAGTGAAAGTTTAACAGTCAACTCTCAGAAAGAAAAAAAAAAGACCTGATTTGTAGTGTTTCTCCATTTATATGGTGTAAATACTCCTATCATGGCCAATTTCAAGCTATTAAAGCAACATCACTGAATACATAGTTGGGAATAGATGTGTACCAGCTAGTGCAAGCTGGCAAGAGCCAGCTCCAACACAGCACTGCTTCTAATCCTTTGGTGTCTCTAGGATTTCATGAGGAACTTTGGAGAAATTAATACTGATGATAGGGATTTTAGACCTCAATTATACTTGCTTTCTTCATTCTTACTGTTCTGAATGCTTGGTGGAACATAAAAATACTATATAAATTTTTAACAGGGAAAGAATAGGGTATGGGAGAGGTTCTACCTAATATGTGCTCAGCACATAATAGGACTCCATTAACTATTTGTGAAATTGAATTGAATTCTACGATATTCCTTGTAAGTCTTTATCCATATGGAACTGAAATTTTCTCACATTTGTGATCCTATCAGGGATCTAATAAATAATTTTAAGCATTTGAGGTAAAGTTAGCACCTCCTCATGAGATGTCATTGCCATCTCCTTCTCATTAAGAGTTTGCTTCTGCTTCTCAGTCAAATGATCATAAACATGTTTTCTCAGCTTTGTTTAATGGAATAACCTTAGAGCACAGAGACTATCTCACCACCTTGGTTTCCACCTTTCAGGTTATTAACACGATTTATTATGAAGTTACAGGAAATTAGTTGCTGAATATTTTAATATGGAGAGGAAATAATGTAACTCCATTGTTACCATAGAACTACCATATCCTGGAGTAACCTGTAGCCATAGTAACAAGGTAAGGACATAGTCCTTAAATGTTTAACTACTATTCTACACTTTTCACATGTTCAAGTACAGTTGATTCTTGTTATTTACAATTGAATCAAATTAATTTTCTGATACTTTTGGGGTCCACTTTTTGAAAGTGGTTTTCAATTACCTTAATTTAAGATGATGAATGTAATAAGATTTTATTTAGGCCATTATTGTGAGAACAGAAATAGAACTACTTTATATATAGAAAGGAGCTAAAAAGGGCCTTTAAAAATGAGTAAATATTTTTCAATGAGCCAAGTAGTGTCTTTGAGGATAACTATTAGGAGTATAAAGGTAAATCCATCTCTGGGTCTTCAAAAGTGACATTCATATCTGACCACTATAAGTACTAAGTGCAAAGGTATTAACTGTATTAGATATTCATAATAATAATAATACTGTACAACAATAGTTGATATGGTTTGAGAGTTTACCTTGTGCCAGAATACTGTCAAGGACTGTCTTATTTAATCCTCAAGAAAATGCTATGAGGCAGGTACTGTTCTCACCTCCACTGTGCAGTTTGGGAAACTGAGGAATAAAGATATTACATATCCAGACTAGAGTCATCTGGCTGGTAAGTGGCATGGTGGCATTTGAACCCATGCAGTCCAACTCCATAGTCCATAATTTTATCCACTATCCTGCTGCCCTCTTAGTTCTTTGCCGGCCAGTCACAAAGGGCTCTGAGACCATGAGTGCTGCCCATGTTCTCTCAGCCCCTGTGCCTCTCATCATCAACCTGGTCCCTGAAAAAAATAGTGCATCAGAGAATACCCAGAGCCTACTGGCTCCTGATCTTCATATTGACTCCAACCGAATTCATAGTTATGGCTTATGCTGGTGTGCAGGTGTTGTGCTTAGAGCCGGAGAACCCAGATGAGTAAGGTCTTAGTTCTCCATGACGTTGGAGACTAGTGGGAAGGGGATACCAGGTGAACAAATGGAAGACCTCTAGTATAGTAATTTCTTCAGAAACAAAACAAAACAAAACAAAAACAAGTGCAAAGCAGAGAGCAAAACAGGCCTTTGAATGACAGTGTGGTTTATTTCCATTTGCTGAGCTGTGTTGACATGGCCCTCGGTGCCTGTTGAAAATTAAATCCACGCAAAAATAATGATTGCATTGTTGCTGCTAATAATGACAACATCGCCCGTGACATGCCAGGAATGTTCCCAGCATCACAACTTTGTTCAAAAGCCTCTGATCTTCAAAATTGCATACCCTCTCTAATAGTGATTTTCTCCTTTTCATTAAGCTTGGTGGAGTCGTAATATTGGGTTTCAAACAATAAATATCAAACCAAATGCTGTCACCACCTAACACTGGTGATTGGCAGCCAACAAGGAAGTCAGCGTCACCCCTGCTCTGAGTTTGTCAGGGAACAAGGCAGCATTGCGGCTTGTGGCACCCCAACAAACAGCTCATCACTGTAATTAAAGCAGAATTGAGTGTCCTACTGCTCTGTGCTTCATCTCCCTTCATGTGGACAAATAAATTGGAGGAGCAGCATATGGATGGAGACCAAAAATTGAATATGATGTCCCCATGCTTTTATCAGCAAGGGCAAGGAGTAACACATTTGTGGTGTCTCCATTTGCATCCAGGCCATCTGTACTGCAAACCCCATGATGCCAAAGTGAGATGAAATCTTGTTCCCACCGCTGTTCTCCAGGCAGCGTGAGGGCTCCTTGTCTCCACCGATCTACCTTATGTAGCTCAGGATAAGCAGGCGCCTTAGCTGCTGTGGATAAGGAGAGATGGCTATTTCCACCAGTGTTTCGCACAAGAGGATGCTGTTCTTGAACCAGACACCTGTGTGGATGGATCCTTCTGCTCACAGAAGCCAAAATCTCTAGCCCAGGTGAGGAACTCATTCTGACAGCTAGAATCTTATATGATCTTTCAGGGAAATTTAGCCCTGAGCAGGAAAAAAAGTACACAAATAACTAGTCTGAGTGTCTCTCTTTTTACTTTTATTTTTCCTCTGGCAGGACCTAGGTACAGTAAAACTGATACAACATCTGTGGGAAATAGATATTTATTCAGTCAAAAAAAATTATCATATATCTATGATGTTCCAGGCCCTAAATTTACAGTTGTGAACAAATCAGGTCTCATGATGCCTTATCTGAATTTATTGCTGATCATGTGTTCCCATCTCTTCAACTAGAACATAGAAAATAGCAGACAGGTATGTTGGATTACTGCTTTAATTTTTTTTTTTAATATTCTGCCTGGGCAATGCTAAATCAAGTTAGCATCCTTTATAAGTACAGTAGCATATGGGTTAAAATCTGTTCACCGATATGATAACCTTGACTCTTTAGAAGTGTGTCATCTGAAGGAACAAAAAATGCCTTCAACATCCAAAGAAGTACAGTCCTGTATTACTTCCTCATGGGAGAAACTTCACAACTTCCTAACATCTCTGTAGCCTGATTTTGGCCAGGAAGGGAGTGAAAGAAAAAGGTGACACACTGACCGAGAACTTGCTATGTGCCCAGCATAATCAACTAAGTGATTTCATTTTATCCTTCTCCAAACGTGGACCATAGGTATTACTAGCCTTGTCTCATAACTCAGATGATTTAAGCGAACTGCCCAAGGGTCAAACATTTGGTCACCAGAAGAACGGAAACCAAATGCAAATCTGTTTCATTCCATTTTTCCGAGTATAGACCATAGGATTGGGACATGCGTGAATATTCATTTCCCATACCAATTGGAAAGCGACAAATTCCAAAGACTAGTTAATCTTATTAGAAGCAGGCAAAGAGACAGCAAGGATGAGTGACAGCTGAGAGAGCCTGGAAACAGAGAAAAAGATAAGGAAAGTATAAAAAGCACACACAAAAATATACAGCAGAATGAAGCCACGTAATGTAGGGAGCTTCTGATTCCTCTATGCTCCTCAGTCTTGGAAGGTTTAACACAACTCCATTTTGATAATCATAATGACTATCTTTCCATTAATGTCACCTTTCCATTAATAAATAGGTAGGTTAACTTTGGTTTACTTTAAAAGAGGGAACTACAGTATGAAGCATTACAAAGCTATTGGCATTCGAGTGGTTCCCTTTTTCAAAATGTTATCACTTCAGGTGCTTGTAACATGTACCTAAAAGGAACCATTCTCTTCACAAAAGCAAATACAGGAAGTGTCACCTCATGACAAAGAAGGTATTTTGCATGTTACATGATTTGAATTATATCATATGTGTATAAATACATACTTGTATATTACATTTAAATTTCTGAAACATTCCCCAAATATCTCCTTTCTTCTACCAAATTTGTCATTGTACCCTTTTAACAGTAACTAATATAATAAAGAAATATTATCTTTATTACTTCAAATTTAATAGCATTTATTCTGCATGTAAGAGAATATACAGGTACTCGTAGGCAGAAGTACAAGTGTGTCCATTACTGTTAACTCATTGTGGGGAGACTACTTGAGCTGACTTTTTTGACCATTCATTCATTCAACAAATATTTATTGAGAGCCTACTCTGTGTCATATACTAGATGCTGAAGATAAAAATGAGAGTAACTTGGACAAACAACCAATGCAGGAATTATGCTTTCCTGATTAGCCTGTTTGGGTTATACAGGTCACTCTCTTTAAAAAAAAAACTAGGTCACAAAGTGGGACACTCGCACTGATATATTCCCACTTCTTGGAGTTCTTCAGCCATTTCTTTCCTATTCACAGGCTGGGTTGGTTCTGAAGTGTGTCTCACACTGGGAGGACATGTGGGATCATTAGCTGGGCTCTTAAGGTGGGGCTACCCTCTAAGAACACTGTGAAGAGCAACAAAAAGATAGGGAATAAGATCAGTCCTTGAAATAATCCTAGAGATTGTGAACACCCTGACCTTAATCATGGTGAGCTTCTACTGAGTTTCCTAAAGATATAGGAAGTTCCCAGCCATTTTCAGGACAATCAAGGCTCAGAAGACCAGGTATAGGCCAAACAGCACCAAAATGAGGCACAGGAAATTAGGACTTTTCCCACCTTTTGACCCTGGACAAATCATTTTCCATCTTTAATCTATAAAGTGTGATGTTTGGACTAGACTGTCTCCAGTATTCCTTCCAGCATTAATATTCTATGATCTCCCTGAAATGAGAGAGGGAGAAGATTGAGATGTTGATAAATATAGATACAACCTAAGAGAAGCAAGAGTTTCAAGGTGGATTTCCCCAACAGGGAGGGGGCTAGGGGATATTTCCAATCCTCAGTGGTTCATTGGGGATGTTAAATGGGGATGGGTGTGTAAATTGTCTGTTTAAGAATTGTACATCAGGGGGCCAAAAATCGTGGTCATTTACCATTTTGGAAATCTTCCTTTATCTGGAAAAAATGTGTTGCTATTGGCCCTTGTTACCATGAGGTTGGGTCATTCCATTCCCAGGAGGCAGAAACAAGAAGAAATAAAAATCATAAGGTGTTCTTGAGTCACATGTGAAAAACCAGTGACGACCTCTAGTTCCTGGCAGTCAAGACAACAGGTTCCAATGTGATTCAAAGACATAGAACAGGCTAATTTTGATAGCTGTCACTCCTGAGTAGGAAAGAAACTGGCTATATTTTTATTTAGGAAAAAAATAAATATACTACCTACTTCACTCTCACAATTCACTGTAGAGTCAGAATAATGGATTTAAATTTCAGCTTCTATGCAACCCACTTCGACATCCGTTTGGCAGAATTTACTAAAACCAACCCAATAATTCCACAGTTAAGTGCATACACAACTGAAATGTGTATATATGTTCACTCAAAAGCATACAAAAGAATATTATTGCAGTAGTGTTTGTAATAGCCCCAAACTGGCAACGATCCAAATTCCCCTGAAGAGTACAAAGGATAGAGTGCAATGTATTCAGAAAATGAAATACTGTACATCTGTGATTCTGCAAATGTTCCTAAATGCTAAGGATGAATCTCAGCAATGTAAGCAAAAAATTTAAATCTAAGCAAAAAATTGAAAACACACACACATGCACAAAAAATACATGTGTGATTCCATTTATATTACTTTCAAAATGGTGAAACCAACTCATGGTGATAGAGGTCAGTGTTGGTTACACTTGAGGGATGTGGAGTTAGTGTATGGAAGATGACATGAAGGGACTCTGGGGGCTGGTCATGTTCCAGTTTGTGATCTGAGTGCTGACTTCATGGGTATATTCTGTCTGGAAAGAAATTATTGAGCTGTATATTTATGATTTTGTACTTTT
This sequence comes from Pteropus alecto, assembly GCF_000325575.1. Taxonomy (NCBI): domain Eukaryota; kingdom Metazoa; phylum Chordata; class Mammalia; order Chiroptera; family Pteropodidae; genus Pteropus; species Pteropus alecto. The sequence continues at coordinate 58,527,120 of NW_006494614.1, read as the reverse complement.
GTGTCTCTATATTATATTTTAATAAAGAGATTTTTTTAAACCCCAGCTTTACGACTCTGAGGTATCAGAGAATTCCACCAATCACTCACTTTCCTCCTCTGCAAAGGCCTTGAAAACACCTTCTTTGCATGGTTGTTGGGAGAATTAGTAACAGGGTACACATAGCACCAAGCCAAGTGTCATTCTCATAGAGGGCAACTCTTACTGGTGGAGCGGAGACAACACAGATGAAGTTGTTTTTAATGATGAGAAGGAGAATGTGAATGAGAATGGTGGAGAAACTGTAGGAGGAACTAGAAGGCTTCAGGTGTACTCCTCTACATTCCCAGGAATGTATGGAATATGTGTACCCAATTAGCTGTATTTTTTTTTTCTTTAACAGGGCTGAGGATATATTGCCTCCTATGTCATCATGTTGCACAGCATAATGAGAACAAAAATGTTCTAGACCTAAGGGTTATGGGGATGGGTGGGGAGGGGTAGCTGGTGGTACTACAGGGAAGCAGAGCTGAGGTAGAAATGTACAAAGAACTCATCAGAACAGGGACACAGTGGATTTAAGCCTTTCCCGGGTAGGAGTCAGTCAGCTTGCTGTTTTCTTGAATTGTGCTGTTAACACTTGACTGCTTATGTGTAAAGTTTCGTATAAAGCAACGATCAATTAATATGCCTATTTACATATCTATGTAAAGATGTATAAATGGTGATGGTCATAGCAATATGATTTACAACTGGGAGATGTGAGAAAGGAACAACTAAATGCAGGTTTCGAGGATAGTATAAGAGGTGTATAACTACTTTTGTGTCATTGATGCCTTTGACTTTTGGTAAATCGTGTGGCATTCTTCTTAGAATAGCATTTTAAATGTGAAAAAGAAGATACATTGGATTACAAAGGGAACCCATCTGCCCATGGGCTCTTCAGAGTCTGTAGGCCCCACACTAAGGACTTTTGCAGCTCGACAATGGCTGTGCCTGTGGCATATCACACCACCCAGCCTTTCAAAATGACATGGAAGACATTTAGGGCTACGAAAGATGTTTCTGTGACACTGATGAGTTAAAAATCAAGGAGCGACAGGTGGGCATTGCATGTTTAGGATAAAACTTCTCAAACTATTTGCCACAGACCTGGGGACATCGGCAGCACCAGGGTTCTTGTAAGAACGGTAACTGTCAGGCCCCACTCCAGACCTATGGAATCCAGATCTCTGGGGATGAGGCTGAGAATCTGTGTGTTCACAAATCTGTGTGCACTTTTAAGGTTGGGAAGCACTGCCTCTGGATGTCAACAGTGGTTATCTCAAGTGGGGAGACTTGGGGAGATTTTTATGTTGTTATTGTTAAATATATGTTTTTCTTTAAAGTTCTTACAATGAACATCTATTATTCTTATAATAAGGGAGGAATGTTATTTTTTTTTAAAAAAAGAAAAGGCAGATTTATTCCACAGTACGTTAGAAATGATTTCCAGATGCAAATAACAAAATAAAAGCACCACTTGTGAGGAATTTCAAGTTGTCAAATAATGAACTAAAAATTGAGCAATACGGAGCCTGTGAATTGTGTATACTAATGCGTAGCCAAACATCAGATTCAAAGAAGAAATTAAGAAGAAATGTATTTAGAATGAATTTGAGGCTAGAAGGCCAACAGTGAACACAGCTGTTAAGTATTTCTGAGCTGGCAGCAAAAATAAAATAAAAAACTTTTCAAATGCACAGCAAATAAGGACTGAACTAAAATCCCAGAGTGTGGATCAGACAGGGTTTGCGCTCAAGTCTGGAAAGACATGATGAAGAGAAAGCTGAATCTCTGGTGTCCCCACAAGCCTGATGCTGGTGCAAAGTGACTCCATTCCCTAAAAGAACATCTCTGTGCCTCATCTGAAAGTTCACCTCTTCAAAACATGCAGGTAGATCTGTCTCCTCTGGGAGGAGTTCTCTCTTAATCAAAGAAAGGCAAAGAGTAAGCTTTAGAGAGAAGGATTAAACAGTTGCTTTAGTTTCATGAAAGGTTTACTGACCCACAGCTAAATCCCCAATCCAGGTCACCTTCTTCAGCATCCTATGGAGGCATAATATCTCAGCTAAGAAAGAACTTTCCTCTGTTTCTCTCATTCCCTGCCATACGTTCACCCACCGATGCTACCCTTTCTCCCCAAAAATAGCTTCTCCCCTGCCCAAGTGCCTTTCATTGCCCACCTGGACTGTTGTCACAGCCTCCTTCTGGGTCTCCCCACTCTTGGTTTTCTGTTTTCAGGTGTGACCCATTGCAACAGGACTAATCTTAAATGCTAATCTGGCCTCATCATTCCCTATTTATAACCCTCTGTCATCTGTAAAATAAGGTGCAAACTCCCAGAAGTAGTTTTTATCTACTACCACTATTAGGTTCTTCATCTTCTAGCCCTTGGTTGTTTCTCTAATTCGTGAACAGTTTTCCTTGCATCACAATCATATTAATCTCAGTTCTCCAGACACACCATCCTCGTTCTTGCATCTAGGTATTGAATAAAGTTCTTCCCACTTCCTGGATAATTCTTTCTTCCCATCCTACCTTCATCTTGCCTAGTTATACCCATTAATCAGGCAGGAATCCTCTTAGGAATTACTTCCCCGGCCTTCTCTGCCAGGTTATAGGTCTGTGCCTCTCCTAGAATAGATGTCTTGGCACATAGTAGTTGCTTGAAAAATATTCCTAAATAAATAAATGAATGAGATCCAATTTTCCAGCCTAGGGAGAATGCCCAAGAGCCCTAAGCTGAGGCTCTTTCTTCATCTCCTAACCTAAACCACACAATGCAACAGGAAACACCACCATTTCCAGTGAAACACCCATATGTTGAGAACCATATGATTTCACTCATATGTGGGATAAAAACTAAACCCATAGATAGGAACATTTTAATTTGCAAAAAAGGGTCTTTGTGTCCTTGATCCCCCAGTACAGAGGCAGACCAAGCCCAGATGCCTGGAGGCATTATTCCCAGTGACCCAGTCCCACAAGGACGTCTCCCCCATGACCTCATTTGAAAGCTAGGGCTGGCTTTCATAGAAAAGGAAATGAAGGTGAGTTCTTCATTCCTTCCTTGCCCTCTTCAGGAAACACTTTTGTGGTCTGTTTTGGTCTCTATCCAGTTTCTGCCTCAATCCTTTTCAATGCTGGGACTGGAAATAGTACCACGGAAAGGCCAATCTGTCCCTGCGGTGCCCTGGGCCCTGCACCCTCACAGACTTATTGACTGAGTTGGCTGTAGCTTCCTCTCCAAGAAAAACAAGTAGTTATATCTCTTAACTACACCCAAAGTTGGCCTTTTCTGCTTTCACTTTTATTCTTTGTGGCTCCCTTTGAACAGGGTTATCAGCAGAGATACCAACAAAAAATGTGCTGTCTAAAGCTAGACAGTGGCTTTCCTTGCCTAGTGAGGAAGATCCTTTGTTGCTTGTCAACACGTGGTTTATTTGATAAACTAAGACATGACCTCCAGCCTTGACTCAGTGTGCAAACACGCACATCACACAAACGTTTGTGAGGTTAACCTCATTCCTCTACACTTAAGAGAAAATTTTATCTCTCCCTCCCTTGTCTTCCAGATAGAATTGGGACCATTGTCACTGAATTTGTCAGCCTCAGGAGACTGACTCAGGATTTTGTGCAAAGGACGAGAGGTACAGCAGAGATGAAAGAACAAAGGTTCAAGGTCTGCTTCTAGTTTGCACTTGGCTTTAAGACAAGTTACTTACTGTGATGCAAGGAGCAGAATTGTCTAAAAATGATGCTCTGGACGAGAAAAGAGCTAAAGCCTGGAGTAAATGGGTGGATGGGTAAGCCAATTCTCCACGCTGAAGGTTCCACTCAAGCATAGCTCCCCATGGGACTAGTGCACCCCCAATCAGAGCAGCATTATATTCTATAGGCCCCAAGGAACATGGTATGCTAGAGCCAGCTCCTATTGCTTCCTGAAAGCTAATTGCTAAATACCCAAGAATTTTTCAAGTCAATAGCTTAAAATTTGCCACTGTGAGGATATTTACACCAAAGAAAGTAAGTAGCAAACACTACAAATCAGTGCTCCCTTTTTCCCCAAGTGCCAGCTAACCAGCATATCACTGCCCAAGGCATCTGGCTTTGAGCATCTGGAATCTCAGACAACTTCTACAAATCTAGGTACCTGCGCTCAGGCTCTCCACACTCCAGGAGTTTGATTATCTGTCCACTGACAAGATCGTATTTGAACTGGCCAACTAAGAACGAAGAATCATGGGAGCGAAATGCCTCTCCTGGTAAACCCATGTGATATGTTCAGCTGTCTGCCCAGACCCTGGCTTACCTCTCTGTGAGATGATGGGGAGTGGGGAGTAGTGTTTCTTATTTCTGACTGACCCCTGGCTTATATATCATATTTTTCCAATAAAGCCCATTCCTTAACCTATGCCATATGCTATTTGAAATACATCCAGAGCCCTGGTGCATGGCAGTTGGCAATGCAGAAGGAACTCATGGTACACAACAACTCAGTTTGTACCACAAGTTAACAGTCCTACATGGTGCTCTAGCCTCAGTTTCCTCAATGGTACAATGGGGATATAATATTGGTTTCTGAAAGTAGATGTACTAGTCAAATGACGGTTCATGTGAGCACACTTTGCAAACAGAAAAGATCCAAGGAAACTAAACAGTCATGTCTATTATAATGCAGCGATCAATGATTTGGCATTGCGGAGTCACAGGTTTCAGTAACAGCATTGCCACTCTCTTGGGCAGGCTACTTAATTTCTCTCAATTTCAGCTTCCCCATCTGAGAAATGGGTGAAGTATTTTATAGGGTTGTCGTAAGAACTAAACAGAACAACAGGGATAGCCATGTTTGGCTCAGATACCGACACTCATTAGATGTTGAAGATTCTAGGTGAATTTGAAAATTCCTCAACTCTCCTACCTCTAGGGTGCTAATTCAAGCTGAAATGCCAGATCCTTTAATACTCACAATTAAATATAAATTCAGTCTAGGGCCAAATGTATATAACAATAAAGCCCTTGGAAACTTTCAAATTGAGAACCGAAAGGGTGATAAACTCAGGGCTAAAAATATTGCTTCCTCCATAGGCTCAGATGCATTTATTTGCTAGATGTATATCATGGAGGACATTTTTGCATATATATGTATTTGGCAAAGAACCAAAACAACTCAATTATGTATTATCATTAATTAAACTTTAGAGAAAGAGAGCAATGGTGAATATCAGCTTTTATTAGACTTAGCCAAATTAAGTTAGAATTAACTGTTCAATTGTGAATAAAGATAAAAGTTTTGATTTTTTTTATTTAAGTGGATTTAAAATATCATTGCATGTATGAGCGAATTCAGAAATACAGATGCTCACACATGGATTTTCTCTCTCTCCACACACACACACACACACACACACACACACACACACACAAATCCATCAATATCAAATCTGTCACAATCTGCTAAGAATGCTTATGAGACCTGACATAACGATTGACTGCCAAGCAATTTATCTGGCAGCCTACTGCCATTATAAAAAATTAAAATTTACTGGAAATATCCAGACTGATCATATAATGGTTTATTAATTCCATTCTAACAGCAAACCAGGGTATGATCACTTTAACTAATCAGTAACCAGTGAACGTCTTATCCAGCCAACCACAGACCTGGCTAGAATTCAAGTCAAAGAACACTTGAGTTCCTACTGTGTGTTAGGCATTGTACTGAACCACTACAGTTGATAAATCATAGTTAATGGGAAGAAAAATACAAACAAAAGTATGTTGCTGCTCAAAATATGTTAAGTGTTATCAAAGAATTATAAACCATGTGTAAAGGAGATCAAACAAAAATTCCATGGCGGAGACTGTACCAAAAATAGGCTTTAGCCCAGCACTGCCCAGTATAAATATAATGCAAGCTATATAAATAATTTAAAATTTTCTGGTAGCCACATTTAAAAATGTAAAAAGAAAACACGACATTAATTTTAATTATTCCAAATACATAAAATATTTTAATTCCAAAGAATTATTAATGAGATATTTTCTGTTTTTTTACATGTTTACTAAGTTTTTGAAATCCTGTGTGTATATCACACTTACATCTCAATTTGGACATTATATTTTCAGCAAAAAATTTTGATCTGTATTTAGATTAAAATTTACAGTTGTGAAGGTAGATTCACATGCCAAGTTGTTCTAATAATTGAGTCAAGTGGTAGGTTTCAAGTTTAAATTAAAATTAAATTTAAATAAAAAATTTAAATCCAATTCCTCAATTGCACTACCCACATTTCAAGTGCTCAATAGCCACATGTGGTTAGTGGCTACCATATTGGACAGTGTAGACACAAAACTTTCTGCAGTGGTGAAAATGATCCATTGGACAGTGCAGCCTTAGAATGTAAATGAGGAAACCCCTGTGGAGTACAGATGAAAAGGGTGTGTCCAGGGAAGAGGTAAGAATTCAAGGCCACAGGAATAGGAAAGACACATGTACAGCTGGAATTGCTTAATATAGAAATAAATTCTGCTGTTCGCCTCAACTAGAATTTTTCGAATATTGACCTTCTGGACATCTTAGGTCCCTTATATTTAAATTTCTCTCCTATACACTTGCTAATGGTAAGTTTTAGTTATTGAATAAAACTGTCAGTTGTTTTAAAAGGGGGAAATTAAACAGATGTAAATTTCTGAGATGAGGCACGTAGTTAGATTTGGATAAGAGCTGAGAAGCAGCGGCGGAGAGCTGATGGTGATTGCATGAGACAAATCAGGAAGGAATAAGAGATGCTAAGCCTACATTTCAGTAGGAGAGTGAGATGGACAATTGCTGGGGATCGGTATCACTTTTCTGGTCTAGCTTCTGGGGATGCAGCTTGGCACTTATGAGTTACTAAAGTGATGCAAATGACTAGTACATGAGTAAAACAAGTTTAATCCTAAGAACATTATGCTCCTTAGCACCAATTTGCATAGGTGGGCGTAAATGAGGGGTACTTAGTATTTGGATATGGGAAGACCTCTAATAAACCATATATCCAGAACTCTGAGGAATATTTAGGAACTGCCATAGATTACCCTCATGCGTGACTGACATTCATGAGACAATCAAAGTGAGTCCTGGTTCAGTGGGTTTCATGATTTGGTCTAATGATCTATGTTGATTCCTTTTACAAAGAGCACATGGTTCAATTACATATTTCTTCCATTCTGGGTTAAAAATGTCCTTCTAAAAGCCCATTCTACCAATTTATAGGAGATATAAAAAAGGATTTTCAGTAAAATGTACTTTCATTGGTTTTGATGAAAAGGGTTTGTGATGAAAGTAGAATCTCTAATAAGCATTTCATAAATGACTTGTCTTTCAAACTTAATATAAAACAGAATAAAATACATCTCCCAAAGACCTCCTTGCTTCCTCACAGATTTAAAGTCCCCTGCTCTCAATCAATCGAGACCGAGAACTCAAAATTCTCCGAAGATGCCATCAAATATTTATCAGTGAAAGTTGGTAAAACTGAGAAATTATTTATGGCCCAAATTTTGAAATGGTCACACTTTGAAGGGGGAGATTAAAAAATAAAAAAAAAGGCATGCGTTGGGAACTACACATTTCTTGCCAGGGCACACGCTCTCAAATCCACCCTGCTGTCTAGAATTCAAAACTGAGAAGGAAATCACAGGTTTGAAGAAGTATATTCACGACTGGGTGTTTTACCCTTTTTTTCAAAAACATTGAGAGATATGATTGAGGAAGGGCAGCCCCCAAATTCTAGCAATTTAGCTACTTACCAACTAATTTATTTGGCAGATAGAAAAATTATGCATCAGTCAAAACTGTTTCTAATCCCTAGAGCTGCCTGGATAGCCTTTCTGTGAATACACAATTCGACATGGCACAACCCTGAACTGAGAAAACCCCCCACAGAGGGCTAATTTGCTGCAGCATCTTGCTTTTGATGTCTTTACCCTTTCATATATGGGCCTCCTTCTTTAAAGGAATTCGGATTGTCATAAAACACGACAAAAATTAAAAAAACAAACAAACAGATACTTCGTCTGCATTCACCCACTTGAAATGCAAAACAAAAAAGTGCCACCTTTGTGCCAGCATGCCAACTCTTGTGTTGTTTATCATGATTTTATATTTAGCTAAACTTTTTTCTAGCATAGTATTATGAAATTCCTAAACATATGGGTAAGTAGAAAGGAGTTTACAGCTATTGAGCATTCACCCATCACCTAGATTCTACCATTAACAATTTACTGTTTTATCATACATACATCTATCCATTGACCATCTCTCAGTCCAAATTTTTTTTGGTGTGTTTCAAGGAATTAAACTTAATTTTAATGCTGTTTTAAAGGGAACAATTGTCATCATTGATATTTTATTCCACGAAAGAGAATTCTCAGATGGCACTTAGTAGCCCTGAGCATATTGGTTAAGAACACAGACTTTGAAATCTCAAGGAGCTGCTACAAAGCTTGTCTCTGCTATGAAGGGACTATGTGACTTAGGATTTGTTACTTCATCCCTCTGAATCTCATTACTCACATTTGGCGCATTCAAAGATAATCCCCATGGGGTTATTATTATGAGACTTCAACATAATAGATGAAAAGTGCTTATAATTTACAGTACTGGGCAAATAATAAATTTGTGATAATTTTTTTCCACTCTTCTGTAATCTTACAAGATCAAGGATTGCTTTCTTTTGTCCTTAAATCCCCAGCCTCTAGCACAGTGCCTTATAAATAGCAGAAACTGAATATATGCTTGTTGACATGAATTGGGTTGAATTTCAGAGATTTTCCCTCCTGGGATGCAGTGAGTACTTATTAATGGAGAAAAGCAAGTACAGTGGTTTCAAAGGCCTAAGACACAACAAAGGTACCTCAAGAAATGAAGTTGGAGCAGAGGATGAGACAAAGACAGAGAAAACCTAGCCTGTAAAGCAAAAGAATTTATATCCAGTTTAGTGATGGCACAGAAGTGCCCTGTCCTGTCCCTTGGACCTCACCTTTTCAGTGGGCATCAGCAAGACTTCTAGCTGCCACGTAGCTTGTTGCCTGAAGGCTCTTCTCCAAGTCTCAAAAAGCCCTGTGCCTGTGTACAGAGCACAGGGCAGGCCAGATGCACTGAAGAATTATACCTCTAGGAGTGGTCCTCAAAGTCTGGTGGGCCTGGCATATAAACACCCTAGCTCCCTTCCCTGTGGAGAGAATAACCCCAAGACTATGCTTTATACAACTTCCTAGCTTTTCCCTCATAGGATTACAATTCACTCACTCAGAGGGGTAGTTGCCTTGATAAACAGGCCTCTCAAGTGGCTGCTTCCCTTCCCCATCTTACTTCATCTCTCCCTTACCAGTATTCTCTTGACCTCCTAAATAAACTAGCTGCATTTGAATTCCTGTCTTGGGGAACCCAAAATAAGACAAGTGTCTTTACACTTTTATAATCACGGAATCTCTTTAAATGGCGTTCTACACTGAAGTCCAATATGGAATATTTATAAAAGTAGAGCTTCCCTGACTCAGACAGTTTGGGTGGATAGGAATGATATGTGGAGGCCAGAGTGCTACCTCTTTGGTCTCCTTTCCCTTCTCTCTACCTCCCTAGCACTCCCTGAAGATGCCTATAAGATCTCACAGCTCTTCAGAGCACTGTTTGTCAGTTACTGGTAGAGATGACAATGGTAAAAGATATAAAGAAAAGGATAAGATGAATGAATAAAAGCAAGAAACACGAAGAGAAAAAAATGTTCCTTCAAAGGCATAAAAAGCATGGAAAAACAAATAACTTTTGGAAGGCAGTGCAGTTATTCTACATAAACCATGTGGAGGTTTGGGAGACTTTCACACATTACAGTGTTAACAGACTACCACATTTAGAAAAACAGTTGATTTGTAGAGATTCCAGGTTGACAGCCCATGTGGGCAGTACATAAGGGACTAAGCACAGAGGAATACTCAGCTTGGAAACAAAATTGTGTTTTGAGGCTATAACAAATAAGAAACAATGCAGAAGATGATCCTGGTTAGCTGCATGCTTATTGACCCATTATTATCTCAAGGAAAGAGTCTTATGAAAACTATTCGAATATACTAAGAAGGATTGAAGGAAGCTTTAGGATGACCACATAAAATTTAACGTCCAAATCTGGACACGTTTAAGGGGAAAGGTGGTGCTAATAATTATGGCAAGACAACCAATTTTCTGAGCAAATCACATGCATGATCACTCTTGTTATAATCTAATTAATGGACTTGAAACTCCAACACTGAAAGTATTAATGGTAGACAGGAGAGGATTAGATCAGACCTCCACAAACTTGTGTGTGCTTCAGAATCACCTGAAAGGCATGCCCCACCAGATTCCTGGCCTTATTCCAAGAGTGGTCCTGGGGTGGGACCTAAGAACGTACAGTTCTAGCAAGGAAGCAGGTGATGCTGATGCTGCTGGCTCAGTCTTGGCTGCAATTGAGAATTACCTGAGATCTTTAAAAAATACTAATGCTTGTCCTCAGCTACTGACCAACTGAATCAATCTCTGAGAGTGGAGCCTGGCATCTGTGTTTTAACTGTCCCGGGTGATTTTGATTCACAGTGAGGGGTGAGAACACCAGGCTTAAAGAATAACCACGAAACTTATGTCTCTGAAGCTGTTTAGAGGAAGAATCCACACTTGAGGACCTTGATCATTCTCGGCTTCGGGGAAAACTATGCCAAGCCATCACAGCACTAGGGCTGTCTAAAGGGGCGGGGCTCATCAGCCCCACCACGGTTCACTTGGAACAGCTCTTCTTCCCTTTACATCATATCCTGCACTCCTGGCAAGGTTTTACTTAAAGAAAGACATCTGATGCGGTAGTAGTTTAAAATCATAGATATGGTGATTATTAGGGTATTGATTATCAATACTTCCAATTCTCTATAGAAGTGGATTTCTAACAGTTCAAGTTACCCTCACCTCTCCCCCAGATCACTATAAAACCCTCCTCTGAGCCTGTCTCTTTGTGTTCATTCCTCCCTATCACTCTGTTCCCACAAACCATTCCTATAGGCAGCCAGAAAGATCTTTCAAACCACACACACAGTATGCCCTCACACACATTCACACACATTCAACGTGCACACACATACACTCACACACGTGTGTGCGCACGCACATACACACATACACTGTGAAGACCTTCCAGTGGTTTCTTGCTGCATGCACAACAAAATCCCTACCCTTCACCATGGCCTCCAGGCTCCTATGACAGGCCAGCTTCTCTGACTTCAATTCTTACCACTTTTTTCTTTTCCCACCACATTGCAGCCACCCAGGCAATTTGTTCCTAAGATATGTACCATTGTTTCCCATCTCCAGGCCTTTCCATGTAGTTCTCTCTGCCAAGAATGCAGTTTACCCAGCTCTTCCCATGGCTTGTCCCCTTCTCATCCTTCCAATCTCCTCTCAAGTGTCAGTAACTCTGACCAGCCTTTCCCAGCCATCTGCGTAAAGATTCCCTCCTCTCTCTATTCCCTGGTCCTGCCATTTATTCTTTTTCACATCATCCTGTTTCTGTTTTCCATAGTATTTGTTATCCTTTGCAATTTTCTTGTTTATTTATTTACTCATTGAAATATCTGTCTCCTTGCTAGAATATAATAAGCTCTATCACAACAGGGGCTTGTATGCTCATTCACATCTATATTCACCTAGTGCCAATCTTGACATCCAGAATATAACAAGTGCTTCTTATTCATTTAATGAATGACTCAATAGTCCAATAGCACCAGTCATTGAGATTATTCATTCAACTGAGCACTATTGTTCAAATTTCAAGTTCACCAAAAAATACAAACAGGTTAAAATTTAATTCTCCATGTTGACTCTCCTATGGGGAAAGAATGTGTTGATCAGGCACATTGATATTTCTGTTGACTTAACAGTGAATACTTTCTATTGGAAAAGTTTTTGTTTTGATTTACGCAACAGTACTTTCTGGATCTGGTTGGTATGATTTAGTTCCTTTGATCTGGTTTAGTTTTTAGAAAGCTGACCCAATGATGCTCCTGGAATAACACATTTGCAAATTAGGATCTAAATTAAAAGGCCACAAATATCATACTGCTATAATAAGAACTTATCTGAAGGGTTGCCTTGACATCACCTACAAAAGCAACGAGTCTATTTCTTAACCAATGACATTTTTCTGACACAACTTCAGCATCATTATCTACCACATAGATCTCCAAATCATGATATTCAAAGCTGTTGTTATAGTTGTTTTTTTACAAATTCCTTTTTTATTGTTGTTCGATAAACTTCCGACATTTTTTTTTTTTTTTGTAAAACTGTTTGGCCTCTTGTCATAGAGGAATTGAGGCCAATTCCAGCTGGTCACCTAGACAGCCACAGTCAGCCTGTTTCATGCACGCTCATCTCTTAATAAAAACATGCTTTTGTCATTTGTCTTTTGTCTGACTTACCTTGCCAACATCTCTTGGGAAAGGTTGTCTCTGATTCTCTGGAATTAAAATGGGAGATACCACAATGGACCTCTTTTGTCTTGGGACGGGAGAAGTTCTTGCAAATTTAAATATATCCTAAAAGAGAAAACAAAATCAATCAACCAAAATCCCCCATGGAGAAGATGTATCAGTTTGCTCTGAGATATGGTTCTTTGTTGTGAAGGAATACAGCTGTTTGGACATTGTTAATTTTATTCTATCAAACCTCATTAGCGTTAGAAAGTACATCCTTAGAATTATACTAAAGCTGACATTGTGATTCACAATGACTATCATTAAGCTATTTAATTTCATTTTCTGAATCATTCTATTCATAATGTCAGTCTTGATTTATACATCCTTTAGTGCTTATGCATCTCCACTCTTTATCTGTCAAGTGAGGAAATTACTCACCTGGTCAGGAACCCACAGAACTCACTGGATATAAAAATGACTGTCCTCATGGCCAAATGCAAGGTCCTCACACTCACAAGTGAATAGGGAGGAAGGGGCAATCACAAAGTTCCAAACTGCCAGGCATTATGGAGAGCAGTGGTCCATGTTTTCTCAAGGACCCTTTGTTGTCATAATTAGTGAGAGGACTGTTGTGATGCGCTTCCTGGCAGTGTGCGCTACACTTCAATCACGGGAACGCCACCGTCGGAATTTCTGTCCCATCTGTAACTCACGTTTTTGGTGAAATTAATATGTCCACAATTCCCGTTATATCAATATTTTAAATAAAGTACCAATATTGCTTGTTATAAAAAGTATGAAAACATAAAAATAAACATATTGAAGGCCAAATGACATTATTAAATTTGAGCTAGAAACTCCAGGGAAAAAAGCTCCTTTTTCAAAAAGAAGATAATAAAGGACTAGAGGGATCTTAAAGTGTTGTTAGCATCCAGCTGAGACTTTCTCCTTGATCTGATCAGAGGACCGAAGAGAACTGAAAATAGAATATCATTTTCAATATGTAAACCAGTATTACTTAATGTCACCTACTAACTAAAATGATCTTATATATCATGGAAAGTAAGCATCTCAAACTTTGGACAACAGATTCTTATTAAAATAATGTGGCAAATAATATTTAAATATTATCACTGACACATGCTCCATAGAAGTATATGTATGCATAGGTCTATGTATGTATATATGGTATGTATGTGTGTATGTATATATGTGTGTGTATACATACATATATAAATACATAGACTTATACATACTTATACTTACATATATATCATATATACACACATATACATATATATCATAGTTTTAAAGGAAAATCTACATAAGAAAAGTCAAATAGGAAACAATGTTAGCTAAGGCTATAAATAATCTTTCTCTTGATGTTGGTGGGAGTGTAACCTGATGGTACTCTTGCGGAAAGCAATTGGACAATGTTTATCTATTGAGAAACTTACAAATGTACTAATCCTTTCACTCTGTAATCTCACTCCTAGGAATACATACAAATACTAAATTCAAAAGAAGAATAAAACTGTATGTAGGACGAAATTTAGTGAGACATTACCTATAAAGGGCAAAAGTGGCAAACAACCTAAATGTTCAACCACAGGACAAAATTAAATTTGGGTCCATAAGTGGGAGACCCTCATGGCAGTGGTGAAGCCCATGTTCTAATCACATTGTCATCATTTGACTGCATCCACAATTACCACCACGAACTACTATCATAGTAACAGTTTATTAAGTGTGTGTTGGGCAAAGTACTAGGCACTTTAGATGTATCTACTCTAATATTTGCAATAAAGTTCCCAAGGAATTCTTACCCTCCTAAACCAATGAGGAATATCAAGTTTAGTGGTTATGTTAGTTGCTCCAATTCATCTAGCTAGCAGAGAGAATATACAAATAACATGTGTAGGAAAATACAGAATGCCATATTGGATGCCCTCTATTTTATATAAACTATATTGAACACAGAAAATAATATTCAAAATCTCAATGAATAAGTCCAAATAAAACACTCTTTGGTCTCTAGGAAGGCCAAAGAAACAATATTCAAGCAAAGATAGAAAATTGGAGCATGTATATGTAAAAGAAAATGAGGTGAGAGTAAGAAGGATTAAAACAACAACAATAACCCAACCAACCAAAAAAAATGCATATATATATAACCCAACCCAACCAAGCAAAAAACAGCATAAAGAGTATGGAACAATAAAAAGACAATGAAAAACGGAGAGGATTATATTCATAAAACACTGACGTGTAACATCTATGAAGATTCTGTTGGTCTATTAGGGAACAAGAAAAGAATAGAAAATATGTAAAATATGTGCAATATATGAATCTCATTTATAATAAAAAAAATTGAAGCTCAGATGAAAGAATGTCTAGGAAAGCACTTTGAAAAGATTTAAAGTTCTATGCAAATGCAAGGGATTAGTGATTGGGCTCTATAACAGCCAAATGTATGTAGGCTTTAGTTCATTATGACGATATATGTGTAAATGTATCTAAAGTAATGCAAAGCATACTGCATAGTCAATAGCAAACTTTCCCGTTGTTTGCAGTAAAGGACTTGTTTGTGTTGGTAAGTCTGTGAATGGGTGCTATTTTTGGCTTCATGAGTGCCCAGAGAGTGCTCAAGTCCCTGAGTCCCCATTCCGACTTTTGATGTGCTCCCAGCTCACAAGATATAGCCAAACCTGCAACTGCCAGTCTATTTCTTCAACTCGCACAGCATCCCAGGAACTTGGCAACAAGCACAGTTGTGTCAACCCCTGGGTCTGATGTGCCTAAGAACAAAGAAAGGAGGCTCTGAGTCCCAGGATGGGAAATAGCATCTGGAAGGGAGAGAGATGGGAAGTAGAGTGACCAATTATAAGATGTCCGCATGGGTCTTTGAGTCTACCACAGTGGGATGACCCACGGCATTTTTTTCCCCAACTCTCAATTTTTGCCTTACAATGAATACTTGTCCATGATGTGTTTCTACGTCTGTGACTCTGCTTCTTTCTTTGTCAGTGATTTACACATATATCTATGACTATGTGTTTATTGACAAATGTCTACCTGTATATTTGGCCACTGTGTCCACCTTTGATTGTATCTGTACTAATGAGTTTTTCTGTGTGCTCTGAAGTCATGTGCTTCTGTGAGACTGGGATCATTTAGGAGCCATAGCATCTGATTTGAGTGACAATCATTTACTATATGCATATCTAGGCACATATGTGTGAAACCATATTTATGTTCAACTCTGCATGTGTGTGTATGTGTGTGTGTGTATCTGTCAATCCATGTGTGAAGGCTCTGAATGCACCAGGCTGGCCATAACCTCAAGGAAAGACAAGATACAAGCAGTGGGGATAAAAAGAATATGACCAATTCAAGAGATGTTTACAAATAGAGAAGAGCTAAGAGTGTGGGAAAGACCAGAACATAAGGGTAAAGAAGAGGCTGTGTTAGAACTTCCTGCCTTCTGGCATTGCCATTAGGATAGTGGGGGCAAAGAGAAAAAAAAAGCCATCTGGGCACAGATGCTAGGTGGTACAGACTGATTGACTTCGAGGGGTCATTGAACAGCCACAAGAGATTTCTAGAGGGTGTATAAAGAGTTGCATTCAGGAGGGAAAGATGAATCAGGAGGAGAGACGTCAGTCACCCATGCACAAGAGTTGCTGGATGTGAAGAGGAAGCTGACGATGCTGGATTATGTGAAGAGAGAAAACGGAGGAACTCAACCATTCAGTGGGTTTCTAAAAGGCCAGCAAAGGCCACAGAAATGTTATTTGGCAAAAGAAGAAAAACCAGAAGGACTGAGAGAGGAGAATTTCA
>NW_006494614.1:58486674-58510757 GCF_000325575.1 Pteropus alecto | reverse complement strand
AGTGCATGGCCATATTACACAATGCAGATGTCCCCTCCGACAGGCTGAATACTCTAAGAGGACTTTAGGCTTGATGATGAACAGGGAATTGATGATTTTAGGAAGAGCAGCTTTAAGATTGTGTTAGGGTGGAATGTCAGGGGAGACCAGGAAGGGTGGGGGACCTTGAGGAGAAAGGGGTCAGAGGAAGAAAGCTGCAGCGCTGGGTGAGAGAAGACACAGAATGGAGATGGGTGCAGGAGGAAGTGGGAAGGGAGTGGATCAGCAGCACAGTCAGCCTGAGAAAGGAGGATGAGAGTTGTTTTCCTTGAGGACAGGCAGAGGTTTAAGGGGAATTTCTCAGCTGTAAAAGAGAATCACTTGCTGCATTATTGGTTATCAGAATGAAATGAGAAATTACACATGGAAGCGGTCTGTCTGTGCTCTCCAAAGAACAGCACGAAAGTGAAGGATGGGTCTTATTAATGCCAGAACAGCGGAGGTGAGGAAATGAGGACAAGCCACTCAGTCCCTTTTAAGAGTGAGTAATCAGCTGTGGGTGGCCTAAGGCCAGATCTTAAAGAGATACACCTAGATACACAGCCACCTCCAGATTTCCAGAATCACTAGATGCATGCACACTGATGTCAAAATTCTCTCTCATTAAACACAAACACTCATGCACAAATGCTCATGTACACACATACCTAGAATCCATTTGATAGGTACATATACAATACACACACACGCTCACTTATAAACAGATTCACACACAGTAGACACATATCACATGCCTAGACCCAAGGACAGATACAATACATACAACACATTTTAATTCTCTCTCTTTCTGTCTCTCTCTCTCTCTTCACACACACATACACACATACACACACAACAGTTTGGGGCTTCTCTTTCAAAGATCCTTGAGAACTTTGACAAAAAAGACAATACTGATTCAGTATACTGATCACACACACACATACACACATACACACACACACACACTCACACACACACACACACACACACACGAGGCATGCAGAGGAGAGTGAACAACTGGCCGTGTGCCTCCTGTGGGTCCCTCCCTACAAACCTGCAGTCACTGGACAATGATTTGTCACGTCTCTGAACCTGGAACAGCCCAAGGCCTACAGCAGCCTCATCCAATCTTGCTTAAGTCAAAGGGACAGAACTGTGTCCGCAGGGAGATTGACTCATTCTGGATTTTATTACAGGAGAATTGCCAACCTTGCATAAACACCTCTCATCTACTATAGGCTAACCAGAGCCTTTCTTCTTCTGTTGTAGGGTATTTGAGTTTACAATCTCATTTGCTTTCCTCCCTGTTTTTCAATCTCAGGAGAAATTGGCAGCACATTAAAAGTAAGTTTCGTGATACCTGGGGGTGTCACATCAACACAGTCCCCAAGAACACATAGGAAGTAAAAAGGAGACCCCTGAAACTGAGAAGGACAGGGGAGGGGCTTAAGATGGGAGGAAAGTATGGGTCCCAAGGGAAGGAGGAAGGTAGAAAGAATGAAGAACATGAAAAGGAGAGAAAGAATCATTCATTCATTCATTCATTTCTTCAAAAACTGTCTAGGCACATTGTAATATTACCTTATATAATCCATTCAAGAACTGACAGGTAGAACCACCAGGCCTGTCTTCTTGAGGTTCAAAGGTATAAGAGACTCATCCAAAGTCACTTAGCTGTTAAATGAGAGATGGCACCTGAGGAATCTGTGACTCCAGAGCCTCTGCTCTAAGTGTGATGCTTTTCTCCTCCCCAAGGCTGCTGCCGGCGACTACCTTTACCATGAGGTGAGAGTTCTTAGCCCTTATTAGTCAGGTGTAACTGGAGAATCACAACTGGCAGAGATAGATAGCAAATCTCAATCAGCCTCTGGCTAAAAGGAGCAGTTACTACATCACTGCAGGGTGATGGCTTAATTGTCTGCAAATTTCTGCAAATGAATGGAACTGCAAAAATCAATCTTCAATTTATTTCATTCTTATAGCTGATCTCATTGTACTGAAAGTTGCTAAGGAGGAGAGTTCTGAGCTACTCAGTTTGAATTTTTGTATGCAATCAAATGCATAGTTCAGCCAATTTTTCTGTACCTGAGGCAAGATTTAAAGTTTGCTTTATTACCTCCTGGGGCTGAAGTTTGCCTACTTAAGGAAAAACAGTCAACAAACACCAAACATTCAGCAGCAAATTTTGGAGACTGGAGAGCCAAGATTCTAAGTTTGCTTCCTTTCCAGCTATCTATTTTCCCATTATTCTGGAGGCTATATGTCAGCTGAGCTGCATCATCTGCTATAGGTTTACTGGACAGAGGTACGTTGAAACTAAAATGGGATGACATGGAAATTGTCTTTCAGTCCTGCATATTATCTCATAGTATGAAAGCAGGTGTTATGGGGCTAATTTTAAAGGTGGGGCAGGAGGAAGTCATGGCAGGTGGGTTCACAGGGTAGAGGAAGCCAGTCTGCTATTATAAATTATACCACACATGCTTGTCAAGGGCTGCTGGTATATAACTGGAAAACATGGGTGCAAACTACTGTTCCCTAGACTTCCCATATAGATGTGCTTTTCTAGAAGTGATCACCAGTGATAACAGAAACAAATTTTTCCAATAATGAGAGTCATTATTGAAAGGGACTTTGAGTATGGCCAATCTCAAAACAAGAAACCTCTCAATAGAAGGTCCAATAGTGGAGCATCTGAATGATTACCAGGAATTAATAAATTTCCAATGTAATGAATATGGCAGTCATTCCTGTTATGTATATTTTAGGTGGAAAAGACATCTCTTTGGCTAAAGTAGTCAGTGGAGAAAAGGTTTCATCGGAGGAGTTCATCATTTGAGTGGCAACTACAGACATTCTATGTCCAACAGCCGGAAAGATATTTGAAACATTCCCCTTCCCCTCACTAATGCCCTGTTTCTTTCCCTTGTCAAAAGATGAAGCCTCCCTTGTTACTAAGGCCCCTAAGGGCCAATGGGTTTGGCGCTCAGTGCTGTCTCTGACCTCAGGTGCCCTGATTGTCCTCGGCTCTGCTTCTGCTACAAAAGGCCCATCTGGATCCACAGGTTGCAAATGCTTACCTGAGGGCTTTACACCTAGAAATTCCCCTCTTCTTCCCTCCCCGCTGGTGCCTGGTTGGCCCCTCCCCATCCTTCTACTCTCAGCAAGCACCACTTTTAGATACTTCTGTCTCTTTTGCTATGGGGATTGCCTGCTGCTTGCCCTTTGCATCCCTTATCTCAGCTTCAAATTACACACTCATTCAGTGTCATCAGTTTATCGATGTCTACCTTCCACACAGGCTACCAGCCCCTTGAGGACAGGCACCAAGTCATCCTGGTTTGCTGCTGTGTTCCTTGGTTCTTAGCCCAAAGCCAGGCATATAGCAGGTGTTCAAAAAGTATTTTAAAAATATTATTAAATAAAAAAATTATTAAATAAATATAGGGGTATTTTAAGAATTAGAATAATCAAGGTAATAGGGTTAGCATAGTGTCTGGTTCAGTGTATTCGCTTCAAAGCTGTATCTAATAATTAAATGAAGAGGATGCCTATGATTTCACTTCAATTTCCTCCTCAATACAGAAATAGCTTGTATAATAACACAATTGCCACATTCAGCTTGGATTCTTTCATCCTAGGGTGCTTGTTGCTTTATGAAATAACTGAATCTATAAAATTTTTTTAGAAAATTCATCTCGTTAAACAAAAACAAAACAAAACTTGCATGGCTGAAAGCTTTTCTGAAAGGGTTTATTGAGCCAAATGCTAGCCAGAAAAGGATGAGGTTTGGGAGCAAGAGGTCTAAACCACCAGCAGCAGTGCTAGATGGAGAAAGCAACAAGTCCACTGGCATGGAGGTGACAGGATCTCTTATATATTATGTTTTGGTGAAGAAATATATAAATTGCATTGAAATACTTTACACCGGCTACAGATAAGAGGAGCAGAAAAAAAAAAGCAGGCCAGTACTATGATAGATGCACAGTCTATAACAAGAAATATTTACTGCTTTTGATTGGTTACAATCAACAGTCTTGACTTGCTCATGCACAAGCAGGATGCGGTGGTCTGGTGGCTGGCTAACAGACGCCTGGGGGCTCAAAGCTCCAACAAACAATCAGAAGGCAGGCAGGCTCACAGCTAGCAACTGCTTACCTATTCCTGTCTCTTTCTCTCACTTTCCAGCTGCTTCAAATATCTCAGACTTTTTCTCTTGTCAACAACCCTTTAGACAGCTTGCAGAAGACCACTGCTTTTTGGAGGAAAGGACAATTGAGCTGAGACCTGAAGACCAAGTGGAATTTATCCAGGTAAAGAGAAATGAAGAGGAAGATTTCCAGGCCTGGGGGGCAGCATGTGAGTAGGCACAGAGGCAGAAGATGGCCAAAGAACAGAAGGGCTGAAGCAGAGAGAGTCAGGTTCCAGAAGCTCTAGAAGAGGATGGAAGAAGAGAAGCCAGACTCCTCCATCCACACGGGAGTGCTCTGAACCCTCAGCACCCTGGAAGTCACTGAATAGTTTTAAGCAAAAGCCTTAGATCAGACCTTGATTTCGACCCTGCCCTATTAGAGCTGAGGAACCATCCCTGGAGAACACACTGTCTTAAATAGGCTTTCTTTCCTACTATTTGTTATCTTTATTGAAAAAAATTGAACTTAAAAATAAAACACAAAGAAAACAACCCCCCAACATGAACACATATTCTACCACTTGCTCTAAAACGTCAACTTCCCCACACTTGAACTAGTTAAAAAAATAAAACAAAAGCATACGCTTTGGATGAAAATTTGCCAAATCACACTTCCAAAACGCAATTGCCTCTGAAATATTTCATGAATCTAGCAGGAGCAGTAACAACACAAATTAGGACTTGCTACTTTCATTGGAGTTGAAAAATGTTTTAAACCTACTTAGATTCTTTAGTCAGAGGTCCATTCAACCACATGTGTGGTGATGGGAATATAATGGATACAATTTCCCTCCATCTGATCTGGCATTAATAAAATATTCATGTTAAATAGCTACTTTTGAGCACCTGGAGGCATCTTGCAGTTTTACAGATGGGCCTATTTTTCTAATACACACATGTATTCCTGCCTCAACCACTGTATTAATGAGTATGTTTTCTAGATGTGTGAGCACGTCCCTCAGATCCCATGCTTTCTGGTCTTCCTGAGCTCATAAATGTGTGATTGGCTTCTAAAGAGCCCCATTAGAAAACCCGCTCATGGGAAAAAACAATTCTTTTCATTTCGGTGGGTATTTACTGGGTGTTTGCCGTGGGCTTTCCCTGTGGCAGTTTCATAATAAATGATACCTGACTATCCTGCAGGCACCTCGAACTCAGTATGTCCTAAACCAAATGGAGAATCCTGTTCTTCCTCCCGCTCCTGCCCACATCCACGACATTGCCTGCCTCTCTTTTCTCGGCTGTTGAAGGGCTTGACACGCATATCCTATGGATGGCTGATTTTGTTTCCACCATGCTGCACTCCCAAGTGGTCGCCAGCTCCTCCAGGTTCCGCCTGGGAGATTTTCCCTGGCGTTCATCTTTTCCTTCTCCAGTACAACATTCCCTGCTACAATCATCACATCTCACTGCCTCTACGGCGGCCCACGTGCAGGCCCTTCATGGCTGATTAATTCCATTATACACGAGACCACTGCATAGTAGAATCCCAACAACCAGGACCTCAACACTCCCGGTCTAGCCTCCCACACACTGAGATTGAATTTGGAAGCAAGTAGTATTTTAATGTATTTTCTAAAATTTCCATAATTAACCTATTCTATTTAGAATTAAAAAATAAATAAATAAATGAATTCATTTACTCACAACCCTGTATCTGACATACAGAATTATATTTCAGTGTCCTTCTTTCCAGGTTTTAATATGTTTTTCATTTAAGTTGAAATTGAAGGGTCTGAACAATTTTGTATCTTGGTTTTTGAACCTAATGATAAACACCAAGCTTTCTTCCTTCCCGTGTCACAAATTCTGTAAACATAATTTTAGTAGCTGCACAATACATCATGTGGCTGTATCAGGGGGTATTTAACCACCCCCTTGCTGTTATGCTCATACATTTAGGTGCTTCCAATTTTTTGTTAGTATAAATAAAATATCATTGTATATAAAGTTTTATTTGCTTACTTACTGGTTTTTCTCTAATAAGGATTCCTTAGAATAAACTAGTAAAAATGAGATTACTAGGTCAAGGGATATAAACATTTTAAAGGACCTGTGACTTTGCCAAATCGCCCATCAGCATTGGAATCAGATTTGCCCTCGCCCTGGCAGGGCATTCCCAAGTAGTACCAACATGTCTCTCTGGCCACAACTCCTGCAGTTCCAACCATATTGCTTTTGCCCAAACATGCCACACTCTGTCATGACTTATTGCCTTTATTTGTGCTGTTCTGCTAGGCTGTTCTTTCCTTACTCACCCCTAGTCCTCTGTACCTGCCTGATATCATGCAGACACACACACACACACACACACACACACACACACACACACACACACACAAGGTGCCTATTATACATTATGTATGTCGTCTTCAGCTCAGGTTAGATGGTGGTTTCTGTATACCTTCTATTAACTTCAGGTTTCTGCCAGGTCCTATTAGTATGCAAATGCAAACTTCATTCTTTAAACTTTAATAAAAATTATCAACTTAATAAATATTTATCTGTTAAATACATACTATCTAATATCAGATGGCAAGCTGGTAGTATTTTTTCTTCTTTTTCCAAAGGAGTTTTTGAGTTTTCCATTTCTTAAGGTGGCCTTAGAGAAGGGAAAAACCTTGAGTTTTTACTTAACACCTGATGTATTTAATCATCAGATTGGAAGGGATACCTAATCTCCCCTCCCTTGCTGCTGAATTACCTCATTAACTGGAAGAAGATAGCACTGGCTGCAAATGTGAATGGCACAGTCACCCTACAGTGAGGCATGATCTCACATATGCCTGGCTCAGGGAGAGATTGGATGATGATGAATGTCACTGGGTTAGTCTAGGATGGACTCAGAGAAAAACAGTGTATGACTTTATCAAATATAGAACCAAGTGCTTCTTTACTTTTCTACCCTAAGGAAAACCCAGCTTCTCCAGCAGAGTCTTATGGTGATCCAAGGAAAGGGGGGCCCATATTGAGATTCTCCAACAACAGGGGTGAAATTGACTCTCCCCTTAGGAATGGCATGCTCCGGTCTCAGATACAATAGCAGAGGCAGGAAATTTAAAGCAGTATCATGATGTTTCAGAAGTACTCGTTACCAGGACTTATTCTCTGAATTTGATCTTTTTTTGAGATCCTTGTTCCTCCCATTTTTATCTTCTTGCTTTGTTTTGGTCATTAATTTCTTGGTGTTATGTATTATGGCTGCAAACTCTAAAATTAGAGAGGTATTTCCAACACTGGCCTCCAAAGTCAATTGCCTTCTTTGCCAACAAATTGTTAAATATACTTTATGATCAGAATTCAAGATTATTTTGCTTAGGGAATTATTCTCAATGTTTAACCTAAATTATTTCCTTTTTTACCTCTTTGTAAATTTCTTCTCTTTCACTGAAGCATCCCCCCAATTTTCAGTACTATTCCTCTTCCTCTTTTGTTCAAGACATTTTAATTAAGACACCAGGGTTACATTAACCTACTTAAGCAACCATCTCCCTTTTATGTAGCTCTCTTTAGTGAAGTCCCGAATCAGCAAAGTACGTTTCATCAGCTTGTTCCATGTCTGTCCCCTCCCTTTGTTCTGTGTTTTTTGTTGGATTACAGATCCTCACATTTTAATTCAGCCCCAACCACTATTCCACACTAATGCAGTTTACATTAATAAATTCATCTTCACAATCATGCATGCAAGTCGCCTGTCTCCCCATGACATTGATTACCACAGCCTTTGAAGGTTCAAAGGTGTGTCAGATCTACCAGAAAAAAAAAAGGAAGAAAAAAGACCACATTTGATATTCTCCAACATCTGAGGTTTCCCTGGTAGTTTTAATGTTAGGATGGTAAAACAACAGCTGCTTAAAAAAGAGAAGAGTGTGTTATAACTATTCAATTGTCATGTAATACTCATTCTTCCATTAAAAAAAAAAAGACTCATGGTTCGATCTCCTTTTTCAAAGTCAAGATTGACAAATACAACAACTATTTGATAATGGAGCTCAGAAAAATCTATTGTGGGACCAAGAAAAATATGTTAGCTTTCCGGTGATTCTGTGAACTTGCCCCACAGGAAAGGAGTCATTTCATTCGTTTTCAAACTCTTCTCCACATTAAATCTTCAAGCATTCTACAAATAGGAAAATTTCTTTGAAAATCAATAAATTCTAGATAATGAGAGAAGGAACATTTTTCGACTACTTACCATGGGTGAGACATTAAATTCCTATAAACACCTTTTTTCTTTAATACTCCACCCAGTCTTTGTGACATAGGTACCATTATGCTTCCATGCTACAGATGAGAAAATTGAGACTCAGAAAAGTGAAACACCTTGCTCAAGGGCACACTTCGGATCACTGGAGGAGCCGGGATTTGAACCCAGACTGCTTTATTTGGAGACTGGACTACGTCTTGCCTTCTGTGTGTGTTATCTTCCACATTAAAATTTTAATTACTGAAATAATTTTACTGAGGATCTCTTCCAGGCAAATGTACATGTATCATATTTATCTTTTATCTGGTCCATGAACTCCATCTTTAAAATATATTCATACTTCGACTGTTTCTCACTTTCCTACCCTTTTCCAACTGCCACCACCCTATTCCAAGCCAACATCTTCTTTTTTTTAATTAATTTTTTAATTGAAGAAATGATTTAAATTTTTTTCTCCCATTTACCTTCCCCAAATCCTCTTTTGACTATAGCAAAACCTCCTAATTGGTCCTCCAGCTTCTGCCTCTGCTCCCAACCACCCAAATCCACCCCCCATGGCATGAACTAGATGACATCACTCCTCTGTTTCATAGCTTCCAGTGGGGCCCCTTGGAGTAAACCAATGTCCTTGTACTGGCCTACGGTGGTTTATGTAATCTGCCCCTGATCCCTGTTACCTTCAGTCCCCCCGACTCGCTCTGGCCCAGTCCAGTTGCACTGGCATCCAGGAGAACACCAGGTATATTCCATCTCAGGGCCTTTGCACCTCTTGCCCTCTCCGCCCGAAATGCTTTTCCCTGGATATTTACAAAGTTGCTGTTAGTTTCCTATTGCTGCTGTAACACAGTACAACAAAGAGTGGCTTAAAACAATGCAAAATTATTGTCCTATGGTTCCGGGGTCAGATGTCTCAAATAAATCTCCCAGAGTGTTATGAGACTGTGTTCTTCCTGAGGCTCTAGAGTTAGAATCTATTTCCTTGTCTTCCCACTTTCTAGAGGCCACCTGCATTCTCTGGCTACCAACCCCTTTCTCCGTCTTTAAATACAGCGGTTGGCATCTTCGAATCTCTGGCTCTAGCCTCCTGCCTCTCTTTGTTAGGACTGTTGGGATTATATCAGGCCCACTGGGATAATTCAACATGATCTCTCAATCTTGAAACCCTTAATTGAATCACATTTGCAAAGTCTCTTTTGCCCTAGAAGGTGACATTCGCAGGTTCCAAAGATCAGGGTGTGGGCATCTTGGGGGCCCTTATTCTGTCTAATATAGTTCCTCTTTCACTTCATTTAGATCTTTACTCAAAAGTCACTTTCTCTATGGAGTCTGCCCTGGTCACTTTACCTAGCATTTCTCTCTCTCTCATTAAAACTTCATGCCTTCTCTCATACTTTATTTTTCTCTTCTTTGCAAGATAACAATCTAACATAGTTATACTGATTTATTTCATTTATTATTTGTCTCCTCCACTAGAACATAAGCCTCCCAAATTCAGGAAATTTTGTCTGATTTTCGTAGATGTAATCCCATTCCCTAGACAATCACATGGCATACAGTAGGTGTCCAAATATATTTTTGAAATAAATTAATTTATATCCTTTACCATGAAAGTACATATAGAGGATATTCATACTGGGAGATAAAAAATAAGAAAGAATTCAATCAGTCATGATTCATCGAGTATCTATTATGTGACTTCTGCTATATTACATGATGTGTGAAATATAAAAATTCATGTCAGGCTGCCATTTATAGTGGTGCCATTTATACTGTGCGAAGGCACGTGGAGAAGGTGGCCAAGACCTGAAATTTACCCTGTGAGGCGGCCATATGCCCATGGGGGCTGTGACCCTCAAGGAGATAGCCGTTTCTAATTTATGTGAAGGTACCATCAAGTCTATTCTGATGCTACCCACCAGGCACGAGCTAACCCTAAGTTTTTACTCCAGTGAGGATTAAAGCTTGTTAGACACAGAAGGGGAAGAACCCAGAGGAGGTAGGAAAAGTCTGTTTCAGACATGGGAAATGGTGAAGAGGATTACAGGACTTGGTTTCAAACTAGAAACATGAGTAGGGCTCAGCTTCTGCCTGCTGTAGTGACTCCTTGAATTGGAAGTTGGGAGATCTTGGTTTCTGTCTTGCCTCTGCCCCCAAAGCTGCGTGACATTAGGGAATTTCATCAGCTCTGAAATGAGTGCGATAAACCTGCCCACACGGGGTTCCTGTAATGGACGGGAGAACACTTTGTCAGTTCTAAACTCTGTTTCAGTATTGGTTTATCATTTATGGGACATGATTCCTGCCTCAGTCATTCTTTCGCTCAGGACAATCAGAGGCTTTCCATATTATCAGAGTGAAAGACAAGATCAATATGATACCCTGTGAGGCTCTATTCAGTCTGCCTCACCCCCTTCACCCTCTGACCTTATCGCCTATAACTTTGCCCTTTGTCGACTCCATTCCAGCTATACTAACCTCCTTGATAGTCTTTGACCATAAATATTCCTATCTTAGGGCCTTTGCACTTGCTGCACCCCTCATCCAGGAAGGTGCTACACCTGGATTCCTATGGCTTGTACTCTTACTTCAGTGAAGTCTTCTCTGACCCTATATCCAAAATTGCATGATATCACCCAACACTTATGTCTCTTCTATGCTTTATTTCTATCTATGCCACTGTTACCATCAAACATATCACATATTTTACATATTTGTGTTATTCTTTGTCCGTACCTCTGCTCCCACTCCTATACATAAGATCCATGAGTCAGGGATTTGATTTTTACCTTTCTTATTTACTGTTCTAACCTTAGTAAACCAGAAAAGTCCTTGGTGCATGGTAAGTGCTCAAACAACATATGAATTGAATGAATGTTAAATTAATCTAGTTGAGAAGGTAAAATGAACCTGTGTGGAGTAATATAATTTACTGAGATGCTAAATTGTGTTGACTGACTGTTAGCAGAAACAGACTGTGCCTGAGTGAAATGATCAGGATGGTGGGCTTGAATACTAATTTGGTTTTGCAGGACACTTAAGGTTTGGATGGACAAAGTAGGAACTCCCAGCATCTTACACTTACTGAGTGCTTGCCACATGCTAGGCACTATTCTTAAGCACTTTACAGATGAATCATTTTATTTAATCCTCAAAATAGCATTTTGGTAATTACTAGTATTAACCTCATGATACAGACAAGGAAACTAGGACATAGGGAAGTTACATAATTTACAAAGAATAGCTCAAAGTTAACAGAAACAAGGTTTGGAATAATGGCAGTACAGGTCATACTTCTAAGGATTAGAAGTAATAGAAGTAAGGCACTTAGCTCCTAGAAGAATCTCACTTAATGATGGCTATCATTATCAGTGCAATAGATTGGCCAGAGAGTTACAACTAAAACTTTGATTTTATTTCCTTTCCTTCTTAGGGTGGCTGGGCTGATACATGAGTTCAGACAGGTTTGTGAATTCCTTCTGTTTCACCTGCAGAAGTTGCTGTCTTTTGTTGGACACACTGGATAAAAGTGTGTAGGAGCTCAATAATCTACTATAGTGTCTAGCTAGAAGTCTAGTCTCTAAGATTATGGACATTTTCTATTTGAAGGAACTACAATATCTAAACCAGAGGTTGGTCATCAGGCAGAAGGCCATTACTCTGAAAGTAGCCTTTTTTTTATGTCTGAGAAGCAATATTCTTTTTCCCCTTTAACATGAAATATTTATAACACAAGTGTCCTCTGGATATGTCAATATTTTGCTATTGGTAATCTTAACTGCCAGTTGCTATAAGAGGCAGTTCAAAATAGTGGTTGAAGGCATGACTATTAATATGATGGTCTGTGTTCAAATCCCCACTCTGCCACTTACTAGCTATGTGTTAAAATTATTCAACCATTCTGTGCCACAGTTTTAACATGTATAAAATGGAGATTTTAATAGTACCTACACCATAGAAGTGTTGTTAAGTATAAAATATGTGTCTATATGTGTGTATATGTGTATGTACACACCTACACAAATATGTATACATAGTGCTCTTCAAGTGTCAGCTATTACTTTTCTTTAGGGTACATTCTGTAATGATATTTCTCTTTTACCTGAAGAGATAGTGGGCTGAAGGAAGCAACTATCAGTTTCAATTCATCTGTGTAAGCTCACACTTAATTTATCTCTTTTTCCAGTGTTCACATCTTCTCTGTTTCAATGCTCTCTTGATTCACCACTTAGAATGTTTTTTATCATTATCAAAATGCTTCAAACTAGTAATAAAAATAAAATCTTAAGAGCAGTCAGGGGAATAAAAATACATTATAGAGAAAATAAGATAAGGATGACAGCAGATGTCTTATCAGAAACAATGCAAGTCAGAAGACCGTGGAGCAAATCTTTAAAAGAGCCAAAGGAAAATAAAAAGTCAGTTCAGAATTATAAACCTTGTGAAAATGTCTCACAAAATAGAAGGTGAAATACTTTTTTCAGATCTACAAAAGGTGAAATAATTCATCAGCAGCAGAACCACACCATAAGGATGCTAAATAGTCCTGGATAGAAAATGATATCAGATGGAAATATGGATCTACATAAAGAAATGGAGAGTCTAAGAAACAGTGGATATGTGGGAAAATGTGACTTTTTCTTATTTTTCAACTATGAAAAGGTAATTCATTGTTTAAAGTATAAATAATAACATGTATTGGGGTTTATTTACAACACATGTGATGTAAAATGTGTAACAGCAACACTGCAAAGGCTGGGAAAGGGGAAAATAGAAGCACACCATTGTAAGGTTGTATATAAAGCGCTATAATATTATTGGAAAGCAAACTGTGATAAATTAAAGATATATATTATAAATCCCAATACAACCACTAAAATGAACAAACAATGTTTCTTGAGGCAATGGTCTTTAGTTTGGTCCAAATACTACTTGATACTGTTCAGTATCATAACAGTACCAGTGCCATTTCTCAGTGGACCATCTCGTAGCTTTCTAACTTGTTCCTAAATTTCCCTTTTGTCTTACAGTCTCATCCTCTTTCAGTCCACCCAGATGTGCTTTTCTACTGAGCTTTCTGAAATACTAATTATCAAATATCACCTTTAAGGTAGCACAGAATAGGTACTAAGTGGATATTTGTTGCAAAAGGAATGGACAAGTGAAGTTACAATTCTTCTTTGCCTATAGTGTGGACTCCTCTATTTCTTAGCCTGATCTTCAAGACCTTCTAAAATTGGAGCTCAGACAAATTTTCTAATTTCCTTTCTTTGCTGGAATCATTGGCTTTAGATTGAAAGTACTGCACTTTGTTTGCTAAACACGTTTGTTTTCCTGCTTTTTACCTTACTGCATGTAAGGTAAATATCCTTCCCACTTATGTTCCAAAGATGACACATCCTCTCAGAAGTCTTCCATAATCAACTCATTTAAGAAAGTTGTGGAAGTTAGGGAGGGAGTTATCACCCAGGCAACCAGACTGTCCCGAGCAATTAAGTCAAAAACTTTTTTGACTTTTTAGTTTCCAATGATTTACTTGTTTTCTAAAGAAGAGAAATGCTGTATATGGCAGTAACCCCATGATCTTGAACTCTATTAGGTCTTTTTGACATGTACAAAGGGTCAAAGTCAGAAGAAAAGATCAGCATTATAATAGATTAGAAGCAATTCCAATTATTGGATTGCCAAGAATTGTACATTTTCACTGCATGAACTTTAACAAGTCTTAGGCGTATGTGTAGGAGTGTTTCATATCTGTTAGACTCAATGCTTCTTTTTGAATCTCTCATATACATGGTAACATCAACTTTTTTTGAGCAAAACTGAGGCTTAGCAAAGTTAAGTGACTTGTCCAAGGCACACAGAGAGCCAGTGACAAATGTAGACATCATTACTTGAGTTTTTATCAATATTTCTCTAGATTTACACTCAATATTGACATTATTCAAAAAACAAGATTAAGATATTTTTATTTTCAAAGGTGTACAGAGAATTTTTTAAGAGCCTTGAAAAATGCTTCAGCATGGCTCTGACTTTCAAAGACACAGACAATTTTTCCTTTAAACTAAGGCTCAAACATTAAGAATCGGTATAGAAATCATCGTTTTCAAGTGAAAACTGAACAGTAGTCTGGAATCTACTCTTGTGGTTGATCAGAAGCAAAAGAGAAAATATCACACATGATTAGCACAATATCATACACATATGCAACCTTGCTAATCACCTCCCAGCCTGTAACTGTGGCCAGTCTAAATTGGCTGACTCTGCATTAACACATGCCTGTAAAGCACAAACTCTCATAGTAAGGATTTAAATTGGGCTTCAGCAGAGACTCCCAGTCCTGAAATTGAAATCATGAGTCGCGATGGCAATAAAATGCTCATGAAATGTGGTCATAGCCCAGGGATAATTTTTCTGTAATTGCGCTTTCATTTCTGTGATCGGCCCTTTAGCTATGGTACAGAGAGAATGCTTTTCATCTCATAGTACGAGAGCTCCTGAATAACTTCTCCCAAAACAGGAGAATTGTCAAAGTATGCAGGTCTCAGTCACAGATCCTTGATGGAGCCTTCTCTCTGGGGTACTGTTTGGTCTCCTATTTGGCTTCTCAGAGAGAGCCGTGGACCCATGTTACAGTTCATGAGGGTTGTACTGATTCCCGTGCTGCTGGAAAGAGATCAGCATATTAAAGTAACCATGGTTTTTCCTCGAAACAAATCCAAATGTGTCCAACTGGAGAAATCCATGCCAGAGGCAATTATTCCAATAATGTAATAAATGTTGGAAAAGTCAGAAACTGAGTAGGTAATGAGGAGGAGATAGAACAAGTTTACCTCACAGGAATAGGCAAGGTGTGATGCATTCTTTTGCAGATGAAAGTTGAATAAGTCTGAAAATTTCCAATAAACTAAGTGAGCAATATTAAGGAGGGAGAGAAAAATAAGATACTTTTCTAACCATCCTCACTCTCACATTTCGAACAGTAGATACCAACCGCAATGCCTTCACCTATCAATTCAGAGAACTAGTTAGCTTCTATATAAAGAAAGCATGGGCAAAAATATTATTACTATTAATTTCATACCTGAAACAGTTCTATAAAACTTTCAGATCTTCACTCATATAGTTATTCAGCCATGTTATACTTAAGAAAAATAAATTTACTAGATTTGCAATCTCATGTGAGAGATTTGCTGAATGGGTTAGATAAGGTTAGCTTTCTAGTCTTTGGGGCAAAAAGAGATGTGTTTGGAAAAAGCTGAATGTACCTGAATTTCTAATAACTCAAAAAATATACGGTGAAAACAGCATTGCACAGCCAGTAAGGGGCATGACAACTTTACTTTAAAGTGGCAGAGAAAAACAGTAGTAATAAAAGAAAAAAAAAAAAGAGTAACAAAAGAAGATAGATGAAGCCTGTTTAAGGTTTCTATTGATTTTTGCTGTTTTATTATATCAGTATGGTACTCAAAAGAAACCAAGGCTGACAGGTTAATGAACTCTAGTTAGAAATTTCCAAATGAAGCTGAGAATGACATTAGCAACTGCCTTGTCCTAATCATCTGAGACCTTGCCTCATGAAAACGTCTTGATCATTACAAGGGACTCCAAATGATCTGCATTAACAATAACCATCAATCAAATGCTAACAAGACAAGGGTTGTACAAATCAACTCAGGGGTAATGGGAGGGGTTTAACTCAAACCAGCCTGTACTTGCATTAGAAGACCTAGGTTCAAGTCCCTGCACCATATTTAATAATTATGTCATGCCTTTTGAATCTTTCTGAGCCTAAGATTTGCTTCTTTAAAATGGGAATAATAACGCCAATCTTGACAGACCATAATAAAAACTGAATGTGCCACGAGGAATGGATTACCAAAGTTCTTCTACTTAGTAGGATGATGTCAAATGAATTAGAACTTACAGGTTCTTTACACCAGGGATTCTTAATCTCAGCCTTCCCTGGTGTCTGTGAAACAATATCCAGATTATTTGGACCTACAAAAATTATTTTTAAAATTATATTTGTTAATGTAAAGATGCGAGGGATGTGTTTATTCTCAAAAGGCTTAAGAACTACTGCTTTAAACTCTCTAGAATAAAGATCTCTTTCTTTTTTCTAGATTGTTTCTGATATTATAGTTCTTTATAATGATTCATGAAACAAATATTTATTAAACACCTACCATGTGCCACGCACTGTTCTAGATGCTGGGGTTACAATAGTAAACCAAACAAACCAAAAACCAAAAACAAACCCTTCCCTCAATCAATTAATATTCTATTGAATTTACTCTTCAAGATAATCTCATGTGTTGAAGTATTAATATCTAAATTGCATATTTAGGGAAAAGTGCATGACCAATCCATGACTTAGTGGCTGAGCTGAGCTGAGCTGAGCTGAGAATCAGGACCTGGTTTGAGACAATTTAGCTTTCAGTCAGGACTGATTCCAATAGCCCCCAGGAATTAATGCAGTTATAAGGGACTGGAATTAATATCAGAATTATCCAGTTTACCTGGTAGATATAAAATGTGTTTAGTGTGCCTTCTTTTGAGCTTTTCATAGAAAATGGCAACACTATACTGACTTGGCCATTGGGCTTTTCAAACTATACTGAACGGGGAAAAAAATCCTCCTCCTACAGCTGGCTGAAAATTTAACCGAAGGAATTAATTCAACTTAAGGCAAAGAGTTATCAAATGTTCATGGAGCATTATTTTTCTGATAGCAGAAAAAGAAGGAGGAAGTAAGAGAGGGAAGGAAAAGGAGAAAAAAGAGGAAGGAAGGAAGAAAAGAAGGAAGGAAGGAAAGAGAATGAATGACATAAGAATATGGGAAGGAAGGAAGGAAGGAAGGAAGGATGGGAGGAAGTGAAGAAAGGAGATCTGTTTAATGTTTACAAACATTGTAGCTTGCCAACTAGAAGGAAAACTGCAGACTTTAAAAATAATATTATATAGCAACTTAGAAAATGTTCATTATATAATAAGTGAAAAAATTACAGTACAAAGTTGTGTATATACCATGTGTATATATATGCAATATATTTGGATGAGAAACAGAAAGGAATATTCACAGAGTATTTTGCAGGGGGATTATGAATGATTTTTTTCATAATGGTTTTGATGCTATTATAGATTTTATAACACAAAAGCATAAAAAGCATATGTCCCTAGATTTGTTTTTATTACTCTGTATTGTAATGAATGTTGAAGTCTGATCTGGAAACCAAATTTGCTTTGAAAATAAAGGGTCTAATTATTGTTCTAAGTTTTAATCACCAGCTTGTGTAGTGTGAACAGACAGGCTGGGAAGACTTCAAGTCAGTATGACAGAATTGTTGAGAGCGAAGAGTCTGCGATGGAAACGCTGCCACCTTTTCTCATATGAACTTGAGAAGAAAAAAAAGAAAGCCTTAGTGTCTCTACCTGGGTGAGGTCTGACAAGGGTGGTCTGAACCACAGGATGTGCTGTGGGCCGGTCTAGGAGCAGGAAGAGCCTGAAATTAGGGAAAAGAGGGAGCTAGAAACAGAGAAGAGGAAACTGGTAAATGGAGCAGCTTGAAGTTGCAGGCTTTTAAGGGGGAGGATGACTATCAACCAGTCTCAGGTCTATGTGGGGTGATCTCAGTTTTAGTCCATGCCTCAGCTTGCCTGTTCAAACCCTAGACTTTAAATCTGAGAACCCGTCCATGTTCCATGCTTCTAGCACTAAATTTGAGGGATTTTAGAGGAACCTGGACTGTTCACTGGTACCTCGCTACTCATACCATGGCCCTCTGCGCATCTCCAGGAGGCTCGTTAGAGATACTGAGGTCTAGGCCCCACCCCAGAGACATGGAATCAGAATCTGCATCTTCACAAGATCCCAGGTGATTTGTATGCACATTAAAGTTTGCACTGCACTCTTCTACATCATTCCTGAAACCTTTTGACTAGTCTGTGTTTACTCAGATCTCATCTTTTATTTCCAGCCACTAAAGTAAAGTCATGAGATAGCAATACATGGCAAATAAGCTCTCATACTATATTTCATGATAGCTAGTCTGTATCACATTCTAGGAACCAAGAATGTGCCCTGAAGGCAATTTCCTACTGGACTGTGAACTCCTTCTCCCACCTCCATATGCTGAGAGAAATAAGTCAAATAAAAAATATATACATACTGTATTATTTCATTTATATAGAATTCTAGAACAGACAAAACTAACCTATGGTGGGAAAAATCAGAGCATTGGTGGTCTCTAGGGAGAGGAGCGGATAGTGACTGGAATTAATCCTTGGCTCTGCTATTTACAAACTGTGTGCCTTAGTTTACACATCTGCAGAGTGAGGATGAAACCTGCCTCATAGATTACTGTGATATTTAACCAAATGTACATTTAGATCTAAATCTAGAGATGAAAAGTAATTTATAAAACTCTAATCCATGGGTCAACAAATTTTATCTGCAAAGAACCAAACGGTAAATATTTTAGGCTTCAAAGTTTTTGTTGGAAATATTCAACTCTGCCCTTGCATCAAAGCAGCCATAGACAATATATCAGTGAATGGGCATGGCTGTGTTCCAATAAAACTTTATTGATAAAATCAGGCCCTGGGCCATATTTGGCCTGTGGGCCATAGTTGGTTAACCTCTGTTCTAGACTGCTATTTATATTTGTCATCATTACCCACCAGCTTCTAAACGTTAGTGAGAAATTGCCATAGGGCTTATTTATGTATTTGAAATATTTTCTAGTCTATAAAGTTTTAGAATATCAGATGAACATATATTGAGTGCTTTAAACATGTTGAATTATATAAAAGACCATAATTCTTTGGAGAAGCTCTGATTATATTGGGCATTTCAAACTTTATTCTCACAATAATCTTGTAAAGTAAGTAATAATACCTTTACTTTTTAAGACAGGGGCCCAGGCTCAGAAAGGAAAAACAGTTTACATGGGGTTGTATTGAAATGGCTTTGGACCTACAGTCTACAGATCCTAGGTCAGATATATTTCATTAAAACTCTGGGCTTTGTGATATGGTTCTGTGAGCAGCTGTAACCTGGAAACATGAAAATGTTAAATAAAAAAAAATGGATATTGCCAATTGTGTCCAAAGAATGTCAACAGCCTGCTTTTTGCTCCTTTGTTGCAGTGACAATCCTGACATTTAAAGTCATAGCTCTGTGAGTCATAAGCCTAATAGGCAACAAGGAAAGCACAAAAACCATAAAACTTGACAAGACACCCTCAGCATAAGAAAATAACATGTCAGAGTCGAACCTGCCATGTGTCAACACAAGCTAAAGATGTAGGAATTTAGAAGGGTCTTGCTGTCATGAGCCAAAAAAGGGAGTGCACATCTGAATAAAGGCAAAGTCAGAACAGCAGGTACTTTCTAAATATTTCTATGATACCCAAGCACATGTAGGAGCGGAGAGAAAACCATTAATGAAGCCCTTCCTAAGCAAAGGCCTGTTCCAAAGTAAGTGTTCAATAAAAGTGATAGTCATAATTCTTCCTCCTGCTTCTCTTACTATTAACATTATAAAATCATCCTGCTAAGCATCCCTCAATGTACAGATAAGACCATTTTTAATTAGCACTCATCTTGTAGTCAATAATAAATGGACTTAAGTGTTTGAAGAAAATGTTCTTTGGTTTAAAAAATTCAATGAATACATAAGAACATAAATAAAAATGGGGACTTGTTATAGTACGGGTGCCATATTAAGTATTATATTTAAAATGTTTATAGAATGTTTTAACTGCATTATTTTGATCTTCCTAGTTTTTTATATACATTTCAAAGTAGTTAAAATGAATCAGAATTGTATCAACAATTTTCATCCAGTAATATTTCTCAAGCAGATTCTCTTGAGCTAAATTGTTCAGTGATTGCTTTGTTTCTACACTGCATAGTTATACAATTTCAAATAAAAAAATGCAATTTTACTTGGCTGTAATTATTTCTATCAGAATCGTGTTGTGTACAAATTTTATGTCAATTATTTGATTGTTTTTTTTCCAGTGGCAACTTCTGACTTGTGGGTTTTATGACTTTATTCTACCAAGTCCAAATTTGCAGTTTTATACTTTTGATAAGAAGTTTTGATTCTTGCATTGATTTCTAGTCAATAATAAAATTTCCTCTGTGTGGTTTTGGCCGTTGTTATTTTATTTTGTTCTCATTCTTTCTACCAAGTCTAATTTTTCATAATACTTTTTTTTGTGGTTTTCCACGACGCCAGCAATATTTGATCCTTCAGCCAATTTTCCCTCTGTAACAAATTTTACTGCTTGTAGTTTTAGTTGCTGCTTTATTTTGTGTGTATTATTTCTAGAAGCAATATATTGTGAATTGAATTCAAGACTGGTGGTCTGTATTTATTTCTTGGAGCAAAGGTTATCAGTAAAGCAAAGATAATAATGCCTGAGTTCAAAACATTGGGCAAATGGCAAGGTCAAAACAACAGTGTCAAAATATCTTGCTTTAAATATTAGATGTTAAAGCCAAGTGAGACCTTAAGGAATGGAGAAGCCAGTTTAGACTTAACACAGACAGGGACTCAGTTAAGCTCAGCTCTTTGCAGAGAATCTGGCCTAAAAATGGCTCTCCTATCTTGTAATGAGCACTTTATAATTATCACATGGAGTTTTCATTACAGCTCTAGCAGGCACTATCCCCCTTTTACAGATTATAAAACAAAGGCTCAAGAGTGTCTTGCCCAGGATCATAACATTTAAAAATGGCAAGGTTGAGATTTGAACCTACAGCTCTTAGTCACGACCATCATACACTGTCCAGGCTTAAGGTTTTACTGAGTTTACTTGGGGAAATGTAGTGACTCTCTCTTAATTTTGCCTTAAGCCTGACATGAAATTGAAGACATCAGCAGCCTGTTATCTGAGTCTGGTATTCTATTAATCATTTTGCATTTGGGCCGCTCTCTGCTCATCATAGGACCCACTAAAGGCCCTGGTGCCTTGATTTGTTCTCAATTAGAGCAGCCAGGCACATGCCTTGGGTGTAGGAGGCTGTGCTGATTTGAGACAGATGTGTTTAACTCTTCCAACAAAGAATGTGAACTAGAAAAAGTACAGCATTTCACAGTGCCACTCAGAACACTTCTGAATTAATAGGTATTCTAAGAAAAAAATTAGGAGTTCTGTGTTTATTTTGGCAAAATGTTGAATATAATAATCTCTCATGGAAGGCCTCAATGTGTATTAGCATATTGAAAGCTCTGAGAAGTCCTCTAAGCAAGAGAATAATGCCAGTGTTTCCCAAATATACATTTTTGAGCATTATTTGAGCATAACCTACAGTGATTTGGTTGATTGTCTCTCTAACATTTCTCTACTCTTCCTTGCTGTAGAACTTGGAGTTTATTCAGAGCATCAGTGGAACAGACAAATGCTTGCTGTTTCAGCCACTCTTGTAGCTGGAGGTAGCTGTGTGACAAGGTTCTGGTCTGTGAGAAATAAATAGTAGACTTCTGGTGACTTCTGGGAAGAGTATCTTTACTGCAAAGAGGACGGATGTGGCTTACCTTTCCTGTCTTCTCCTAGGCTTGAAGCAGCCATCTTGCAACCATGAGGGGACAAGTATAAGGGTTAAAGTGTACAAATTGGTAGTGTACAAATTAAAGTGGTACAAAATGGTCACAGGGATATAAAGTACATCATATAGAATATAATCAATAACATGGTAATAACTATATATAATGCCAGGTGGGTACTAGACTAACTGGGGGATCACTTTGTAAGTCATGTAAATATCTAACCACTATGCTGTACACTTGAACTTAATATAAAAGAATAATGAATGTCAACTCTAATTGAAAAATAAAAATTAACAAAAGGCCAGCAAATTAAGGATGGTGAGATGAAACAGAGGAATAACCTGGCTTTTCATAGCATTGTTGAGCCAGCTGAATGAACCTCAACTATCATCTATTCTGGGACTTCTTGTTAAGCAAGAAAAAGACCTCTACTTATGTAAATAATTCTTAATCAGGCATGTTGGTTACTTGTAGCCAAATGTGTCCTTAACTGACACATGCTCAATGTTTGTTGATTAAATGAATACATTTTCCCATGATATTGCCCATCGAAAGGACACTGCCTTCTGAAGTTGCAGCGTGGGTTCCCCTTCACAAATGTTCATTCCACCACACAGAGCACGTAAACTCCAAAAGGAAGGTGAATACTGGATAAACGTGAAAGTAAAAAAGGCAAGAAGAGGTGAATGCAGTCCTGACATTCTACATCAAAACAAAGTTTTCAAAGTCACAGATCCTCTCCCTAACCATCCTTTGCTAAATTTGCCCCAGCCACATAAATTTCCCCCAGCCAGTAATGTAATCAATTGTCTCCAGTCTTGTTTATGTGATCATTAGTTCAAAACCAGAGACAAGCAATTTGTCGGCTGTGAAAAATGCCACCTATGACACCCAAATTTACATCTGAAAATTGATTTTTGTCACATTAGGATTTTAGGACAGACTCTTCTGGAAGTTGGTGCAGCCACAAAGCATAATAAAAATTATGATGGGTTTGCAGCAGCATGCTAAATTCACTGTAAATTTCCGGCCTTCAAAGAGCCCAGTAAAGTATTATTAATGAGATGGTGGGACTTACCTGGAGCCATCTTTCTTGGTGATTTAATATTGACAACTCAACTTAATAAAACACAACTTGGGATAGGCAGATGAATGTTATAAGAGCCTGATGTCCTTCATCATATTTAGCTTTCCATCAGATGATGAATATTAGGTATGTAAAACAACTAGTGAGCTGCTAAGATTAAGAAAGTTTTAAGCATCGAGGGAGGGTCAGTTTCATCAATTCACACAGCTTGAGGGACAATATTAAAAAGAAGTTTCTACCTAAAGTTCTATTGGATTTCTGTTTGAGCTAGCATCTTTTCCAGTACTAATTTCATTTTTTATATTATTGGAAGGTAGCATAGAACAGTAGAGAGAAAAACAGAATTTCAGTGGGGCTGATGTGAGTTGGGATCTGTTAGCCCGTGGTTCTGTGGCATTGGGCATGTAGGTAATTTCTCCAAATCTCAATTTCCACATCCACAACACGAGGGCAGTCATCCTGTTCCTTCTCCAGCAAGAGTATAGGATCACACAGGTGAGAATTGTGTGCACCCACCTTGCCTTCTTTCTAACTTTCCTATTATTATTATTTCTTCTTTCTAATTTTATCACATCCTTGTTTATCCTGTTCAGTATAGAGTTATGTAAATTGTCCTAATGCTTTATTGAAACAGGTGGGACATAGTGAACACACACAGATTCCCCTCAAGAGTATTTTGGAAAGCAAGTCAGGTATGTATTTAAAACTGTGCATCCCATACCAACACATTATTTCCACTTAGTTATGGGAGAGTCCAACTTTTATAAATACCCAATTACTATATATTTAGTGAAACTATTTAGAGAGCATGAAAGCACATAAGCTTCTATTATGGTTTTGAATCGTTCTTATTAAGGATCAAGTTAATTGCCCCCAAACTTATTACTCATTTCCCCATAAAAAAAACAAACCATCTTAACAGAAAAGTCTGTTGAAAGGGAAGACACCATTCAAAACATACCATCTGGGAATAGATATAAAACAGTTTTTCCTTGCATGCCTTGTAAAACAAATGTGTGAA
>NW_006494614.1:58453019-58486657 GCF_000325575.1 Pteropus alecto | reverse complement strand
CAACAACAACATTGAATGATTTGCTAATTAATGATGAAGGAACACTTTCTGGTCTCTTCCACATAAGTTGTTCTCATGCCAAATCTCCTGATTCTGTACTTAATTATGCTCCTAATTCTAAAACTGAAATTTCCTCTTAATGGCTTTAGTCCACTGCTCCAACTTAGTGAGGTCTTTCTGAATCTGCAAAACTTTCATCTTCATCTTCTGGTGCTCGCTCTGTTTTTGTTTGTTTTGTTTTTTAAATAGCATACTTTTTTTTTAAACTCTAGAAATATAATCCTTAGTTTAGATGAATGTCCTTGATACATGTTCTAAGCACGAGGTACCTCCACTTTTTTTTTTTTTTTTTGCAGAGTTGTAATCTTCATTCAGTGCCTGTCTTCACTTTTATACTATGAGGCTTATGTGACATAAACCACATCTGTCTCATTTGCCAGTGTATCCTCTGGGTCTGGCACTGTGGTTGACACACAGCAGGTATTCAATAAATACTAGATAAAATGATCAGATTGTTTCGAATCTACTGCCTTAAAGTTAAAAGACTCTGCTTCCAATGATCCTTCTTTACTATTAGGGACTGTGAAACAACCCACTAACTTTCTGCCAAGATTCCAGTACCACTCACTAAATGATCTTTGTTGGTTAGAATAAAGCTCCTTTCATTGCTATCTATATTCTGAGAAATAAACTTTTCACTGCTCAAGACTCTGTAAGACAAAAGCTGACTTTTTAAAAATTTTAATAGCATAAGGCTCTTCGCAAGTATACATCAGCTGTGGACACTGGAGCTGGTTACTAATTGAACCTTAATTTTC
The DNA here is from genome assembly GCF_000325575.1 of Pteropus alecto. Classification (NCBI taxonomy): domain Eukaryota; kingdom Metazoa; phylum Chordata; class Mammalia; order Chiroptera; family Pteropodidae; genus Pteropus; species Pteropus alecto. The sequence continues at coordinate 58,485,839 of NW_006494614.1, read as the reverse complement.
TCATCTTTAAGATGGGGCTTATAAAAGAGTATTGCTCAGATTTGTCATGATAATTGCATTAGACAGACATAATGCAAGACAAGTGTTCAGTGGAGAACCTGGGTGCAGGAGCAGCAGGAGGAGATGTAGCAGAAATCCCACTCCCCATTCATTTCATCATCAATCAATATCTGGAATGAGAGCGAGTGAGAGGGGGACCAAATTTTCCCTTCGTGCTTTTCACTCACAGTCATTCAAATTTTCCCGGCATTGGATTTCTAGTGTCAGCTAATCAGAACAAAGCGGTTGGCTGTCATCCCCACCTGAGACTTGTGACTGCCCTGATCCACCTCCAGAGTACAGAAACCTGGGGAATGAGATGAAGGGTTCTTCTTCACTGCGGGTGATCCCAGAAAGAGCACTTTATCATCATAACACTTGATAGTCCATCTGCAAAAGTCAGATCCTCCTTGACCTTCACCCATACCACATCATTGCTGTGGGGATCTTAATGAAATAAAGTGATGAAGCACTTCAATTTCCTTAAAGAGGGCTGAAGCAGCTATGTAATTTTTATTATTCCAAATATAAAAGTACTTTTAATAAGCATTCTAGCTTCTGGAATTTGCTACTTAACTTTACCTGGTTGACTCTATTAGAAATAGAGTCATTTTGTAAGATTTTTCCCCCCAGAGAAATCTGCATAGTGGACATATGTAACTTCCATCTTCCTCAGAAACCATGGACCATTCAAATAAATAATGGCCTATCTTTTGAGTAAATTATTGTGTTACCATTAAAATAATGTTCTCAAAAACGACTTGACTGACATAAGAAAACCCTCATATATATTTACTTATGGTAATAGAAGAAACATATTTGACTACATGCTATTTGTTCTCTAATCTTTTATTTTTATAATTATGTGAGATCAAAAATTTGATAACAAGGATAATGATAACAAGGACAACAAAAAGAGGAAAATACTAGCACCTAATTTGAGTTTACTGTGTGACAGAGTAGTATGAGGTGTTTTAAAATATATTGTTTCTTTCGATTAGTGCTTGCCTTTGCTGGAAGTATCCTTGGTTAAGTCTCATTAAAGCACATTTATGGTTACTATTCTTATTATCATCCCATTTTACAGATGAGCAAACTTTAACTCAGAAAAGCTGTTCTTTGCTTTAGTTCCAAATCATGTGTCAGAGTGAGGGTGATTTTATGCCGGAGTCCCACCTTCTGTATATAAACTCTGCCCAAAACTCTACTGATACTAAGCCCTGAACTATCCAATGGGCAACCTCCAAGTATCAGTATCTGAGCTGCAACTCATTGCAAGGGAGATAGAGTATGCAGGTTTATATTTAGCCCAGCTAAAAACAAAACAAAAGAAAACAAACAAAATGCTCTTTCGGAGGAACAGCACAGAATACAGAGTTTCTACAGCATATCTTTTATAATGTTCAGGATAGAATCCAAAATTTGACTGAGACTAAAGCGAAAACAGCAGGACAATGTGACCCATTTTCACGAGAAAAAGCAGTTGATGGAGATGCACCCAAAGGGCCACCTAGATTTTTGAATTAGTCAACCGTTAAAAGCACCTACTGTAACTATAATCAAGGACCTAAAAGAAAATACACTAAGACTGATGAAATGATAGGAGATCTCAGAAGAAAAATAGAAACAATAAAAATGAATCAAATGGGAATCGTAGAACTAAAAAATAAAATATATGAAATAAAGTATTCACTGGTTGATCTTAGCGCAAAGTGAAGATGGAAAAAGTCAAGCTAAAGATGAATCAATAGAAACCATTCAATATGAAGAAAATAGAAAGAAAAAACATGAACAGATCTTTTCAGAGACTTGTGGGACAATATCAAAATGTCTGACATAGGTTATTTTGTCTCAGATGCTAGGGTAATAAAAATGTTTGAAGAAATAGTGGCTGAAAATTTATCAGATATGGTGATACATATAAAATTACAGAATCGAAAGCTCATCAAATCTAAAGAAAGATGAATATAAAGAGAACTACATGTAGGCCCATAATAGTCAAACTGCTGAAAATCCAAGATACAGAGAAAACTTTTAGAGCAACCAGAAACGCACATACATGACCTCCATTTTATTCATAAAAATTAAGTCTAAATAAGTCACAGACCTAAATGTGAATGTTAAAGCTATATGGATTTTGAAGGAAAACATAGGAGAATATCTCTCTATTATGGGTGTAGGTATAGATTTCTTAGACTAGACACAGAAAGCTAGAACCATGAAAGAAAATCATTAAAATTAAACTTCGTTAATACTAAGAACTTCCACTCATCAAAAACATCATTAAGACAATAAATTGTCAAGCCATAGACTGGAATAAAATATTTGCAAAATATATACTTCACAAGAGACTGATACCCAGAATACGTAAATAACTTCTGTAAGTTAATGATAGAAAAGACAAAAAAAAATGGGTAAAATATTTGAAAAGACACTCCAGAAAGGAAGATATATGAATTGGCCAATAAGCACATGCATCATTAGAGTAATGAAAATTAAATACACAATGAGATGCCACTACATACTCACAAGAATAAATGTGATTTAAAAAGACCAGCAACACTAAATGTTTGTGAAAATGTGCAGCATCTGCCACTCTCATATATTGTTAAGGAGTGAAACAACCACTTTGGACAAAAGACTGGTAGTTTCTTATAATGCTCAATATGAATTTATCCCATGATGCAGCAATTTTACTCCTAGGTATTTACTCAAGAGAAATGAAAACATATATCCCTGCATAGACTTATATGTGAATCATTATTTATTCATGGTTGTCAAGAACTGGAACCAACCCAGACATCCATTGATAAGGAGAATGGATTAAAAAAATGTGCCACATTTAGGCAATGGAACACTACTCAATAATAAAGGGGAATGAACTATGAATACGTGCAATAACATGGATAAATCTCAAAAACCATATGCTGAGAGAAATAAGTCAAATAAAAAATATATACACACTGTATTATTTCATTTATATAGAATTCTAGAACAGACAAAACTAACCTATGGTGGGAAAAATCAGAGCATTGGTGGCCTCTAGGGAGAGGAGCGGATAGTGACTGGGAAGAGTCATGAGGGAAATTTCTGGGGTGATGAAGATGGCTTCTACTTGATGGGGGTTTAGTTCGCACATTTGTATGCATTTGTCAGAAAGTAAAAGTGTCATATAAGATTTGTGGATGTATAATATCATAGTATATAAATTTTACCTCAAAAGGAAAAGAAGAACCATAAACAAATATTAAATTCTGACAATATGCACGCAGAAGAATATTTATCATTTACTTTGAAATGCACAAAAAATAAGATGAATTGATAGAAGTATAGAGGGATGGATTGATGCATGATGTGTGTGTGTGTGTGTGTGTGTGTGTGTGTGTGTGTGTGTATCTCAAGTAAGATGCCCATTGTAGAATCTAGATTATGAGTACAAGGTTGTTCAGTTAAACTTCTTTCAACTGTATGTTTGAAAATGTTCATAACAAAATGTTGGAAAAATGATGCTTCAGAAATTATTTTATGGAATGGAAGGGTGAGCTTCCCTAATGCTGTGAACAGATCTGCATCTAGCCAAAAAGTCACTGGTCATATAGGTGTAAGTATCCCTAACCCACACAACAAGCTGTACAAGAACAAGGCATGGTGATGGGTTTTGATGCAGACACTCAGAATACTTAGAAGACAGGATAAATGCTTTAGTCATTTCCTGGTTTTATATGGAACATTTGGGAAACTTGGCTCTATTATTTTCTTTTTGGAATGTTATCAAACAGTGCTCAAAAGCTCTTTGTGCCAGAGGAAAAAAGCCTGGTCATGCCATCATATTGAGTATGATACCCATATGGACCACTTGGTTTTCTCATAGCTTTTTTTTTTTTTTTTCTTTCAGTTTTATGTTCATATGGCAGGATGTCTGGAATCAGCAGACCTGAGTCCTGGCTCTGCCACTTGTCAGTTTTCAGCCATTTTGCATACTTCCCTTAAAAATTTTAGACCTTTTTTTCCTCTTTCATGGTTTGGTCACAGAGCTGGTTCTGCCACTTAAAGGTAAAATCTAGCTCTATATTTGTGTTGAGGGAATTTTTGCCACAATTGTGCCCATGACTATGTTCAGTATCAAAGAGCTTTAACTGGTTTGACTTCTAAAATATACCTTCCATCTGCGGAGCTAAGTCATAAATCTACAATCTTTGCCAGAAGCACAGGGAAAATCTGATTATTAATGGAAAGAGAAAGCCATCCCAAATAAGATTAGTATGTCTCTATTGGAAAATTCAGAAAATTCCACATATAGTATTTCCTTGCAATCATTTTGCAGGAACCCTGGACACAGGACTGAAGTCACCTCACAGAGAACATCAAAGGTAATCTGAACACGAGCATCCTGAGAGTGCAGTAGTGTAAAAGGCAGGCATCTTATACAATGCTCAGAAACTACAATCTGGTTCCCTTCATATCCACAACTATTTTATTGGACTCTGCCTGGGCCATTCTAGCTCAGGAATGTTGGCATTCATCCCAAGGTTAAGGTGGGTGACAATGGCTGGGAATGAAAGACTCAGCTTAAGTTGTTCTGATGAAATGTAACTTTAATGCTAAGAAGGAGAGCTCAGGTAGTAAACCATGGTCAGGCCATTGTCACAAGCTGATTTTCACAGGGTCATTTAATCTCTCTTGTTGGAATCCCCCCGAAGCAGATTTTAAGGCAAGGGCTTGAATGAAAGTCTATTATTTGTGAGGCAAAACCAGAAAACACAAGAGAGGGAGTGGGGAAGTGAGGCCGAGCAGGGAGACAAGCAGGTAAAGGATTTACAAATGGGCAGGTAGGTTGCCATCGTGGAACTCAGCCTCACTGTGCCCCTTTGGGAGACAGGGGAAATGTGCCCTGGAATTGTCCATTGAGGGACAAGGATGCTGGAGAGTTAATCCACAGTTCCTATTCCTCATTAGCTGATGACCCCCAAGGGTGTTCCCAGCTCAGCAAGCTATCAAATGAAGGCCAGAGGCAGGCTCTGGAAGTTAGAGGCTGCCAGGTTGAGAGGCTGCAGGCAAACTCAGAGGTGAGTCCAGGATAAGGGTGGGGCACCAACAAGGAGGGCGACATTCCCTTCTCTGCTCTTTGACTAGTTTTTTTTTAGTGTTTTTCGAAAGTATATGTAATGTCTGGAATCAGCAGATCTGGATTTGATTATTGACTCATAACAGAATATTGATATCGCTGAATATTGACTTATCAGCTACTCAAGCTTTTGGCATTGGTTTCCTCTTCTGTGATAATAGTATCTGATGAAGATTAGGTGAGACGATCACTGTGAGGGAGGGCTCCACAGACTCCTGCACATAGAAATCAGTCAGTGATGTGTTGTTGTTACATTGTACTCTATATTATATATTATTTTATATATATACTATGTTGTAGTATAGTGCACATATCATATCACATTATAAGATATGTTATATTAATAATATTACCTATATTATCATGTTTTAAAATTATTGTGGAGTGGTACAATATCAGGCTAACCGATATCCTATTGTAACCAGGCAGGCCATATTTCTTTTCTTCTTCCCTAAGACCAATATATTCTCTTTACGTGAATAAAATTTTCAGTAAGGGGCTCTGGAAGCAGCTTACTTAAATCTAGCTGATGTGTTCCCAAGGGAACTTTAGGGAGGGCCAGCAGGGAGGGCGATGTGAGTAATTCTCATCCCCATGTGGGTGACTGCCCGCCTAACTTTTGTGACAGGGTTATTAAATAGTGGCTCCTAATAAATACACAGAATAAGTCAACAGTCCAGTGCTCTGGTTAATACAAAAGGGACGTAATATGCTATAGTGATGGAGAAAGATTGCGTGCGTGTGCACACACACACACACACACACACACACACACACACACGAAAGAACCCTGAGCATCCTTGGTTCCACAACAAGCTTTGTTTCTGACCAGCACAGTGATTTAGCGCAAGTTCTAGAACCAGAAAGCTTGTACTCAAACCTCAGCTTCAAAATTACTAGCTGCGCAAGCCTGGCTGAGTTATTTAACCTCTCAGCTGCATTTCCTTATTTGTAATATGCAGATAAAATAGAAACTTGCAGGGCAGTGATGAGGAAGGAGTGAGCTGCTGCAGGTAAAGCGACTAGCACAGCACCTGACACACAAGCATGCAGCACGTCTCAGCATGGCTGCCGTTTGAAATGTGTTTCTTTCAGATCCTAACATATGAAACTACACTCTGAACGGCCGCAGCAACTTAAAATAACTGTTTTATTCTTATGTATATGAAAACAGAATTTTAGAGCCCAGGGAATTTTTCAAAATCCTCTGCGGTAGTTTTTCTCTAAGTTTTCTCCAACCTGGGGATCTTGTAACAATGGAGATTAAGTTGAGGCCTGAGATTTTGCATTTCTGATACTGCTGGTCCATAGGCGATGCTTCGAGAAGACTAAAATCTTCAAAATGGGACCAGAATATCTATATTGTTATCTACAGACCACACAACTAGTAAAAAAACCACTCATATCTAGAATTCAGGTGTTCTAACTCCAAGTTTGTGATCCCACTGACACCTGAACACAAATATTGTTTTGCTTCTGACAGGAAATTCTTCCCAGCTGGTTGCAAAGGGGACAGGCATTTCTCTAATTTTTCCATAGGAAGGGAGACTCAAAGGTGAGTTAGTCTTCCAGAGAGAACTAATTGTGTTCACAGTATGTAAGATATGACCATGTTGAAAAGCACATGTCGAACACGTGTAATATTTCTATTATTATACTTAAGCATGTAGGAACCTAGTCATTGTCAGTGGATTAACTCAATTACTGGAAATCTTTCAAGTATCTATCTTTGAAACACCATTAACATGTGAATCTTGTTTTTCAACTGTATATTTTATGAACTATGAATACAGATCAAGTATTTCCAATGAATGTTTAATATCCAACTGAAACGTACTCTAAGAGTAAAATAAAACGCATGCAGAATTTCAGAATCTAAGTTCAAAAAAAAGGATGCAAATTAATAATTTTTACATTGATTACATGTTGAAATGATCATATTTGCATGTATTGGGTTAAATAAAGTATATTATTCAATTAATTTTACATGTTTCTTTTCTCTTTTCAAATGTTGATACAAAAAATTAAAATTGCATATGTGGCTTAAATTATACTTCTATAGGACATTAATTTAGATAGCCGAGAAGATGGGCAGATAGATGATAGAAAGATAGAATCAAGTCTAATTTATAATCTAATTTATATATAACATAAATTAGCTATGTAAAATTAATATACACATAAATTATTTTAGAATTCTCTCATGCATACCTATCCTCTCAAATTGATCATATATGTACCTATAAATGATATGTATTTCTAAGTGTTTGTTCAAACATTTAACATGATTAAGTTTCTCCTTTATTACTGTCACATTAAAATTGCCTTTCTATATTTATGACTTGACACAATTTCTAAGCCCAACATGCTTGTACTTGACAGTCAACTTATTAGTTTCCCAATGGCATGGGGAGAGAGCCTGCAGCTCCCCAAAGTGAACATGACTCCCTCACTAATATGTGTTCCTTAGAGCAGGGGTCTCCAACCCCCAGGCCACAGACCAATATCAGTCTGTGGCCTATTAGGAACCAGGCCGCACAGCAGGAGGTGAATGGCAGGCAAGCAAGCGAAGCTTCCTCTGTATTTGCAGCCGCTTCCCAGCTCTGGCATTACTGCCTCAGCTCCACCTCAGATCATCAGGCATTAGATTCTCATAGGAGCATCAGTCCCTGGTGCCAAAAAGGTTGGGGACCCCTACCTTAGAGGATTAGCAAGGGCAGCAGATGCCCCCCTGTCCCCAGAGAGCGAAGGGTCTAGCTCTTTAGCTGAGGCTTGGAGGAGCTCTCAGAGAAGAGCAGCGTAGTAATACAGATTTATAACTTGGCTTTACCACTTAATACATGATCTTTGGGCAAAATATTTAACCTTCTTGATTCCCAGTGGCCTTATCTGAGAAAGGGGACTATGAAAGCACACACCTTACAGGGTTGTGAGGACTAAGTAACATGTTGCTTGTAGAGATGTCACACATTGCTGACACATTAGTGGTAGAGACCACTAATGCTCATGCGTAGTAAGGTCTCCTCTCTTCTGAGCATGTGAAGAATTAGACTTTTCTGTCCCCTTTGCAATTAGATGGAGCTATGTCATTATTGTGATCAATGGATTACAGTTAAGAAGTGGGGTCTGTCACTTCCTGGACAGAGCATTCAGCTGTAAACGCAGAATTTGGAATGTTGTCTTCCTTTGCCATGGAGAACTCACATGTATCAAGTAAAGACTGTGCTCTCATGACATCATGGGGCATGACTGCATGGAACAGAATGCCCTTCTAACCAATATTGATTATGTAGCATGAGTAATAAATAAAATTTTGCCCTTTGTGTCATCGATATTTGTAGGGCTGTTTATTACTGCAGCATAACTTAATGTAACCTGATTGACACACTGTTGCCTAAGGCAACTCCTCTGCTGAACTAGGTCTTTGGATTTGAATTTACAAGGCTTTCCCATAGCTTCTGGTGTATAACCTCTCACAGATAAATATAAATAGTTTGGCCATTGCCTCCAAAGTAATTGAAGTTCAGTTATCTTAGGTGTCTCATCTTCATCCAATCCCACCAATCGTTTCCTTCCTGAATCAAGTTGCTATCAAGGCTTTCTTTTGAGAAAGTGAATTATATAAGTCATGTGTGCTTTTCTAAAACAACCTCTCCTAAAACAGCTTTTATGACCAAGATACTTTTTTTTTTTTAAACACTGCACTAAGGCTATTAAAAAGAATGTAAACTACAGATCATAAAAATGTCAACAGTGAAACACTCATTTCTGTGCAAGTTGTGAAATAAAATCAGTATATGTTAATCTATTCTTTAAGAACAAAGAAGGATAAAGGGAAATTTCAGTATTTTGATTGTGTCATTGTTTAATCCAAATCTATGGATTCGTTGTTATTTATGGCTAAAAAGGTCATTATATACAATACCCTCAAACTGTTTCATATCCAAATATTTAGTTATAGGACCAGAGAGCACATGTACTTTCAATAATACATTTTTAAAGAATAGTTAATGATTTTACAGTTTTCTAGAAGCTAAGAAAGCTGAAATTTGTTGCTGCAAGAGAAGAATTTTTTAATAAGCATTTCAAGAAGTAAGAGGATTCCAGAACAGCTAGTGTGGTATTTTAGGTGAAAAGGGTTTTTCTATTTGGAAATGCATTAAGTTTCTTGGAAGAAAAGAGAAGTTGTTCTCAAAGATTTAGGAATTTTTCAAGTGCCAATGGTTCAATTTTTCTTCCTTTTCTTCCTTTTATTTCTTTATCTGGTCTCCAACAACCACAATGACCACCTACTTCACCTGTATCTCAAGAGAAAGAAGGGGAAGGAATCCACATTTATTTAAAAAGCTCTGTTTTCCTCTAAAAGATAATTAATTGCTTTCCCCTATGAGTGACAGACCCAATGCGTTCAACTTGAGGTCTCAGAAAAACTTGGCCCAGGGCCAGTCGATGCTGACCAGGATTACCCTTAGGTAGGTGGTCAGAGTGAGCATCTGGAGAAAGCTGATAAGGATGAGAATGACCCCAAGTCAGTGATGCTGGAGGAAGCAGTGACGGTGTTTCTGAGAGGCAGAATAGTCTAGCGGCTAAGACTTCCTTGGTTTGAATTTTGGCTTTGCACTTCCTAGATAGGTGACCTTGGACAGCGAGTTAACCTCTATATGCCTCAGTTTCTCATCTTCAACATAATGGTCTTTACCTTAGGGGGTTGTTACATGATTAAATGTGCTAATATACATAAAGCACATAAAACAATACCCAGAGTATACTAGGTGCTTGCTATCTCTATAGCTATTTCATTAAAAGAAAATAATAGTGTTGCCAAAGTGATGCAATTATATTTACAAATGGTATTTATTAATTAGAAATGTGAAACATACCTTCAGCTCCCTAGTACTAACTAGGGAGGAGGCAAGAGAATTAAAAATGTTAATAAAGCCACAATCCGAGACTGTGATATGCTGATCAGCCCTGCAGCCAGCCCAGGAGGACACCTTCAGAACAAAGAAAGATTTCTGCTGAGATTGCTAACAACCCATTCCCCACACTTATGAAGGGGAACAGGAACCAATAGAATCATTCCCTATTTCTAAAACCATGGGGAACCTATGGATTAAAGGCTGGGAACTGCCAGCAGGCCTTTCACGCTACATACTCTTCCCCTTTCTCACTGTACATCCATATTAAAGGAAATGGGTTAACGAAGTCTTTTAAATCATAACTCACAAGTTCTAAAGAATGACATATAAACTAAATTCCCTGAACACTCAGGGTCCCTCTCAGTGCCTCTACTCTGTCTCTTTCACTGTCTCTCTCACCCTCTGCCTCCAAGAGGAGATCACACTCTGTCTGTGGAGTGTTATCCCTTTTCTAATAAACTTCCCTTTCGACTTTAACTTTTGACTTGGGTATTGAATTCTTTCTACACTCTCCGCCAAAGGACCCTCTTCTTCTCTCTGTGAAGGGTGTGGTCTTCCCCCACTCAGGGAAATTTGCCCTGTCCTGGATCAGCTCCATTAGAAACCATTTTGGTGAACTGAGGCCCATGTTAGAATCCTGATAAATATAAGTGGCCCTATCTGAATGAGACTGAGACTGCTGATTACCCCTCCAATGGAAGAAGCACATTTACACAAACAATTCTAGACCTGTAATTATCAAATCATTTTACTTAATGTTTAACAAGATAATTTAAGAAAATACATCTGAGCTTCTAAGAATCTACCTTAAATTGGCACAATTACTGCTCCTTTTACTGAGTACCTGGAACTGAACTGGGGACCGTGGGAAATGAACAACTTGTGTCCCAAACCCCAATACTTGTACATCTCTGCAGCGAAAATATTCTGACCAGAATGATGTAAAAGACCATATTTCCTTTGGAAAGTTAAGACATGGGCATAAATTGAACAATAGGGGTGTGAGGGCATATAAGGCTGAAAAGAGTGGTGAGCAAGATGGATGCAGTCCATGCCCTCGGGGCTTGCAATCTTTAGATAAAATAGTGAAGGGGCAGGGATGTAAAACAGTGCAACCCCTCCTTACTAGCTACCTGCTTAATTCTTGCAAAGCTATGGACATATTAAAAAATAATAGCATTAAAGATGAGAAACATGGAGAACAGTCTTAGTTATGAGCCTGTCATGTAGCTAGTTCAGAAGATCATGCCTTGGTATTTAAAGGAGCTGGCTGCAACAAAAGGACCTAATAAATGGGAGAATTCTGCTGCTTTCCACTCTTCATTTACTTGACCTACATCTGCCAGATTCTAAATGCTACTACGTAAATGAGAGCGTAGCACATTCCTATGAGACTGATTTCAAGCTACAGAGCCCTGACATGTCCCATTTAATAGCTATGTGACATTGAGTCCGATAGTTTTCATCCATAAGCCTCAGTTCCTTTATCTGTAAAATGGGGATAAAAATCATTATGGCAATCTCTTAGAACTTTTTGGAGACCCAGATAAGTTCTATAAAATGATTAGGACAATGTCTGGCATTTAGAAAATGGATAAACATTGTTATTATCCCATTGGAAGTGGGCATCTGCTGTGATTCAATCCATATTATCCGACTGTGAGCACCTGTCTCTCATCAATATACTTACCTGTCCATTTTGGCTAAGGCTACCATTTTGCTAATTTCTACTTTTATCTTCTGTAGAATGGCAGCGATATCCCTTCAACAGAGTTAACGGAGAAGATTTAATGAGGTGATGAACTGATCATGCCCTGGTAGCCCTAGAGTTTAGAAAAAGGGTGACGCCTTCCTAGACCTACACTGTGAACACTCTTCAGGATTTTGGCTTGAGCGAGTGGTAGAACAGAGCAAGGAAGACATGTGAGGCCTGAGACATTCCAATATTTAGAGGCCAGAGAGAAGAGAAGAAATCAGCAAAGCAAGTTGAGGAGGACTGGCCAGGGAGGAGGGAGAAGAACCAAGACAGATTATTGCTATGCTTTTTCTTTTTCATTAAAACACCTTTCTTTATCCTGCCCTATTTCAACGTTTTGCTAACATATTTGTATTTCCCTTGACTATAGTAAATTAATAGCACTAAAATATTATAGGATGTGCATTTTATTTCTAAAGCTAAATTCATTCAGGCCTTTGGATCATTCATCTTAGTTTACCTACATTGTAAAACACTAATAGTTCAAAATTTAACAGAAAATGATAGTCTTTTGTATGATTACTTGTTATCATTTATTAAGTATTGACTTTGTATCAAGCACTGTTAGTTCCTTTCCATGTTTAGTATCAAATAATCCTTAACACAGCTGAATTTGGAAGGTTACCATTTTACAGATGTGGAAACTGAGGCTCAAAAAATATATAGCCATTTGCCCAAGTTCTCAATATTAGTAGACAGTAATTTTTTTCATTTCTAAGTCCATGCTCTTAACCATTGTCCTATACAGCCTCTCTACAAACTGATCAAGATTACTAAGGGACATATTGAGTCATCTTCTGTTGCCCTGAGATTTGTATTAAGAGAATAAAGGCTGCTTTTTTGGAAAGGAATCTATAAATCAACAAATAAGGAATGAGACAAAGATAGGGTTTCAAAGCCAAAATGACTCCTAGGGAAGGTGTTAGCAAATCTAAAGGGCAAGCTAGGCATAAAGAGGTTAGTCACCAGTGAAAGCTTAGAAAATAAGAAACCTCAAAGAGGCAATGTTAGCAGCACCCACCCTGGAGGCAGAAAGAGCTACTGAGGAAAAGACCCACAGTGTTTGGATGATAAAGGCAGTCTGAGCCTACTGGAGTTAGCAGGACTTCAAACATTCGCTCTAACCACACTTCATGCTCACTAAGCAGTCTTCTGATTACGATCTGCTTTTCCATGAAGGGTGGAGTAGAAGCATAAAATGTGCTGACCTTGTGGACTTTTAAGTATCCGGTCTCTTTGACAGTAATTTCTCTTTCTAAATTAACAAATCGACTCCATACAGGGAGAGAATTTGCTGATCATTTGGACTTTGTATATCTCAAATGCCCGTGATCATCATTCTTTTTTTTTAAATTAACAAATTGGCTTCGTACAGGAAGAAAAAAAATTCTGATCACATGGACTGTGAGTGTTCAGGTTCTTGTCACACTTATTCCTCTTTGCAAATTAATAAACTGGCATTTCTGGTTTATAATCCTTTTTATAAGCATCAGCCCCAAGAAGCAGTTCTTATCTTTGGGTTGACAATCTCAGGAGGTCTTCGGTTAGAAGGACTCCCAGCCTGGCTGGGTGACCCACTTATCTCCGTTTGCCCAGGACTTTCTTGGTTTTAGCACTGGAAATCCTACAGCTTGGGAATCCCCTCTGTCTCAGGAAAACCATGACAGCTTGCTTTGGACTTTCTTGGTTTTAAAACTGAAAGTTTTAGCTCTCACGAAGCCCCTCAGCAAGGAAAATTGGGATGACTGATTACCCTACAGCCTAGACACTTGGTGAGGAAAACCCCACATCATCATGTAGATGAGAAAAAGCCAAAGCACTTCAGAAATTACCTACATGTGCCAAATTCAAGTTTCATATCTATTTTTAGAAGGACCTTTAAGCTGTTACTGTCTTACAACTTCTAGATATTACACCACAGTATAATCCATGAGTATTTTATTTTATAGCTCTTATACTTTAGATATTTTACAGGAGGCAAGCTCTATATGAACACACAGGAATTAAGACGATCATTTCATTCCTGCGTCACATCCAAACTGCATTACCTTCCTGGCCGAAGACAGTCCAGGTTTTTAATTTTACATCCCAAAGCCATTTGCCAGTTGCTACATGGTGGTACACTATGGCCTAGCAGAAGCTTTGCAAATGAAAAGCTCCCTATCTATATTTACTGTTCCCTTCTTATTCCACCAAAAAGGAATAAGAAGAGAGTACCTATGAGAGACAGAAAAGCATCCAAAGAGTGACCAGTCACTGTTAGCCTTTATTCTCCATTTCTTCTAACTAGCAGCAATTCTGTGTTAACTTCAGGTCCAGTTCCACTTAGCTTTTTGCTCTAGCATTTAACCTAGCTGACCACACCCACTTTTCCAGGCTTTTCTTACCTCTGCAACACTATTCTTTCCTGGTTGTTCTTCTACCTTCGAGCTTCTTCTATCTTCAACTTCTAAATATCAGGATTCCTTGATGCTAACTTCTGGCATCTCTTCTCTTCCTAAAGACATGCTGTCCAATAGTCATGAGTCACATGTGACCATTGAGTAATAAAAATGTGGTTTGTCTAAATTGAAATGTGCCACACTAGATTTCTAAAATTTAGTACGGGAAAAGTAATATAAGATATTTCATTGTCTTTTATATTGATTAAATGATGGGATGATAATTACATAATACGTTGGGTTAAAGAAGATATTATTAAAATTAATTTTATCTGTTTCTTCTGACTTTGTTAATGTGACTACCAGAAAATTTAAATTTCCATATGTGGCTCACATTTGATTTCCATCAAACAATGCTGCTATAAAGTCTCCTCTTAAATGAACTAAATAATACTCCTATAAATTTAGATTGATGAACACAAAGTGTATATTTCCAGCTCTGAATGTAAGACTCATACATCCACATATATATATAAATAAAAACATGTGGATGTATGAGTCTTACATTCAGAGCTGGAAATATATGAGTCTTACATTCAGATATATATATCTCCACTTGGACATTTCACAAATTTTTTATACTCAGCTTATTTGAATCTTGACTCTGTCTCCTACTTGCCTCTCTCCAATTTAACTTATTGTTCCCAAGGCTCTCCCCAAATAAGGTGTTACAAAACTAGCTTTGAAGATGGAGCAAAGGGCCATGAACAGTCTTTAGAAGCTGGAAGAAGCAAAAAATGTATTCTTCTCTAGAGACTCCAGATGAAACCAGCCCTGTCTACACCTTGATTTTAGCCTGGCGAGACTCATTTTGGACATCTCTAAAATTGTAAGAGAATAAATTTGTGTTGTTGCAAGCCACTATGCTTGTGATAAAAATTTTATAGTAGTAATAGGAAATCAGTAAAGATAAATGATATCACCCTTGTTCAACTGCCCCAAGACAACCATCATCAAACTCAGTCATGTCTACCTCCAATTATATTTTAAGCCAATCCACTTTTTCCCATCTCCGTCACTACGACATTAGGCTGGGTTTACTGCAACAACTTCCTAACCAGTCTCCCCTTGGAAGTGGTTAAAAATGGCTGCAAAGTCTTTGTCAATCTTCCCAGAGTCTAGTTCTTCTCTTCTTAAATTTGAGATAATGCTGACCTGCTTTGACCAATAGAACAGAGTAGAAGTGATGGTGTGTAAACTTCTAGGGCTAGGCCTTAAGAGAGATGTAGCTTCTGCTTTCACATTCTTGGATTGCTGCCTTCGGAAACCAACCACTGTGTAAGACCTCTGATTAGCTCTGGGGAAGCTCAGGGTAGCATATGGAAAGATACTACGTGAAGAAGCATCAAGGTATCAGATTTATGAATGAAGCTTTATTGAACCTTCTGGCCTAGCCAAATCGGCCCCTGAAAACAACTGACTGAAAGATCCAGGTGATATCTAGCCAAACCTTGCCTGAATTCCTGACCCAAAGAAATATGACCAAATAGAATGATTGCTATTTTAACTCTCTATGTTTGGAGTGATTTGTTACACAGCAATAGATAACCAAAACACTTCTTTCCTGCTCATGTGATGGCTCTAACCCATCTGTCGCATAGCAGCCAGCACAGTCACCTTATAGTTATTCTGAGGGTCAGAATAATTCCCTTCCCTCTCATTACACTTAGAGGAAAATTGAAACTTCATCCCGTCACTCATCCCATTGATCCCTGGAACCCAGCCAGCAGACATCTCATGCATCATTGAATATTTATGGTCTAAGGGCTATTCAATGTCTCTTTATGCAGCCCGACTATGTGCCAAGCACTGAGCTAAGTGTTAAGGACGCAGTGGGAAACCAACTGATACAGGAGATGGGAATAAAACAAGAAAAGAGAAAATGCTTTTAGAAATTAAAAATTGTGACAAATGCTATGATTAGAAAACACACACATACCGGCCTGTGACAGAAAATTAACAGGGGTGTACTCAATTTAAGTAAGATGATAAGGGAAGCCTTCTCTGAGGAGATGGTAATCAGCCCTCGGCAGGTCTGATTAAGGGAAAGAACCTTCACATTATTATTCCTGGAGTAGGCTTTATCCTTCTAGATGCAAAGTCCAGAACTAATGTCCAAGACAGGTCACCCAATGCCCCCTGGTCCTAAGTCTCAGCCATCCTAACACCATTCATTTTGCTAATATACCTTCTGCTTCATTTTTTTGTCCTCCTTAAATTGCCTCCCTGCCCAGACTCACTATCTCAGCTTCTGGCCTCCAATCCCAGTCTCCACAACCTTCCTAGAGGGCATCTTATCTCAGATAATCATCTCCTGGACTATTGTGACATCTCAGTGCCAATAGGAGCATGGACATTAACACGAACATTGGCAAATCCAAAGTCCAATTTCTGTTGGGCAGAGATTATTCACAACTGTCATATTTTGGGAGCGGGATGGGGCTTCTTTATTTTTGCTCTATTCCTTTTACATGTTTACAAACACTATAATATAGGTTTTAACTAACTTGATAACCGGAGGTCTCTGGTTTTATTTAATTGTGATGGAAAAGCAACAGGAGCTCTTTGGCATCAAAGTCACTTGGTGACAATTTTGCAGTGGATGCCCTGGATCCTCTAATGTTGGTCTCTTGGTATACAGGAAAGTATCTTTCTAGTACACCGTGATGAGTATATAAGAGAAATTTTCAGCTGGGAAAGACATTGCATTACTCATTGCCTGCATCTGCTCCTGCCAGTTACTCATGCTACTGTATTCCAGGGTTGGCACAGGGAGAAGGTCACTGGGAAACCATTTTGGAAAGATGATTCACAGAAACCATGATTCTGGGAATTCATATGATATGATTTAAGGGACATGGAAAGTCCACCCACCCCAATATGGCCTCTCTGCTGCCCTGGTGTGAAGCCTCAGTTATCCACCAGTAGAGCCACCTCTTGGATTGTCTCCAGGAGATTCTTAATAAAGTATTCATGTCTTTGGAAAGGTAGCACACTTTCAGAGATGGAAAATACACTTAGACCAGGAGACTGGAAACTTGAGTTCTATATCTAGTTCTTCTCCACTGTGCAGTGTGACTTTGGGCAAGACTCTTAGTGCCAGAGAAACTAAAAGTAGGTTTCTCAACTGTAAAATGGAGAGGCTAATATGTGAGTCCATTCGTTTATCCCTATATTCGCTCTGGCAAGGAAGATTTATCGAGTACCCATTATGTGCCAGTCTCTCTGCCAGGTAATGTAGGAATGAGAGTCATTAGCTTCTGAAGGTAAGCATCTTGGTGGCAGAGACACAATGCTCATAGGTGAAAGGAATGGAGAGTTATTAGGCAAGTGGCCCAGGCTGGAAAATGTTGTGTAGGTGGAAATGAATAGAAGCTACATAGAGACAACCTAAGCCTGTGTGTGACGCAGTAGAGGACAATAGTGTCCCAGCCAGAACCCATGGGGTCACAGAAGGCTGTGAAAAAGAAAAGCAGGTATGAGAAAAGGCATTTCACCCACTTATTATTTTACTTAAAGTAATGTGTCTTAACCCAGAGATCCAAGGTAGTCTGCATAGCGATGTGAAGGTAGCACTTTCATAAGGTTAAGGAATACAGGCTCTGGACTCAGACCTGAGCCCAATGGTTTCTGGTAGTTTCATTACTTACAGGTTACGGGCTATTGAATACATTACTTAACCTCTCTACACGCCAATTGCCTCTCTGTGCCCCTTCTGTGAATTAGATAATATTGTAACAGTTAATACAGGGTAAGTGCTTGGCACAGTTCCTAGCTCAGAGTATGTGCTCAGAAAAAGTCAGAAAGCCCTTCACACCTTTCTTCCTTTTTACTTTTTCTCTTTTCAAAGGAGTCCTGCAATTCATAATCCAAGTCAAATTTTGTTCCAGCATTCATGCTGGAAATTTGGAAATGGAGATTTATGTATTTGATGACATCATAATTTTTCAAATGGATAGAACGTCTGGGTCAAATGCCCCATGTTCTCTAGTTCAGTCCATTGGAGTTGTGGCAAGAAAATGCATCAGCTCCATGTCACTCAAATTAAAGTGACCATTCATTAATTTAAAAACATTTATAAGCCAGAGGAAATCAGCTTCTAAGGACTCAGGAATTTCTGAAGCCATAGGAACTTTAGATCTTGAAGGGCAAATCTCTTGGATTCAGAAAGAAGGAGAAACAAGGTAGTTGAGTGAGTTAGATACCCGCTCTCTTCACAAGGAGTGGACAGCCTGTCTCAAAGCTCTATTAAAGTTGCAGTGTTTTGGATCCAGAAAGTCAGCCTTCTCAGCCTAGGGTGTCCTCTGATTGACTTGTCATGAAACAGCCTGGCTCAAGCCATGTTGGTGGCCAAACAATCCTGTTTCCAGTCTGAATGATGACATCTCTGAGGACCTGAGCTCCCTGAGGCTGTAGCAGATACCCCATGCCCATGTCCACGTTACATCCTTGCAGCCAGTGCTGACTTCAGTGGCAGCTGTGATGGACAATTTTTTGGGAGCACAGACTCACCTGGCTAACACAGGGTCCTCCCTTAAGCTCACATGACTGCAAGTCATTCTGCCTAGGACTTGCTATGACACACAGAAGAACTTGTTCCAAACAGGAGGCAGTTAACATTTCCTGGGGCAAACTCTCAGTCCATGGGGAATAGGTAGCTGGTGGATGAAGGCTTCAGCCCCTCCATTTTTCAGGTGGATGATTCTGGGAGAATCTTGGTCTTCCATAGGGTTTTGAGATGTACCGATAGAACTAAAGAGGTGAATCATGTTGCTTACAGAAGCAACCTCAATAATATGTCTTTTGACTGGCTTTTCCTCCTTCCCTGTCTCACTTTCCCTTTCACTCACCTCTGCTTCCTGGGACTATCTCCCAGATAAAGATCTTGCATTCAAGTC
The DNA here is from genome assembly GCF_000325575.1 of Pteropus alecto. Classification (NCBI taxonomy): domain Eukaryota; kingdom Metazoa; phylum Chordata; class Mammalia; order Chiroptera; family Pteropodidae; genus Pteropus; species Pteropus alecto. Next base: position 58,466,661 of record NW_006494614.1, on the reverse strand, counting down.
AGTATGGCAGGCTTTGCTTTCCCAGGAACCCAAACTGCGGCAGACACATTCCAACTAGAATATCCATCTCTGAATAAGAATGGATTAGCAGATGGCAAGAGATGCTATCGGGTAGGGGGAAAAAGCAAAGTAAAGAAAGAAAACATCCTTGTGAAGCTTTGTTAGAGTCCTAGAGATAGATAATCTCATCACTTGACAGTTTCTCTGAGGTCAGTGTGTCAGCAGTAATTCGTTTTCTCTGATGGCACATTGGGTTTTAGAACCATCCCAGATGCTAATTTCAAAAGCTTTTTAGTTTATAATGTGCTATGTAAGCCCTTTCTTGGTGTTGTTCTTTCCTGCATGTCCAATTCTATTTCTGTAGGACACACTTATACAAGAACACCATTATCATGGAAATGTTGTATTATCTTGTCCCTACCTGATCCTGGGAGCTCAGGAGTGGAGACTGGCTCCCAAGGCCCAGCCCTGTCTTCCCAGCAGTCAGAACCCTTTGCCCATGTCATCCTTCAGCACCATGGTTTGAATGCCAACAAGAGCATTTGTCAGAACAAAAGACAACCCTGTGATCTGTGAGGTCACAAGAATATACATCCTGGGAAAAAGAGAAATATATTATTTGACATCCACACTTGAAACACAAAAGTAGCAGACCATCAAGGAAGGACAAAGATTTTTCTAGAAGAATTTGGTCAGTGACACACATGAGAAACCCACTAGAATCAAACGGAGGCTGTGCTACGTGGGCTTCTTTATTTGACAAGCAAAATGAAATCTAATTTTTCTAAAATAAATGGTAAAGATGAAAAAAGAATCTTCAAAGGGCTCTGAAAAAAGGGGAGTAGCTGAAGTCACACCCCAAACCTGACACATTTCTTAACTGACAAAGTGCAACAAACTAAATTTGTATTTAGGCCTAAAATTATTATTTAATGATTAGTGATTTAATGATTTGCATTTTTAAGATAATAAAGATTTCTGGGAGTTAAAACAAATTCTTACTTTTAAAAGTAAAGATGCATATGAACTAGGCTAATCTAAGGCATACTTAAAGTTATTTTTATGACATCTCCCCAAACTTAGGGATATATCTTTAAAACGATGTTAAGGAAAAACTGTGTTCAAATTTAAGTGTTAGTATTTTTCTTTATTTGTGGTATCTAAAATGCAGGTATGCTTCACCCACACTCTGGTCTCAATTTGTGCCCTCTCCCACTTCTGAAGTGGGAGGTGATTTTATCTCTAGAGGTTTAAAATTAACATCGCTGGATCTCAAGAAGATTTAAGATGGTGCAGTCTAGAAGGGATGGTGTAGAAGGAAGGATAGTACCTGGTCAGGAAGGATGTGTGGCTACATTTTCAGTGGTGAATATTCATTCTTCAGAGAGTGACAACAAGAAATATTTATTCACTCTCCAAAGGAAGAGTCATCCACTTTTCTTTTACTTACTTTGAACTTTTTAATTAAAGCATACTATTTGTCATTCATATATTAAATTATAAGATTATAAGTGTACAGTTTGATGATTTAGTGAATACACCTGTATAACCACTGTGGAGAATAAGATATACAACATCATCACCCCAGAAATATCCCCCATGCTCCCTTTCAGTCGTCACCCTTCTAAAGGTAACCACTATTCTGATTTCTGATGACCACAGGTTAGTTTCGCCTACTAGTGAACTTTATCTACATAGGAAATTCTTCATGTCTGGCTTCTTTCATGCAATGTTATGAATTCTCAACCTTCTTGACCATAAAGTTTTTTTTCCACATAGTACCCACCATATGTACACACCAAAATGTATTCATTCAACTTTCGATAGGCTTTTGGGGTGTTTGCAGTTTTTAGCTATTATGAATAGCATTCTGAACATTGCTGTGTCTTTTTGTACATAGGTATATACAGTTCTTCTAGGTATAATCTAGAAGCAGAATTTCTAGGTCATAAAATAATCAGTTTGCAGCGTGCGAGAGTTCCAGTTGCTGCACATCCTTGCCAACACTTGGTATTGTTAGTTATATTTCAGGCCATCTTGGCATGTGCAATAGTATCTCTGTATAACCTCTTCGAAAGCCTTTTTATATGTTTGGTGGTCATTTAAATATTCTCTTTTGTAAAGGGCCTGTTAAAATCATTACCCATTTTTAATTAGGTTTCCTGCCCTTCTGTTATTGTTTTGCAGAAGTTGTTAATGTACTGTGAATGAATGTCCTATAATAAATACATATATTCCAAATATTTTCCCACCCTTTAGTCTGCCCTTTCACTTCTCCAATGGTGTATTTTGATGAGCACAAGTTTTTACTTTCAGCAAAACCCAATTTATTTATCTTCTCATTTACATTCATAAGAGAAATTGGCTTATAATTTTCCTTTCTTTTATGTTCATTTCAACTGTTATAGTAAAGGTTATCTGGGTCTTAAAAGGAAGTGGAAAAGGGTTTCTACTTTTTTCTATTTTTTGAATAGTTTTTATAAGATTTGTGTAGCTTTTCCTTAAGTGTTTGGTTGTGGGCGTAGAGCCACAATGTAGTGGTTAGCACGTCTGCTTTACAGGCAGAGGTCCTGGGTTCGTGCCCCAGATGGGAGCCACGGACCATACCCTGGGTGCGCAAGGCCCCGGGTGTGCCAGGCCCCCCGAATGTACTGGGGGTGCCAGGCCCCGGGTGCGCCAGGACCTGGGTGCATGCCTTGAGTGTGTGGGAGGAGAAGTCCCGTCTTCAGAGACACAGTTCTTAAGAGGAAATGGCAACATCCATAGGTCGGGGTGAAGTGGTGGCGGAGGGAATTAAAAAGGGGAAAAAAAATGTTTGGTTGTATTACCCATAAAATCATCTGGCCTGGAGTTTTCATAAGCTATGGAGTTTTATTTGAATAGATGTAGGACTTTTCAGATTTTCTACTTATTCTTATATATTTTTTGGTAAGTTGAGTTTTTTAAAGTGACTTTGTCGATTTTGTTTAATTTTCAAATTAATTTCATAAATGTATTTACAATGCCCTTTTCTTGTATTGTTTATAATTACAGGATCCCTAGTGATATCTCCTTTTACATTTCTTTTATTGGTAATCGAGTCTTTTTTTTTCTTGGTTATCCTTACTGTATTTTTCCTATTATACATCTACTTTCTTCATTATTAATTTGTTTTTATCTTTATCGTTTCCTTCCTTATATTTTGTTAGAGTTAAATTTGCTATTCTCTGATTTAGAAAATTGCTTTTCAGCTTTTCTAATTATGCACAAAGCCACACCAACTTTCTTTTGGTTGATATTTATATGGTAAATTTTATTTTTTTCACTTTTAATCTTCCTTACACTTAAGGTATATGTAATTTAAGCAATATACAGCTGTTGTTTTAAAAATCAGTCTTTGCTATTAATTGGAGTATTTATAGGCTTTTCTTCTTGAGTCCTCATGTGATACTCCACTTTACCTTAGTAAATCTTCTCATTGTGAGTAGATGCTGTCTGCATTATCCTAATATGTATTTTCTGATACACAGGAGAAAGACTTTCTAAAAATGAGGGCACATAGAAAGTGGAGAAAGGAAAACTGAGTCCTTCTGTTACCTACTGAGCCAGTATATTAAGCTTACAATATCAGTTTAGCTCTTATAGTAAGTTACAGTTAAAGCCAAAACTCTCTACCCTTGGCATTTTAACCATAAGTACCATATTAAGACATAGTCTGTGGTCATTCTCTCTAATAGATAATAGTTATTTAGTACTTTTGTGTTCTAAGAACCTCACATGCATTGTCATTCAACTCTCATATTAACCCTAAGGGGGTAAGTACTATTTTTATTTCCATTTCATAGATAGAAAAAGTTAAATCTTAAAACAGTAAAAAGAATTTGTTATAAATCACAAGACTAATGAATTCTAGAGCTGATTTAAACCCAGGAAATTTGATTCCAGTGGCTTAGCTATTAAACATCTGACTTTTCGGCCTTTCCCACTAGGTCGTTATATGGAAAGAGAAACCAGGATATCTTTAGACTTTGGCCCAATGTATACCACCAATTTACTTCCCCAAGTACTATTTTATAAAATGTCTATTTATTAATAATTGCTGGTGATCTGTCTTTTTCATTGTTCTTATTTAAGGTTTTATTTCTGAAAGTTCAATTTTTGCTCTTCTAAATGTTTTTAAATGTTTTATGGGTCTTAATAGCGTATTTTCTATTAAAAAAAATAGGGATTGTAGTTTTTCTCTGCCATGTGTGGCAGAATTCATAGAGAAATGGAAAGATATAAACTTGAATTCTTAATCTTACATCTTATTTCTATAGAATGATGTGCTTTTCCTTGTCAAAGTTACGTTGTTGACAGTTTGGATTTATAACAACGCGTTCAGAAACCTTGAGTTTTTATAACAGAAAATAATGTATCATTAGGCACTCTGAAAAGATAATGAGGCATTTACTACTTCTTGCTCATTTTGGTAGGGTTTCTAGAAACAAACATTAACTTTTACAGACTTGGCATATGGATCATTCATGAAGTAGGCAGACAATGCATGATATAGTTAGCAGCTTGAATTATTTCTTAATAAATTATTCATGCTTCTAATTTATTTAACCATTTTCCTTCTCTTACAATATCTGAATTATTCTCATATCCATGTGACAGGAGTACATTAGCATTAACAAGGACAAAGTAAACAACAACAAAAAATTAAATTGTTGACCAAAGAAGCCATGGTCAAAATAAATGAAACTAAGGAAGTACTTCCAGAAAAGAGAACTGTATCATTCAGAGGAAATGATTTAATTTGGGGTCTTAGTTTCCCTTAGGAATTTGAATACTTCATTCTTAATGAGATAAGATAAATAATGTGCCAGGTACTGCAAGTTCTACCTAGAGCTCCATTCGATGTTAGGTGGAATGAGGTTCCTATCTGGTTGTTGTAGTCAATAAGCAGAGATTTCCTGAGAGATCCCATTCTATGTGGTAACCCTAGCATGCCTGTAAAGGGTGTTGAGCATCTTAAAAAGATTCATATTACAGAGCTCCTCCTCCAATCATTGTAAATTATGTAATTTGTAAGACTTGTAAGTCATGTTTCATTATTGCATTGTAGCATTATTTTCACCATGATTAACTGCAAATCTCAAAAAAGGAAAAATCCATAGTAACTGGTTAACCTATTGACATTAATGGTTTTGGGCTAAAAATATACATTATTAAATAATAAGTCAATGGTTCTGCTAATAGCATAACTCCTAATCTAATCTTCATTCCTATAAGCCTAGGAATTCAAATTGTAGCACATTTATACCACTCTGAGAAAAAGATGTGGAAGAGACCATGTCATTTTAAGTGAACATGGAAGATAAGTAGCTTATTTAGGTGGGAGAATCACATGAGTGATGGAAAGAAGTGAGGAGGTGAAAATGGCAAAGGAAGTTTGGGGTCAATTTGAATGTTCCTTAGTAGGCATGAGAAGACACTGGAAGCCTTTGAATAGCACATTATACAATACCAGCTACTTTTTGAGAAGACAATGGAGCAGCAATAGGCATGTGGATTGGTTTGCAAGGGAAAGGAGAAAGTCAGACTTAACAGAGATGCCGTTCATATGCTCCAATAAGAAGATATGATGGTTAAACCAGTTGTGGCTACTATAATGGAGAAGAGTATATAGGTTAAAACCACACAGGAGGGAAAGGATAAGAAAGGAAGGAAGAAGAATGGAAAGATGGAGATGCCCTATAGGGAGGTGGATATGAAGAACTCAAGGTCAGAAATGTGGCCATGTAATGGAGACATATTAAAGAGGGGCTATTTAAAGCCACTAGTTTGGATGAGAATATTGAGAATGATAGAAAGCATAACAGGATAATCAAAACAGAAAACTGAAGGACACTCCCAATGGCAAGAAGAGTAGGGAGAGGAGCTAAAGGAGGAAAAATATAACTTATATACAAAGCGTGGGAGAGCAAGGATAGTATAGTATCTTTGAAGGCAAAGAGAAAACATTACAAGGAGCATTTCAAAATTGTCAAAAACTCTGGAAGGAATGCAAAATGGTTCAGCTACTATGAAAAACAGTTGGTGGTTCCTCAAAAAGTTAAACATAGAATTACCATATGATGTAGCAGTTCCACTCCTAGGTATAAACACAAAAGGACTGAAAACTTGTACTTAAACAAATATATGTACACGCATGTTTGTAGCAGCACTTTTGCAATAGCCAAAAGGTGGAAACAGACCAAATGACCATCAGTGAATGAATGGATAAACAAATTGTAGGCTATCTATACAAAGTAACACTATTCAGCTATAACAATAAAAATGAAGTAGTAATATATGCTGTAATGTGGTGGATCAACATTGAAGACATTATGCTAAGTGGAAGAAGCCAGTCCAAAAGGCCACATACTGTATGATTCCATTTATATGAAATATCCAGAATAGGTAAATTCTCAGAAACAGAATGCAGATCAGTAGTTGCCAGGAACTAGGGGGATTGAGTGTTTAAGGGTTAAGAGGCTTTTCTAGGGGGCGGTGATGAAAATATTTTGGAACTAGATTGAGGTGGTGGTTTCACAACATTATGACTATATGAAATGCCACTGATATGTTCACTTAAATGCTTAATTTTATGTTACACGAATTTTACCTCAATAAAATTAAAGATGAAAAATTCAAAATAAGTTGCCAAATGCTTCAGAGAATTCAGGTGGCCTTAAGACTAAAAAAAAAGTCTAAAGAAATCAGCTGTTCAGTTTCCATGATCTTCAAAAGAGCCATTTAAGCAAAGTGTTGAGGTTAGGAGCTCCATCTTGGAGCATTAAGGTGTGAGTTTGGGATTAAGTAGAGATGCCGAACGAAAACTATGCTTTCAAGAAGACTGGTGAAAGAAAGGGCGGTGGTATGAAGATAAAATAGCCCTATAAAAATGTGTTATAACCTGGGAAGATCTGAGCACGTTTGAAGACAGTGGAAGACGCAGAGAAGAGGAAACAACTGAAGGTGTAAGAGAGAAAAAAGGAGCTCGTGGTGAAAATAGAAGCAGAAAGCACTGGGTTCGAGAGCACAGACGAAGGGATGTATCACAAAGAGGAGAAAGAGTTGGTTTTCCTCTGAGAGGAGACGGAAAGATTGGAAGGGGGCAGAGATGGAAGAGAGGATTGAGAAAGCTCAAGGTGGAAGGTATACACTTTCAGCATTGAAAAATGCATGGCCTGCTACAGAAAATTGTAAGCCATGGAGTAGGGCTTATAGCTTAAGTAAAAGGAAAAGTCTTGTAGTGGTGCTCAAGGCAATGAGCAATAAATTAAGGATAAATAATTACAGAGTAGCAGTAAAGGCAGGAACCTGTATAAAGTGAGTTGCTGCAGTTCCATGAGAGCGAATAAGTCATCCACCAAATCCTCTCCACATCACCTTCATCCTGTTTTCTAAAAGCTTTTCACCTACATCTATTAACATTGCCTTATTCGTTTCAGCCCTATCCTTATAGGTACTTGAGTTCTTTTTGAATCTTGAGTCTATCATCCAATGAGGATCCAGAGCTGTGAAAGTTACAAACTAAAAAAATGTCTTCATATCTTCATTTCCATCATTGGGGTGAACTCAGTTAGGGCCACTGACTGTAGGTAGAAACCATTGTCTAGGCTGACATAGATTATTTTTTAGAACTTTTGGATGCATTTAGTTAAGCAATCTGAATCTACTTTACTAATATTCAGTAATAATATTCAGCTCATATTTCTCTATCTTGACAAAAAGAGATAAGATATTCTGTTAAATGTTTTTTAAACAGTCTGAGTACTAAGCATGACTCTGAAATATTCTATGTCAGACCTTGGAGAAATCACATATCTTTTCCAGGTCTTTCTTCATCTGTAAAAGTAAGATAATAGTACTTGTTTCATAGAATTGCTGTCAAATGACATAACATAAGAAATGCATTTAGAGTGGTACTTGACACTGAGTTTGGGATAAATAAATGTTGGCTATGATTAGCATTATTAACATCAATATTCATTCAATCTCTGGCATTTGTTTATTCATTAAGTATTTATTCAGTGACAAATATCATGTTAAATGCTAGATTTACAGCAATAAACAAGTTAGTTACAGTCCCTACTCTTATTGAGCATATAATTTTACTTTACTTAATAAACTAACACCAAAATTATCAGATTTATGTAGAATTTGAATAAATATAGGGGGAATTATTATTTTTTGCACTTATTTTTTCTGATTCAGTTTCTGAGTCTTTTTACTTTTTTCTTTCCTTTTTTAGAGACTATTATCCAAAGGCCTGAGTGAGAGAGGAAATCACAAGAAAACAAGGCAAATAAGACTGACAGCCATGGTCTTAGGGGCTAGACTTTGCTAACGAGGTCTAAATTGAATAAGGGACTTAGACTAAAAAAGCAGTCAAGTCTCAGCTACCTGTATTAACTGGGGTTTGTGAGAATGGACAATGAAAGGAACAAAATGATACACTCTGATTAGCTGCCTTAAATCTCACAGTAGAGCTTAAAGAAAAAAAGAAAAGAAAAGAAGAAAAGAAAAGGAAAGAAAATAGTAGCGTATATTGACATCTGGAGTGAGAGGGATGGGCAGTGGGTGGGGGGAGCTTCAGAAAAAGCCTGGTTATAGTAATTAAGGCCATTCCTTGGGTCTCTTGGAGAACTACCATTGTTTATAGCTTTGTAACTTCAAAGAAAAGGAGTTGTAAAAAGTTGCTGTCAATAGAAGCCCAATTTGCCTGACATGATGAAGGGGTTGTTTGACAATGCCTACCTTTAGTCAAAAGGTTTTGCTGCAAAAAAAAATTGAAAATTGAAGGAACCGTATGATTTCCATAAAGGGCTAGGACGCAGGAGAGACTGTGTAGACACTAGGGGAAGGAAATACTCCCTCTTGGATGTCTGCTCCAATTTTCCTTTATTGTTGGAAGAGAAAAAGAACACTGGGAAAGTTTCCATAGTCTCCTCCTCTGAAATATAAGAGGCTGGAGGGAAATCAACTGGGGTCAGAGCAATAAACTCCATCCAGATGAAGACTGCCTCTCAATCAAGGATGTCTTAGAACTGCTGCTTACAGGACAGTCTCAAATTTTTTGAGCTCATTGGCTTTGTATAACCCTCAAATATTCATATTACTCTGTCCCTGAGAGAAGCTCTTTCTCCTTTTAACAGCCTCCCCAATTGGTTATGTTCACCAGTCTTTGGAGACTAGCAACTGCTGAGAGCATTAAGATGCTGTCTTTGTCAGCATTTGAAATTTCTCTGCCTATGTGTAAGTCCACTGATGTGTTAAATTCTGAAATGTTACATAGGGTATTGCTTAAAGTAATTTTTTTTTTGAGAATTGATCTTTCTTTGCATTATTGAGAAAGAAGAGCAAGTGTTAACAAAATCTATTTTCTGTTAAAAAAAATCATACTTTGATGACCACATACTCACAATATTTGCTTTTAAATTGTTGCTACCTCTTGCCTTATTTAAAAAAGATAGAAGCAATTCAGCAAATAAAAATATCAGACCCTGCAGTAGATCCTAGTAGGATATAAGTACTCTTATTGTTGTTGTTGTCATCTTTTTTTAATGTAGTACTGCTGGGGCATATGGATCTGAGCATTTCTACATCTATTAGCAGGAGCCAGAAAAAAGACAAAGTCAACTCTGAGATTACACCTTGGCCAGAGGTTAAAAATGCTTCTTGTTTGCCTATGTGATAACTTGAGACACCACTTGGCTTTGCCTGAACGAGCCATTAAGTTGAGGGTCAAACAGCATCAACAGCGTACCCTAAGAAGAGTTGCCACCTTGGCATTCATCACAAATAAAGCTCAGGCCACAGAGACCTACAGTCCACAGGTGTCTACCCAACACAGGTGGATTAGAGCAGTGGTCCCCAAGTTTTTTGGCACCAGAGACCAGTGCTCCTATGAGGATCTACTGCCTGACCATCTGAAGTGGAGCTCAGGTGGTGATGCTGGCACTGGGGAGTGGCTGGAAATACAGATGAAGCTTTGCCCACTTGCTTGCCTCTCACCTCCTGCTGTGTGGCCCAGTTCGTAACAGGTCACAAACCAGTACTGGTCCATGCCCTGGAGATTGGGGACCCCTGTATTAGAGGATATAATTGGCTGTGGCCATAATGCTCTTCTTTGCTATTTTTTCCTTCAAGTGCTCAGACTTCTGCCTTAAAAGTTTGGTTGAAGATTATATAATGTGTTGGGTGGAGAAGGACTGAATAAATAAATGGTACATCCTCTCCCTGTTCCTTTGCTACCTAATTTTTGAGTATTGAGACCAAAGAATTAAATGGAGACAATCTATGGTCTCTATTAAAGATTGTGCTCTCTTATCATTGGAGCTTTTTTGTTTGTTTGTTTGTTTGTTTAAATCAGAAATTAGAATCAGAAATTTACAATTAGAATGCACTTGTATTGATTTACACAATTATAAAGATAGGTTAGAAGCATATCAGAGTGCCTAGAAAAATGTGCATTTTATCACATTATCTTATTCTATCAAAGATATTAGGTGAAAATTTCTCTCTACTAGTGCTATATTCCTTTTACTTGAAAAACCCTAGCACCAGTGGGAGAGCTAGCTATGGATAGAACACTGGACCTGGGGAATCACTGTGGATTTGAATACTGAGGATGCAACTTGACCTGAGAGGTATCTCTTGACTTCTTTTAGTCTCAGTTTATGATTCATAAAACAGAAATAACACTATCTGCTTCATAAGGTAACGTCTGAAATAAAGAAACTGATGGCCAAGGAGACATTTACATTTGGAAAACTAGTGCTGTTTTCATGAGGTTCTTTCTCCAAAGATTCTATTCAGGAGGAAATTTTTAAAAAGTGTCATGACAACACAGTACTTGTCCACCCACCTGAAATTCTTTAGGAGTTTTGCTCAGCTCTGCATTCATTTTTTATTTCTAATCACTTTTTATTTTCCTATGTCATTTTATAGTCTTTACAGGAGAATAGAAAAGCACTAGTTCCATTGTAAATGTCAGTATTATTACCAAAATAGCATTGACTACATAAAATCAGAAGGTTCAGGCTCAACTCTCAGTTCTGCCACTTGCGACAGATGATGACATTGGCTAAATTACACAGCCTCTCTGAGCCTGAACTACTTCTGTATCTGCAAAGTAGGAAGCAGGTTACCAGTGGCACAGGTTGGCTATGAGGATCAGAGGAACAGACGTATGTGTGAGAGCATCTAAGACAATGCCCTAACTTGTGGTAGGCACTCAGTGAATGAGTCTTTCCATCTTTCTTTCAAAATATATAAATGTTCTCGTAGGATGCCAGGGTAGCCCTGTCCAGCTGGTAGCCATTTGCTACCTGTGGCTATTAAGCACTTAAAATCCAGCAAATTTACATTGAGATGTGCTATAAGAGTAAAATATACATTTTAAAAATATACACTGAACATGAATTTAAAAATTTAGCATGAAAAATGTAGAAAATTCATTAATAATGTTCCCATTGATTACTTATTGACATGATAATATCTTAGAGAAATGATATATTATAACGTGTATTGGGTTTTATATATACATTGGTTTAAATTCATATACATATAGAGAGAGTATCCATTTCTATGAAATTTAACCTAATATGTATATATTGGGTATGTGTAAATGTGTGTATAAGGATAGACATTGGGTATAAATACGGTTAAATAATATATATTATTAAAATTCATTTCATGTTTTTTTGTAATGTTACCATAGAAAATTTAAAATTACACATGTCTCACATTTTTCTATTGAATCATACTGCTGCATGACACAAAATCTTGAATTTCCACAAATGAAAAAGAAGCTGCTTTTCATTATCTAGACTTTCTGTGGAATCAGTTATTTTTCTCCAAGCATTTCAATTAAAGTTAACCTTCAGAATATAGTTTTTTTAGATTCTGATCCACAAAATGATCTGTTATCTACTTAAATTAATGAATCAAAGGATGCCTTTTTATCTACATTTGAACAGTATTCTGAAACTAAGAATCATAAACATAACAATTTCGTCATGTGTCAAAATGTAACAGCCCAATATCCTACTCTAGGCCCAATTCTTGGATCTGTACCATAATTTTTGATATACGTATTTTCCTTAATTTGTGTAAGAGTTAAATGGGTACCAATTTTCCTTAATAGTAACTAGGGAGGCTTTTGCTATGAAGAGTGGTACTTTGCAGGTTTTTGAAATTATCACACTTGTTAAACTGATGCACATTAAGTATCTATAGCTTTACATTCTTCATTTATTAATGGCCACATTAAATGCACAAATTGGTTCTCCACTGTGGTGTTTGTAAAACATATTTTATGTGAGCAAGATCAATATCATTGACCAGCTTGACAGACTCCAAGCCACTCCTAGTCAGTGTGATTAGATCTTGAGACAAGGCAATTAATTATATCATAAACTGGCTGCTCTCATTCTCAGGGATGCTTAAACCAAATGGAGTCAAGTCACCTGCATGCAGTGTGACAGGCGCATTGGAGGTTAGATGACGTGGACATCTAATGGAAAAACAAACAGATGGGATTCAAATGGTTGGCTCAAGGTTGAAAAAAATGGAGTTTACCTCAGTAACAAATGTGCAAAAATATTTTTGTCTAGAATATGTGAGATCAGAAAAAAATGGAAAAACATATACAGAGATAACTCACTGAGTATTTCAGTTAAGAACAAATGATGGTTCTCTGTATCTATGAGTCTGTTTCTGTTTTGTTTTGTTTTTTTTAGACTACACATATAGGTGAAATCATACAGTATTTGTCTTTCTCTGCTTGACAAATTTCACTTAGCATAATACCCTGAAGGTCCATCCATGTTGTCACAATGGCAAGATTTCATTCTTTTTTATTGCTCTGGATTAGGGACTTTATCTCTATCTATCTATCTATCTATCTATCTATCTATCTATCTATCTATACATACATACATACATACATATATATATATTTAATTCTGTGTACTCCATTATGGCATCTACGCAAGGTAGAGGTGTTATCACTATTGAACAGATAAGAATACTGAAACTCAAATGAGTTAGGTGACTTTTCAGTGCTGTACAAATGGTAAATACTAAATGTATAATTAGATCCCAATTTGGGTCACTTCAGATCCCCCTTAATATCATCCACAAAAACTCAACTAAATATCTCAGAGCATATGCGAGTGCAATAACAGAGGGGCACCCAGCCGCTGCTTTTGAGCCCCAGCCTACCGTTCCCTAGAAGTACCTCACAAATGGAACCCTGAAATCTTGCAAAGTGGTGGATTTAGAAGTTGTAATCCCCCCAAGTGTCAAGGCACATAATTACCAACAATATTAAAATTGGCTTCTGAGCAATGGATGACATGTTTTATATTTTTATTTTAAACATTAAAAACAAAAACAACTGTTTCTCCCAAGTTGTTCCTTTTTCTGATTGTTCCTTTTATTTTATTTTTTTGGAGCTATTTCTATCCTGATTCTTGAAACTGGATTAGGAGCCAAAATTATGTCTTTTAAATTGCATGTTTATAATAACGATGATCAACCAAGATAAACAAGCCTTAAATTTAGCTTTTTCAGGTTCTGTCATAACTTTCTCTATTCATTTTATTCTTTCAGGTATTTTTAAAGG
>NW_006494614.1:58446384-58452988 GCF_000325575.1 Pteropus alecto | reverse complement strand
ATATATGCATTTAATTTAAGCAACTTGATTAAGAGACCAGTTTCTCTTTACTGAGGACATTATGCATTGATTTCCAGTTAAGAAGTGTAAATTGTTCATAATTAACATTTAAATACTGCCAAGTCTTTTGATGTTTATTAAGTAGGTTCATAGAAATAAAAAATCCTCTCCTGGAAGTCTAGTCAGTGTTTCATATAAAATGGGCACCTGAGGAATGGGAATGGTCATGATTCAAGTTCCTTGTAATCCTGAGTTCTCTACAGGTTGTAGAAGTGATCAAATTTGGTCATTTAGGAAGGGAGAAAGGATTGGGTTGTCTTGATCTGCCTGGTTCATTCACTGAGCATGTCTTATAAGTCTGGCTTTGATGATACAATGATGAGGAATAACCAGAATTTTCATGGCACTTTGTGCTGAGCATTATTTTAAATAGTTTGCATATATTTACTCATTTAATCCTTGCAACATATCTATGAAGTTGATACTATTATGAACCCATTTTACAGCTGAGGGAACTGGAGCAGAGGTGGTAAGGGCATCGCCAGGAATCATTTCAAGGTGTCTGGCTCCAAGGCAGTGTTCGTGGCCTCCCTGCATAGGAGCCATGTCTCTGAGTTCAGGAGCTCAGAATTGAGAGAGAACAAGCACAAATAAATCAGACAGCTAAAGTTTAGTGCTATGATGGAAGGAGCCGGGCAGTGTTCTATGAGGAGCGTGGAGGACAAAACACCTAACTAGACAAGAAGACAGTAAGAGAGGTGGCCCTGAAAAATGGAAATCGTGGCAGTTCCAGACAAATCAAAGGACTCAGCCATGCCAATTGGTGCTAACCCTGGGGCAGCTAGGGTCATGGTAGAGGGGACATAATCCAGATGGAGGAGAAGTGAGAATGAACAGGAGGGGGAGTGTGGCCAATTCAAGAAACCACAAGTAACCAGTTTGGTATCGGGGAGGATTTTCTTCTTCAACCGGTCTGTTATTTTTCTTCCTATTTTTTTCACTTTTTGAAATATAAAGTATAAATTTGATGATTTAAATCTGAGGATAAAATTTAATGGAAGTAAGTCTTAATTACTCTTATTTCAATGTTTATATACATATATGCTTATTTATTTATTTACTTAATAGGCATGATAAAGAGGAAAAAAGGAAGGAAGGAAGGAAGGAAGGAAGGAAGGAAGGAAGGAAGGAAGGAAGGAAGGAAGGAAGGAAGGAGCAAAGGAAGGAGCAAAGGAAGGATGAAAGGAAATAGGAAGGGAATAGGAACAGATTATATTCCTGCCGTCAGGGAGCTTAGTCTCATCGGGGAACCAGACTTTAAATACCTAAACAAGGAAGTAAACCCATAATTACAGATTGAGAAGTGGCCAGGGAGAACAAAACTGATGTTGGAGTGAGACCAGCAGGGGAAGACACTTGTTTGGAATGGGGGCCAGGGGAAGCTCTCGGAGGAGGTGATGTTTCAGCAGATCAAGTCACTTAAAGATGAAAAGGAATGAGACTTGAAGGAAGGCTGCAGTAACTAGCCAGGCTAGATCATGAAGGACCTTTTCAGACATATAGAAAGACTTCAGAATTTATTCCAAGGGCCAGATGGGTTGATGAGGAAGCAAGGGCCTACTAAGCAGAGGAGTGAAGTGATCAGATTTGCATTTGAGAAATAACCCCAGTTTGGGAGCAGGATGCTAGATTCAAGCTTATACCCTGTGGGCCCCCACAACTCTTCCTTCTGTTACATTGTGCATCTCCTGCTTGGTTCACGAGAACCCAGATGTCTGCATCACAAGTATCTAAATTCTACAGTTGCTCAGAGCCTAGACTCCCACATTTCAAGAAAAAGCTAGTAGGTATAGTCTCTGTAGCTACCAAATTGGATTCAAAATTAAATCGTACGAGCTTCCAGATGTTCTTACTTCCCATCCTGACTTCATTGAGTTCTTTAATTGATGTCAGAATTCCTTGCCATAATCTACAGTCACAGAAGCTAAAATTTCTTAACTCAGAAACAAACAAACAGACAAACAGTGGCAGGTTTTTTTGGGGGGAGGGGCAGGTTGATAAATGTTATGAGTCTCATTTACACAGCAGATAAAGATACCTCTACCCAAGAAGTATAAGGAATGAAACAGAGCTTTTCTATGTAACCTTTGAAGCCCCATATACAAGGTAAATAAATAAATAAAACTGAGCAGGTAAATAAATAAATAAAACGGAAACTAAACACCCTGCTGTCTTCCTGCTCATCATGGTCAGGCAGTGATGGACAGCAGATTCGGTGGAGATAAGCCACAGTTCTGTCCAGACATAGGTGAATCAAATTCATCATTGCTTTCCACAGGCAAGAAAACCCCTCTGTGCTCATGTGGTTAACCCTGCCCTCCTCCATGGCAATTCCTCCTCAACTGTCAAAAGACCAAGACTTAAACTGCTTCTCCGCCCTCTCAGATCTAAGGTGATCTTACACAGTCTAGGCAGGTACTAGCTTCTGGGAAGCTTATTGAAAATGCGTAAATAGATGAGCGTCTATAATTCAACCATCAACAGTTGGACTTTACTAATTCAGGCTACAGACTTTCCGGGTTAAAGGAGGTTGCAGGTAGCAGATAAAAATAAGAGAGGCCATCCTTTTATTAATGAAGAGCTGGGCTCCCGTTACTGCAGCTGAGCCTTGCTTCACTGGGATTACATTTATTTTAAAGAATACTTCTGTCCAAAATATGCTGATATAAAATTAACCACTGTGATATCTCTTCATATCTCTCTTGCTTATGCTGGGTGTCCTGCTGCCCTCTCTGAGCACACCTTCTATTCCTTTCTGCTCCCAATCTCCGGCTTCTGTGTCATGGCCTCAGTGAGGACACTTAGCCCCCAGATCCTTATCTTTTCTCTAGGGGTTCCAAAATGATACTATTGATGGTACAAGTCATCTGGTATCTGGTGCTGCACCCAATACGACAATTCTATGATGTCAGCTCTGTTCTTATCCCTCTTGCATAGATGAGAATGTTGAGGTTTAGAGAGCTGAATGACTTGTCCAAGGTCACATAATCATAGCTGGTGGAGCAGAAATTTGAACCCGCTTAAATTCTAAACCAAAGTCAAAGCCCTACCCCCAAGCTGTTCTTCCTCCTCATGTTTACCCTGAGATCTTGTTCCATATTCCCAGCTGTCTCCTGGACATCTCTATCAAGATGTCCCCAGGAGCCACCAACTCAACTCATCCAAGCCTGACTAGATGTCTTTCCCAACCACTCCTTCACTGACTGGTCCAATCCATCTCCATTCTCCTAGACTAGACAATCTAGAATCATCGGGATGCTGAATCTTGGCTCTTTCTTCCTTCAAACCATACTTTTCATTTGTTGTTTTTCTCTATGCCTTCTGTAATACTCTAATACTCATGTAATACTCATGCCCTCATCTCTTGACCAGTGGACGGCGGCCACAACTATCCAGGTGACATATCCTTCTGATGAACAAAGAAGGAGGGAAAATGGGTGTCAGGACAGAGAAGCCAGAATCTCAGTCTCATTTCTGCCAATTTCAAGCTAGGAGATCTTGGTCAAGTTCTCACATTTGTGGGAAAGGGGTTACATCAGCAGCCCCACAGGGAGGTCATGAGGGTTAGAACTAATGCATGTGTAAGTGTACATTGAGATGTAAACACTTAAGAGAATCTCACTAAATAATATAGGTTCTCGCTCACCTCTTTGTGCCTCGGTTTCCCCATCTGTAAAATGGGGACATTATGTCCTCATAGGTTACTGGGAAAATTAAATGAGTCATCATTTGTGGTCAGTGAGAACAGCACCTGTCACACAGTGGATACCATGAAAGCATTGGCTGTCATTACCAGTTCAGCCTCCCCTGCCCTCTCTTCTTTAAAGGCACGGAGCAGCATTCACCTTTGCCTCCTTGGTGGGTACTTAATCAACATATTCATTTATTTCTCCTTCCCAACTAAGAGCTAAGCTAACTTGCGTATCACAGATTTCCCTCTCTAGCAGTTGGTTTGCTTGGCTGCACACAGTAGGGCCTCAAAAATACCAACTGATTATCTGTGAATGACTGTGCTTTCCTCACAGGGATTCTTTGGCTAACTATTTTGGTTTCCTATCCTATTCTTTTTCTCTTCTCTCTCTCTCTCTCTCTCTCTCTCTCTCTCTTTTGGGGGGGGACTTTTTATTATGGACGCAAGGTTTGTTTTCAAAACTTGTAAATGACTGGAGTGGGGAGATGGATGTCCTATTCTGCTGGAGTCGGGCAAACTGAATGACACAGCAGTCTCCACTGCTGTATAAGAAGCAAACAATTGCAGCCAGGCTTTGTCATTAATGTTCTCAGACAGCAGCAAATGACAAATGACTGGGGCTCTGAGGGCCTTTGCATCAAGAAGGGTGTCTTTCTGGGACTCAAGACCAGCTCTTCAAAGCTGAGTCTCTTGGTTTTGAACCCTAGTCTCTCAGCCTGTCAAGGTGGCATTTGTCCTGGGAAGTGCCCAGAATCTTTTCTGCTCTGCTTTAAGCTAAACCTTACTACATTATCTTTTATGGATTTAAAGATAAGCCACCAATCACGATGAACAATATTCATCTAAATACATCTTATCCCACATGCAAACCTCCTTATGTGACTCTCCATACCATTCACTTGTTCACAAGAAGCACTTTGTGCTGCACATCCAGGCAATTTGGTTGCTCTAGAGAGTTGCCAAGTCATTTATATCCCAAGTTAGTGAGTGAACTTGCTGTGAAAATGACCAAGGCTAGGTAAGAGAAAAGCTTGCATTTGTGGTGCCAGTGGGTTTCCACATTGGTATGTATTCACCAAGACCCCACTGTTTTTTTTTTTTTAAACGTTAGTGGCACCCTGGGTTCATTTTTAGCTTTCTATCAACCCTTAACTCACAGATTCACAGAAGTAAAAGAGAATTACAGTTTGTCTGGTCCAGGAATGGCAAATAGAATTCATCCCATTTAGAAATATCTCTAAATGATCAATGGTTGGTAGCTTCTAGAAGCACTGCATTGGGAAACATACTCAGGTCAAGCCATTGGCGATTACTGATAGTTGCCACGGGTGTGGTGACAGAGTAGGGCAATACACAGGCTACTTATTTGCCATCCTAGACTGTTTGACCCCTCTAGTCTGCAGATAAATAAGTTATATGATTCTTTCAAGATCATACAGATAGCATTGACAGATAAGCAACACTCACATTGCCAGTTGTACTGTCTCTGCTCCCCAGCTGTGGAATCTGTTTACTCCTCCACCCACACTCCATCACTGAACACAATTAGAAGATAAATCAGGATTATGGGGGAATGTGGCAGTGAGAATCATAGGCTTTGAAAAATTGAGTAAGACCAGGTCAGCAAATAGCAGAAAAAGCTAACCGTACCAAGCTGAGGTCATGCCGTTATTATTGTTATTATTGTGCCAGGGTCTTGCTGTGTGTCTTCCCTTTTTATAATCAAGAGTCTCTGAGCTCCTGGTGAAAGAGAAATAGATGAGTCCATTGTAGCAAAACATCTCTGGATGACATAGTCAGGAAGACTGAAGGGCAGTTTGTGGTACTCTTAAAGTGTGTGTGTATGTTTGCAAGTGCAAGATCGGCATCCATGTGCATCTGGAAAAGAATGGACACCAGTGCATGGCAAAGAACAGTGCCATATGCAACGGTTGCCTTGCTATACAACTCTAGCAGGCCACTGCGTTTTTTGTCTGCCCAACATCCATTTTGCTTCCTTGGATAACATGATCCTAATTTACTTTAAGTTCCCCTCTTTCACTCTCAGTTCCTTTGTTTTAGGTGGGGTTGACTTCACTCTGCTTCAGGACAAGGCGTGTGACCCAGACTTAGCCGAATGGAGCATTACAACCCAATGGACATGGTGCAGGGATGGATGCATGATCTAATGAGAACCAATGAAATTTGATTTCAAGAGTTTGTTGGCAGTATCAGGAGGAGATGGTATCTCAGGTGACTTCAGACTGGGGGAATGAAGTGGAACTACCAAGACCTCCGCAATAGGAAGCAGAGAGATATGTGACTGTCTAAGACTGAAGCCAATAGAAGGAAAATAGAAGCACAGGATGGACACAGATCAAAGCTGATGTCATCATTTGGGCATCAACACATAGCCATGCCTGAAGGCAAAGCCATCTCAGAAATATTTTAGTTACATGAACCAATAATTCCCATCCCCATAGCCTCCCACCATTTTTTGAGTTGGGTTTCCGTCATCTGTAACAACAAAAGAATCTTGGACAATAATTAACCAAAGTTCCATTTTCCACATAAGACATAGACTCCAGTGTTCCCCCTCAGACCCAACTTATCCCAATTAGCTGCGTTACCTGCAAGGGGCCCTGGATGTCTTTCCCCCCGACAATCACGAGTTCTGCCATGTCGTCCACATGGGGTGTCCGGGCGTGGATGAACAGAGTCTTGCCCACCGCTGTTATGTTTCTCAGGGCGACTAAACCACCTTCATTGTTCACCCTGAAGTATGGGCTTGAGACTTCATAGTGCAGCTTGTCATTTCCCTTACAATCACTGAAGTTCACTGATGAAAACAAAACCAAACAAACAAAAACAGAA
>NW_006494614.1:58432770-58446310 GCF_000325575.1 Pteropus alecto | reverse complement strand
AGTGTGAGGAAGTTGCGCATATATCTCTGACCAATCAATGTGGATTATCACTCCTCATCCCACATCCACAAATGCTTCCCCTTAACCCATAGCACCCCCTGTACTCCTGTGACTTTGATCATGCTAAAGGACTTCACTCCATCAAGCCCTGTCCTTGATAACCTCCCATGTCCCAGGCAAGTGCTAAGCAATGAGGATGCAGAGAAATAGGACCATGTTCGTGCCCTTGAGTGTAGTGGGTGAAGTGAACAGTCATATATGACACAGTGATTTTTAGGGATGTGATCTAATCCTGTAGGTATGAGGTAATGTGGCAGAACTAGATGGCTCAGGAGCCTTGAGGGACAGCTTCATGGACACAATATTTGAGCTGGGTCTTGAAGATGTGTGGGAGATTAGAAGGCCCCTGGGAAGGTGGAGGGCATTCTTGGTTATTCAAAGGCATGGGAGTGGTAGTGAAATAACAAAACAAACTCAGAAAGAGAACTACCTTGGTGCACTTAGATCAGAGGCAAATTTGAAATAGGACAAAGACATGGGGATGACAAGGGAATGACTGGAGATGAAGCTGAAAATGTCCTTTGGAGACAAATTGGGAAATACCACTAAGTTAGGCTGCTGCCCAGTAGCCTTGAACTATTTTTAGTGTTGAGAGGGTCAGGTCAGCCGTGTGTTCTGGTTCCAGTGTAGAACAATGCTTCCCACAGGTTACATGCATCAGGATCACACGGGAGCTTTTTAAAAATCCTGAGGACCCAATCCAAAGATTCTAATTTAGTAACTCTGGGTTCTAGAGAGTGGTTTGGAGAAGGGAAGAAGAGAGGCCAGGAAAACCAGTTAGTTCAGTGTTCTACCAATGATGTCAGGCCTAGATCAAGGCAGTAGCTAGATAGATGTGAGCATAAATCTCTATAGTTGAATGGCCAAGTTACATGTAAGAAGGAATAGGGAAAAGCAGCTGTCCTGGAGGAACCACATGGAGTGCAGGGGCATTGCCACAAGGAGCAGTTGTGACAGCCCATCACCCTCCCTTCTGTGGTGTGTCTGTATCTGGTACACATATTACCAAAGGCACCACAGTCCATCGTCTGTGCACACGTCTACCTGACTGCCTTCCTCGGCAGACTTCCAGGACCCTTGGGGTTAAGCATAGAATTGTACTACTTGCATTCTTCCTCCCCCTACTTTTGTTTTCTTAGCTCTCTGCAGAACAGATTTGTTAGTAAACCTTAATCGAATCAGAGAATAGATATAGAAAAGTACATAAATCAGAATGCACAACTCGATGAATTTTTACAAAGAGGGCACACTTATGTACCCAGTGGCCAGACGTAGACACAAAATATTACCAGTTCCTCTCTTCCTCTCCCTTCCTGAGTAAAATCCCTACATTCCTCTCCAGAGGCTGTACTATCCTAACTTCTAATACCATAGATTAGTTTGACCTGTATTTGCACTTCATTCAAATGGAATAATAGAGTGTGCTGTTTTGTGTCTGGCTTCTTTCACTCAACATTATGTTTGTAAAATTTGTTTATGTGACTGCGAGGCATAGCTGTTTATTATCCTAATCGCTACATGGTATTCCAGTGTGTGGCTATGCTGAGTTTATTTATCCATTTTACTGTTGATGGGCATCTGGGCTATTCCTAGTTTGAGTCTCTCAAAATATTGCTACTAGGAAGTTTCTTATGTGCCTTTTGAGACATCTACATAGGTCCGAGTTAAAGTCATATAAATTTCTGATGAACCAAGCTGATCTTTCTTTTCTGGGAAGATAATTTTTATGGTAGTAATAATCATATTAGCTGATAATAATAATGGCTAACACCAACTGAACACTTTCAACATGCCAGGCTCAGTGTTAAGCAGTTCACATACCTTATCTTATTTAATCTTTACAACAATGAATGAGGCACGATTCTGATCCCTTCCTCCCACAGTTTATAGATCAGGTAACTGAAGCTTGGAGAAGGTAAAGGAGGTGCCCAACACATGCAGTATGCAAACAATAAAACCAAAAGTTGATCTTGGGTCCCTTTGCTTTTCACCACTACAGGATCTCAATATAGACAATTCCCCACATAGAATACATCCCTCCTGAAATCCCATCAGAACCTGAATATAATGATGTGAGTACCCATTTCAGTCTTGCTCCCAAGTTCCCACCTAGCCCTGAAGTACATTGCATGGTGTCACTTCAAAGTCCCACTGCATTAGGGCTCTAGAGCTGTCCTTGGCTGCCAAGTCAGCTTTAGGGTCATCTTTGTATAGACACACAAGTTGACTCTTGGGAGTCTGCAGTTCTCAACACTTGATCAGTTCCTCTGACATGACTGATTTCAGTTTTTGAAAGTGAACTATGAAGGAGAGACATGAAAGATGCTTTCATTGTCATCATCAATTAGCATTCATCAACTAGAGACACACTACTCAAATGACAGGGCCTGCTTGTTGCCTGAATTGCCAACAAGTTGATTCAGGACCTGGCCCCTGGACAGGGTAAAAGAAGGCAATCTCAGCTGAGGTGGGATGGGGGCATGCGAAAGCATACAAGAGTCTGTAGGGATTCTAGTTTCATAGCTAATTCCTTTCCTTCCCATTCCTCCCTCCCTCCCTCCCTCCCTCCCTTCCTTCCTTCCTTCTTCTTAGTAAAATTAAACAGTGAGGAAACACCAACTATAAACAGTGAGGAAAAACCAATCCTTCCTTCCTTCCTTCCTTCCTTCCTTCCTTCCTTCCTTCCTTCCTTCCTCCCTCCCTCCCTCCCTCCCTCCCTTCCTTTTCTTTTCTTCCATCTATTGTTCCTCTCCTCTTTCTTTTCTTCCCCAAATATTTACTGAGAGCCTACATTAGCTAGATGCTTGGGTTACAGACATTAATTTAAAACCTTTATAAGTAGTAAGGAACCTATTCCAGAAAGAGGATCATAAAATGTGCAAAGGTCCTGTGGCATTCAGGGAACTGGCAATAAGCCAGTGAGGTGGGAGCAGAGACCAAGGGAGAAAACAAGGAAGAGAGCATGGAGATAAACTGGGCCTAGACAATGAGGGATCTGGAAGACCATATAAAGACTTATTCCTTGAAGAAAGGTTGGATTCTTCCACTGCAACTACGAAATTGACTTGCCTCCATCTGAGTCTCATACAAGTATGGATCCCTATTGCAAAATGATGCCAGCACTCAAGGTCCTCCATGTCTGGACTGCTCATTGGCCTCCCCTCTGGCCTCTTTCTTCATTCTATACCTCACACATGCCCATACCTGTGCTTCCATACACTTACTGTTCTGCCCCATTCCTTTGCTCATATTGCTCCCTCTGTGCAGAAGGTGCTTCCCACCTCCTTCATCCTGTTAAGTGTTAGTCATTCTTTAAGATTCAGCTCAGGCAACTTTTCCAAACACCCTCTTTGTGGTCTCAGAGTTTCCTGCACATAGGGCCTTCTGCATCATGTTACATCAATATGTCTGCTTGGCGTATCTATTTTTCCCACTAGAATCAAAAGCAGAAATTATATCTTGTTCTTTTATTCATCTCTACATCTCCAGCAACAAACAGAATGCTTTTCCACACAGGAGGTTGTCAATAATAATTCCACTTAACTAAAATACTCCCCAGGGCTAAAACGATGCTCTAGTGGTGATGGATTGGGGTTCCCATTCCATTGCGGGAGCAGGAGAAACTACAGGCGAGGCTAGAATTTAGAATTAAGGCCCCTAGTCACCTCTTATCTTAGTTGAGCACAGCAATGGAAACGAGTAGGAAAGGAAGGACTTAACCATGGTCTTCTCTTAGTTCCCCAGGTCCTGAGTGCATCCATTCAGGATAGCACTTAGCCTCCCATACTTAGCTTTGGCCTAGCTCGTAGGAAAGCCAGAGGTGGTGGTTTATCTTTCTTCATGACCCCAATAATGCTTCACATAGCCCTGAAGCATAGTTAGGATCCATGTGTGCATGTTGAGTGAACGAATATTTTGAAAAATAATAGTAACAATGTCTACCACTTACTGAGTGGTGTCTGAGTGCCAGTCTCTGTGCCAAGGACTGTATACATTCAGCCTTTCCTTTTAACCTCATGGAAATTCTAACCTACAGCAGCATTTCCCAACTTTTTTTAGCCACACTCCCCCATCCATGTCTTTTTAGGTATTTTTGCCTAATTGCCACAACTCTCATGAAATTTTAATGTCACAGGTATACTGCATATCTGTATGTATATCTGTACTTTACACACACACACAGAAGTACAATTTTTGCCTTTTCCCCAAGAATCCATGTTACTACTTTGGGGGCAATATAGCCCCACTAAAATACACTATCTATAAACATCATTCCCATTTTACAGGAGAAGAAACTGAGCCTTGGAGATATTGACTAACTTGCTTAAAATCACACATCCTGAAAAGGCAAGAACATGTCGCCAGTCTGATCTATCTCTGCAGTTCAAGTTCTTGGCACATCTATTTCCCAGGAAAAGGGTAAGGTTCCCCCATCCTGACCCCCTCATCTTCTCACTAATCTTTCTGGAGTCATCAGAGGTACCAGGTAAGGCTATATTGAGACACAAAACCTATGTTCAGAACTTGGCACATCATATGCACCCAATATAGTCTAGCTCTTTTCCCAAATTGCTGTATCAAAGAGCTAAGGGTAGCATAATTGGGTCTTTTTTAAAAAAAAAATTTACTCCTTTTGCTAATTCAGGAACAGGTCCCCAACCCCCAGGCCTCGGACCGGTACCTGTCCATGGCCTGTTAGGAACCAGGCCACAAAGCAGGAGGTGAGAGGCAGGCAAGTGAGCAGTGTCATCTGTATTAGTAGCCGCCCCCAGTGCTAGCATCACTGCCTCAACTCTACCTCAGATCATCAGGCATTAGATTCTCATAGGAAGACCAGTCCCTTGTGCCAAAAAAGTTGTGGTTCTTTATCAAGGCTATGAGAATCACCTGGAGAACAAAAAAACAAAACAAAACAAAACAAAGCAGATATACCCTCCCCAATCCTCAACCAAGATTCTGATATCCTGAGCTGGGCCGGGGTCCTGGCACCAGCATCTTTTTTAAAGCTTCTCAGATGAATTTAAAGCAAGCAGGGATTTCAGACAATGGATTGCTAGTTGGGATGGCAGGTATCCACATTTCCCAGCTTTTATTGGCACATAGGGGAGGTTGGAGAACAAGCATGCCAGACACTGCTATCCCAGTGCTTTAAGAAAGGGTGGTTTTAATGGTAGGTTTCTAAGCTCTTTTCCGATCTTGGCTCATGTGTAGCAGCCCTGTGACCTTGGGTAAATCACCCATCTTCTTTACACCTCAATGTCTTCATCTGTTCAGTGGGACCAATAATAGTTCCTCCCTCAGAGGTGCCATCATTCTATGGTATTAAGATAATATGTACCTACATGCACAAAGCACTTAGGACAGACCTTGGTACTCCATGAATAAAAATCATTATCATTGTGATTCTTGTGATTCTGGGAATTAGGGAAGCTACTTTTTCCTTTTCCTGTACAGCTTCCTTCTTCCAGATGGTTTTCCACCTGCCTTCTGGGTCCTTCCACCTCTTTCTAGTCAGGTATCCATGCTCTAGCCTGCTGGCTGTGTGCGGTTACCATGGTGATGGTTACTATAGGCATCTCTGCTGAGGCTAAAGGAGTGAGGGAGATGATACTGACCCAGTCTTGCCCATTTTTGAATCCTCACACTTGTCTTGGCAAAGCTCTACCTATCTCACATGAGCGGTCGTGAAGGAAAAATGCCATTAAAGAGGTGAAATTATAGTGTTCTGCCTATAGCAGATTCAACAAAGTTTTGCTAAATACTCTTCAAGTGGATTATTTGTAAAGATAACTTCTTATAAATCTAAGGTATTTTTCCTGAAAGCACTGCGCCAAGAGAGCTTTACATTCATGACTGCAGTGAGTCTTCAGGTATCATGTATTGGTTGAGGAAGGTACTTTTTTTCCTCTCTGGAAACTGAGACTCAGTGAGGCTAAATGAGGTGAAGGCCACACAGTTAGTCTATGCCAGTTTGTCTAGGTGAATGTATTCCTTCCCTCAATCACTCAGCTTCTAGCCAAACAATTTTGCCATACTTCCAAGCTATTATTCACTTAATATTTTTCTTTTAATTGACTCATGTTATTTATTTATAAAATTATTTAAAGATAATCTTTATAAATACATACTGAATGTGCCAGATGTAATTTTTCTAATAACATTAAATAAATCTAAGGAGTCGAAGAAAAACATATATTTGTCCTTGTATGTACTAAATAACCCTCACAGTGATGTGCCTTCCAGAAATGCTGGCCTGGGCTACGTTCCTCTCTGCTCACACTTCATTTAGACAATTTCATGTCTGGCTCCACCATCTCAAGTTTATAATATAGGAGGGCTCTCATATAATCTAGGAGGGTTTCTGACATTTGAAACGATATATTTAACATAAATAATACAGGCTTTAGGAAGATACAAACCTTAGAAGAGGCACAAATCTAGATCATGCCAATGACAGCGATTTTGTCAATATATAAATGACAAATCTTATATCTATGAAGAATATTTAATCAAAAGAGAAATTATTCACCACACTGTTTTTTTTTCTTCTCTTTCTTGGAGAGAAAAATAACTTTACTCCCCACAGATTATACTCTCACCTTAATCTCCTTATCAAAGGGTTCAATTTAGAGCGTCAGTTCTGCATCATTCTTATATTATTAAACTTGTTGACACAATCAATACGTCAAAGATTCTCAAACTTTTAAATAGAAATACAGCCAGTGCATGTTTTGGAGCACAGAGTTCAAAGAACCTATTAAGGATGAAATTAAATAGTTTTTGTCCATCTACTTAAAAAATGTTTGTTTCTATAGTGACAACCTCCTAAGTAGCTCAGAATGACACCGTGAAAACAACTGAAAGGAAAAATTCTAGCAAACAATTAAACTTGTGAACAAATATTCAAAATCTCTATCTGAGGGGGAAAATGAACTATCTGCACTATTCTGAACCTACAAAGGACTTCCTTACATAGTTTATCACTGTGGCATTTAAAGTAGCTTCTGGAAAGAAAAAATTATCCATATAATATATTGTACATGGAGATTTATTAAAATCAATTGTACAACATCATTCTTTCAGATTATCTTTGAACACCCCAGGAGAAGAAGGGAGGAAGTGAAAACTCCCCACCTGGGGAAAAATGCAAATTAGACAAATGGCACCACTCAGCGTTTCAATTACGCTTTCAGCATGTTTCCACTCAAAATGTCTTCTGGGCTTAATGCAAATGTCACAAAAAGACAAACTTTAGCTGGGAGACAAAACCACAATTGAAATGGGAAGTTTGGCACATGAATTAAAGGGCTTAATCTTCCTGACCTTGATTTTATGCTTTTCTATTTCTTTCTTTTGAATGTGGTTCTTAGGGATGAAAATCTAAAGGCATAGATTTATTACCATCTAGAAATGTGTGAGGGAGCAAATTAAGCTGTATTATGATCCCAGGAAATATGAAAATGCAGATGGATTTAAATTTATCTGCAAAATATAAAGCAGTCCTGCTCATGTAGATAGGTATAACCTAATAATATATGGAATTTGTGCTATTCTTATAAGTGTTTTGGATCAGTCTGTGACTTATATAACTTACATCTTATATGGGCAAATGGGCCTAAATACATTATACGCATTCGTAGAGACTTGCCAATCAGTTGGCATGTAAGTCGTGGGACCTCAGAGTTTAGACTCTGATGGTCAGACTCTACTCATACGCTTGTGTGAGGACATGTGAGGATCAGTAAAACTGTGGGCCCTGAACCAGTCATCCTGGGATTTGTATACCTCCCACAGATAGATATGCGTGGATCCACTTCTAGGAATCTATACTCTCACACAAAAGAGAGTGGCTTTGTTTCAGCAGTATGCTTGTAATATAAAAAGTCCTAACTTTTAGCATTTGCCAATGCTTACGGTGTAAATATTCTAAACATGACTAATTTCAGCTACAATGTGCCTTCAAGTGGCTGGCAAATTTTCTAAGCTTAACAATCATCTCTCAGGAGTACAAGCACTAGCTGGCTCCAGCATACCACTGAGACCAGGCAATAACTTTGTGCAGGAAAATGTAAATTGTTTGTTCTCCCTTACACTATCTATACAAAATATCCTAGTACTCTTGGCCTAGTTAGTAAAACAGAATTTAATTGCTCCACCAGCAAGAAGGGCCTGCACACTGGTCGATATGCAAAGTCTTTGCTGGAGCATGAAAAGCCATGCCTTTCGGACAACTGAAGTAGTACTTAGTTCAGAAACATCACATGAACTCTCCCCAGGATACAGACCATCACTTAATTGCTTTTCACATCCTTCAGTATCCCACTGGTACCAACTTCCTTTAAAAAAAACCTCCCAGAGCTTAGTCCAGAGGCTCTTTGGACCTGCCTAAGTGAGAGAAACAGAAAGCATTTCCTTTGACTTCCCCAAATACCCTAATTTCTCAAGTATTCTAGTCAATCAAGCTTTCATCAAAATATGTTCCAGTCCACCCACACTGGGCCAGATCCCTAGATGATACGTACGACAGGCACCATCTTCCAGCCTTGATTCATTCTACCCTCCTGATTCCTGACTGCACTGAACTATATCATGTGTTCTATGTCAGGCCTGGAGTCAGTGCTGACATCCATGGAGCTACTGTAAGGTTCTGGGTGTGCTCCTAACCATCACCAATTAACCCGGGCGTGGATTTCACTGCTAAAGGCTTTGCAGATTTGATGGATACAGAATGCACATAAAACAGTCCTAATACCATCTCCTGTGTCAGTTCCAAACTGGATAAAATAGAGTTCCAATTCTATCATGTCAGCAGAAGATAGAGTGAATGATTCGTCAAGTGATCTTCAACAGAAATCTATTTTTTCCATGTAAACTCTTAAGGACTTTCTCTTGGAAAAAGACAGAGCCCATATTTGCTTTCAGGGAATTTTCTCTGCCTGCCATTAAAAACTGAGCGGTTAGCTCTGAATCTAGCCTTTTCTGTCAGGGTCTTACATTTTCCTCTTGCTACAAATCTTTAAAACATGGCAGGTTGTTTTCTGAAAGAATGCTGTGCATCATCTATTGCATGGTGGTTATAATCACTATAAATTTGTATTTCAAATTAGAATTACTTTATATGGCATAGCGCCTGACACATCATACACTAACCCTGTTTGTTGAATGAACAAACAGCAGAACTGCAACTTGGCAGCTAAGTAAATTTGAAACTCCTTAAACAAAACTGAGAATGATGGCCAAAACTCATGTGAATTTTCGAGTAAGTCAATTTGAAAGTCACCTGATCAGCAAAACAGAAATCATAGGTTCGGCATTTTTGAGAACCACCAAGTCTCCGATTTACAGAGATCCCCTCTCAGTTTTTCATATTACTAGCACATGTCTCTTACATAGCCCTTAGTTTCTGATTTATTTAGTAATTATGTGCACACACATCTTCCTCCCTATGAGTGTCAGGAGGGTAAGTTAATGAGAAGAGAGATTTGTTCCACTATAACTTTTAAGATATTTGGCCTTGCAGCTGGCGTTGTCTGGAGACATGTGGCAGAGTGCTCTGGCTGCGCCTAAACTGAGATCCAGATCCTGATTATGTCTGATGCTCTGGCAGTCCTGTGATTTCCCAAGTACCTATCTACTGCATGAGCAGGTATGCATAGGGAGGATGGGACCTATAAGGAGGACAACTTCTGTATGAACACCTAAAGAGATACAGAATGAGAAGGAAGATGGAGAGGAGAACACAATATTAGTTTCTTAGTCCACCCAAGGGGTCTGCAGTACAGGGAGAGAATAAGCTATATATACAATCTTGAAGATTCACAAACCGCAGGCGATTTAGGTAATCTCAAGCACTGTTGCTCTGGTTCTTAATAACAAACTATTATAGTGAATGGCATCTTGGCCTCATTTCTGAATGGAATACAGCTTGACTGCTCTGGTGCAATGAAAACTAAAGCAGCTTCAGGGTCTTTTGGCATTATGAGGGGTTCGTGGCTTTGGCGGTTCTAGAGATAGACTGTGATAAGCAGCCTTCCTTCAGAGGGCAGTGGGGAGGCGCTCCTTCCAAGAGCTTTATTAATCAATAAAGAGGCCAGAAGGAGAGGTTGTAGAAGAATGATTTGTGAATTTTTTGAGAGATTCCCCAAAGTCTTCCAGAAACAACTGAAATAAAAACCAAGGGAGGAAGGTAGGTTGGATTTTGTTAACCAATGTCACCATAAAAAAAATAAATATAAATATTTCTAAAAAAAAATAAGAAAGAATTGTGCTCTCTAAAACTGGCTTAGGAAGGAAATTTCTATATAATTTCATATATTTTATTATAAAATTGAATGTGTTCTTCTAGACAGTGTTTTACCTTAAATCATAATAAAATCATATTTAAGAATGCAGTAACACATTCAAAACATTTAAAAGGATGAACTATAATTTTTCAGGTAAATATTGATACTAATCCATAAATCAAATAGTAAAAGTATGCAGATCACATGGGCAAATGTTTCAATTGGCTATGAGAGTTTGAAGATCTAATTATAATGATGCCCACCATCAGTTTTGTAAAACTGCACATCATAAATCTAAAAGTTCTTTGGTTTTGACTCAGTCACTCTCCTAGAACTCTAAACAGGTGATCACTTCTTCTCTTTCTAGGCTCCGCAGATGCTGTTGGGTTTTAGACAGGATGAGGATAATTTTGAAATGAAGGTAAGTAGGAGTGCAGCAGTGGTAACCCAGTATTTGGAAACAAATTAAAATGTCCAAGATAAGCAAGCAAAAACAAAAATCTTGCAAAATGAATCTTCAGGGAATGTATATTGAGTCAGTTTCTGATTTATAAACACTGAAATACATGTATAAAGTGCTTTCATGAATAAAGAAGACATAGTCCCACCTTATAAAGAGTGTATAAGCTATAATCTGAAGCAATGGTCTATAAATGTTCAAGGAAGGCAAGTTCTGGGAGAGGAGGAACTAATCATTAAGCTTTTAACAAAATATTAGGAACATAATAGATACTCAGTAAGTGATTCTCCCTACCCTGATCCTCAAATGATACTTAAATCATTTTATAGAAGGGGGAATGAAGGACTCCTGAAGAGGCTCAGTTGCCCATGATGTGAAGGTTAGTGCTAGAACTGGGGTTCAAATCCAGCTTTGCCACACTCCAAAGGCTAGACTTTGAAGTGTACTACTTTGTGTCCTCTAATTACTTTATTTGAAAAATTCTTCAAGAATTATTGAGTGAAAAATAGCAGATCTTTTTCACATAAAATTTAACAAACCAATCTATTGGGTTAGTTTCCCAACCTATCTGACCAACAAAAATGGATAAATTGACTGGGCATCAAAAATTTGTAGAACATCAAATTTTGGTTTATGACCCAGCTGAGGGTGCTAACTAGGCATCATTCACACTAGTTCTGGCACTAGTTCAAATGAATGTAAATGGTGGTGGCATCAAAGGTAAAAAGAGTGTTGGTTCATATGAACACACACTGGGAATTACTCAAAGCACTTCCCTAGATCTTCAAGTCACTCTACAAAAACATAACCATGCTGATTTTTCATGTTTGATGTCTATCTTCTAAAATAGTTACTATTTATAGAACATTTTCTATATGCCAGGCAGTAGGGTAAACACTTGATAAATATTTCTTTTAATTCTCCAGTAGTCCCATGAAAGTAGTACTTTATAGATGAGGAAACTGAGGCTCAGGGAAATTAAGAAAATGCCTTAAGGTCACATATCTGTAAGTAGCAAAGATGGAACTCTGCTTTTTACATCTATGGCAGAGTCCTGTCTTAGGTTCTGATGGTAGAGGAAGCGGGTAGATTATTTCAGGATTGCGGAATTCAAAGTAAATGTTAGAAGTTATTCCACAGCCTGGAGCACATGGATTAACAGGGATTTAACGGTCTGTGTCTCAAATTGAAAGAGGCATCAACGATGGAATCGAATGAAATCTTGAAGTGATTAATTCCATCAGGGGAAAACTAATAGAACAAAAGTCAGGAGACCCTATAGGTCAAAGTTTAGGGAATACTTAAGCTCTGAAGAAGGGTGGGGAAAATTCACGAATGGAGTCCAAACTGATCTTTATGTAGTCTTAGTATATTTAAAAATTTTCAAGAGTTTTTACTAGAATGAATTCTTTAAAGGCTGGAAGAAAAGCTAAGTGTAGAATTTACTATCACTGATCTACCTATAACTTTGATTATAGGTAGATTTGGACTTTCTGCCAGTCAATGCCCTGCTATTCTACTACAAAATCATCACAGATCACAGCAAACACAACATCATGGGGAAGAAAAAAAACTGCACTGAAGTTCGATCTATGATCTTCAGAATGGTTTAATTTTCATAAAACTCAGAGATGATCTGTAGCCACTGTGTGGATGAAAAAATCCTGAGGTATTTTGGACTAATTTTAATCTCTGTGGATACCTAGAGTGTTTCTTCGCAGAGATTGCCTCGTGCTGCCTGGGTTCCAGATCGGGTTTAGAAATGTTTCCAGAATATCGAGTAGAGTTTGGGGACTCAAGTATACTGTCTGGGGCATCACTGACTCTCTCTCTTAAAGAGTAAGCCCACGATATTGACTGGGTTGATGGTTTAATAATAACCAGCAAAGATGCCAGGCAAACTGCAACAGAGTACAGAGTACCAACTTCCACACCTTCCCAGTCTTCTGACCTAAGTAACCTTTGGTAAACCTGGGAGCTCTTTGAGGACAATGGCCTCCTGCGGCTTCATCTCCATCTCTTTGGCTTTGCTCAGTGCGAGCCCTGAGCAAGAGCTGGCAGTCAAAAATATTAGTGGACTCTTTTTGGTTGTAACCAATTAATTCGTTCACCTCCTCCCTAATTGCAGAGGGCGAGATACTCACCAGCTGTGATTATAAATTTGTTGTGTGTAGTTGACAAGACCTTATAGGAAATTAAAATAAAATGACCTGGCTTACAATACATGAACCACAATTAATTCTTGTGTGCATATATGGGTTTCTGATGTAAGTGAGAAAATGATCAGCCCTGTAGGTCATGTCTATTCATCTTTCAGTTGCCAAGAGATTTTTATTGTATCCCTTATGCCATATGGCATCATCTCTAGTTTCAGCCTCATGGGAATGTAAGAGGATGCCTGCCAAGAGTGTCTCACCACTTGTTATAGGTATCCCATTTTCCTGTGATTTCTTCACTTAACAATAGCCCTTGTTCATTTCCTTAAGAAGTAAAAGCCAATGCAGCTGAAGGCTTTTATGCTATTTTCTACCCCACCTGAATTATCATGGGAATGCATGAGCCAAATGTAAATAATAACTTTCTATAGAAGTGGCAACTTTTGCAATCGAGGGATTCTTATATAGAATCTCAAGTATATTACTGTGATTACAGAAGGCTCCATGAGTCTGGAAATATTCTTTTTGCACATAAGTAAATCTAAGGTTTCTGAGATTTACTGATTGTGCTTTTCATATAT
>NW_006494614.1:58406182-58432709 GCF_000325575.1 Pteropus alecto | reverse complement strand
AGAGAGAGTGAGACAGAGCAAGCTGAAGCATATGGTCCCACACAACTGTGATATTTACAATAATGAATCACAGATGTTTAAATGGATTTAATCTGAAAACACTTAAATGAAAAGATGCTGGAATCTTACTGCAAATATTGTGAAGTGAGGACCTTTGGATTATGTTGATTTTCAGATACGATCACTATGAATATGACTTTACATATCTCGGGAAAATATCAGGCAGAAAGGAATGGCTTTTTCCCCACCTTTAAAGAAACAGTGTTCAAAGTAACCAAGGAACTCCAAGGGTATAGATTTGGTTGTTCTACTGATAACTGAATTGCAGTCCCTCCTGGAATTAAGGATGAACTGAAACAGTGGATATCCATTCACTGTGTACCCATCCTATAACACATGCTATGTTAATGGTCATTTTACATTCCAAAAAATATTTAAAATTTTGCTGGAGCAAAATGAGAAATGTTCCCATTTTCCATCCCATCTATTCCTCACTTGTCCATTAACCTTAAAATTTGATGTAGATTCTAAAAGACCTACAAACTATATAAACACATACAGTTCGGTAAGTACTTTTCCTTTTTCTTACAAACTTTTAATGTTGGTTCATACGGATCTACTTCATTCTTTTTCATGACTGCATAATACCTCTCGGTATGAATATGTTTTCATTAAACCAATCCCCTGTTGCTGGACACTTAGATTTTTCCTGTTTCATAATTACTAACTGTTCTGTAATTGTAGAATAAGCAGCTATAGACAACATGTAAACAAATAGCGTGGCTCTATTCTAAAAAAAATTGATTTACAAAAATAGGTAGTAGGCCAGATTTGGTCTGCAGGCTGTAGATGCCCGACTGTTGGCTTAGAGGAGCCACAATCTCAGAAAATATTTACTGCATGCCTACTACTTGTTGGGTTTGTAGTGGTAAACACCTTTATACCTGCCTTTAATGCACATGTGCATGTATTCTTCTGCAGTTGAGACTCATCTTGGAAATTGCTGATTCAAAAGAAATGTCCACTTAAAATTTAGTTAAACACTGACAAATCATTCACCAGAAGGTTTTATCCATTTGTTCTCTAATTGAAAATGTATTAGAGTTCTCTTTCCTCACACTAACAGTGGATAATATGTTTATACGTTTTGCAAATTTGATAGCTGGAAAAAAGTATGTATATTTGTGTATTTTTATGAATAGTAAGGTTAGGTATTGTCCATAGTACGGGCCGTTTTTATTTCCTTTTCTGTGAATTTCATGGTCTATTAGAGTACCTAGCAATTCAAATTATAATAATTTGTTTCTTTGCTTTTCTCCTTACTAGACTTCAAGCTTCTTGAAAGCAGGAGCTGTGTCTTGTTTGCCATTCTATTGCCAATGCCTTGCAGAGACCAGTCACACGTGTTTTAATGAATGCATACATGCTTGTATGGATGAGGCTGTTTCCTTCTGCTACCACACAGCTGCTTACCAGAGTACCCATTTTCGAAGAGGAAACTCAATTCAATACCTCCCTCCCTTGGTTCCCTCTCTACCTTTCCTCTTATACTCTGCCTTTTCTGCCAGAATAAAACCTCCACATTTGCAGGGATGTGGTCAGCCAGGTAACACTTGCATCTGTAGTACTAGCATGGAACCTGAGAAGTAGTAGGCACGCAGTAAATATTTTCAAAATAAATCTTTGTTTTATGATCAGGCTGTTTCTATATCAGATACCATGCCGGCACCCAACTTTGAAAGGTGGACCAGATTTTTGACGTTCTTTATGCTATCCTGTTCATCTCCTGCGCTAATGGTTTACTCAGCATTCTTTATGAAATTCTTAATCGCATCTTGTGAACCAGGGTTTGGGGTGTGTATAGAACTTGTAAAAGGAAATGCTATTGCAACATTGACAAACAGGTTTCATTGCCCTGTTTGTTGTTGTTGTTTTTGTTTGTGTGTATTTTTATAGCAGCTGCATAGAAAAAGTTGCAATGCAAACTTGCTAGAGTGGGCCCATTTGAGATGCTGAACCCATGAACTAAATTCATACATAGGCTGACATAAAGGTATAAAATTAGCTGAGAGAAACAGAGATTGTGAGTCCTCTAAGCCAACAATCAGGAATCTACAGCCTACCAGCCAAATCTGGCCGGCTACCTGTTTTTGTAAATAAAGTTTTATTAGAACAGAGCCACTCTGTTTACAAGTTGTCTATAGCTGCTTATTCTACAACTGCAGAACTAAATAGCTGTAACGGAGACTAGCTTATAAGCTTAAAATATTTTTTATCTGTTCCTTTGCATAAAAAGTTTGATGATCCCTGCTGTAGGCAAAGGTCACATTTGTCCCCACATTTTTCAAAAGATCTACTCGAAGGCCCCTGAGTTAAGCAAGTAAACTCATCCACAGTGCATTTCACACTCTGAGTTTGATGATTAGCCACAAAGACAGCAGAATGGGGAAATGACTCACAAGCACTCATAGAGAAGATGAATACACCCAGAAGACACAGGAAATTGTGTATATCTGTATTTTTTTATGTCTCTAAGGCAATAATTTAATTTAGAACTAAAAATTAGCTATGAATCATGATTTTGATCAAGTTCACACACAAAACTGTTTGTCTTCAAGGTCTGTTTCCCAAACTTAAAGTAATTTGTTATCTTTTAATGTGATTTGTCATTAATTTTTGTTTCTTTTCTTGTAGAGAGTCTATCATTATTTTTACCAAAATGACTAAGATGTCTGATTTTCTGCACTAATCAAAGCTATTTTACAATTCAGCTTTTCAGAAAATTAAATGGGCATTATCCCATTTCAGCCCAGAGATGGTAGGAAAGTAGTGATTTTATTTTATTCTTCTCCCTGGTGAGAGCTTGGTTTATTAGCAAGAAGCAAAGCACCATTTCTTTGAGTAAAGGGGCAAAAAAGAAAAAGGAAATCAAAATACTTCAAATTGTTTTAACATCTCTATCAAGTCAGAGTCTCTATGAAACATCGAAAGGGTATAGTCACTGTGTAGTTTAAGTACATAAAATCCAATGAACTCATCAAAGTACCACATTTAAACTATAGCACACATTTTATCTGTAATTGACTAGGTTTGAGTTACAGGGTTTCCTGGATTCTTAATGACTTCTAAGCCTGGGTGTCATAGATATGAATTTTTTTTCAGATTCAAAGAGTCCCGAGTAAGAAAAGCACTATCGTGGCTGGGGAGGAAGAATGAAAATGAAATCTGGTGATATTAAACCAACAGGAGTGGGTGAGAAGTGAAGAGAGAATGAGGTAGAATCACTCTCTCAGATTTTCATTAGTAACAACTTTGAAAATATTCATAATAGCTGCAATGAGTAAAATAGTTCTTATGTTCAACCCAAACACCTCTGAGGAAGGTGGGCCCAGCTAAGGGCACGACCCTTGGTTCTGCTAAGCCTCTCATTGGGTTTGGCTGCGGGAGTTTGGGCAGGTAAAACACAACGGTTGCTAAAGAGCTCTGCATAATGAAAGATTAATTGGGAGAAAATAATAATTCAGGCAGGAGGGTGTAAAGAGCAGAATTGGAAGTAGAGAGAAGAGATGAAAGGGGAAAGCTGGAGAAATGGTGGAAGATTGTGAAGGTCTCCTCGGATCCTTAAACTCTCAGTAAAATCTACCTTGCTCACAAATGGTGTGTGTGTGTGTGTGTGTGTGTTTCTTATGCAACCTGGTGCATGGGCCATGTTTACAGCCTGGTTTGTCTCGGTCAAGGAAGAGTCAACCTTTAAGAAACAGGGCCCAGAAGCAAAACAGGCCACGAAGACACAAAAGCCCCTAGAAATTATTATAAATTAAGGGGAAGGCTTTGGATTTCCACAGTTTATACAAGTTAGAGGCTCAATTTCTGTTTAACTAACCTCCAGGGGTTAGAGTAAGCCTGTGAACATCTGGTTTACATTCAATATTTATTCAGCCCTTTCCATGAACCAAGCGGTGTGTTAAGACTCTGCATACATTATCTCAATATCTTATTAATTTTTTACAACTCTGCATAATGCTAGTATTATTTCCCCACTTTACAGATGAAGAAATTGAGCCTAAAGAAATTAAGCTGTGTTACAGATCTACCTGTGTTACGGGTAGAGAAGAACCTAAAAAAGTCTGTCCAACTTCAAAGTGTTGCTTGCCTGATCAGTAAACTGAGTCTCAAGTGTTCTGTTGGGTTCCATATACATAAAACAGAAGTACATCCAGCCCCAGTCCTTAATGACAGTGAGTTAGAAATTAAAAATAAGGTGATAATATTGCATATGGAGAATACAGTAGACATGTGAACTAAGTTCTCTGGGAAGAAAACAAGAACAAGTGGTCTGGTTTGAGCCTGAGTCATAAGGCTTCTCAGAAGAAATGGCATTTGAGCTTCACCTTGAAGGATGCGGAAAACCAAAGAGTTGTTTTCCACAACTGACTGAATGTAAGCTATGTTACTAGGGACTAGCATAAAAAATGGGCTGATAGATTTTACCAAAGGAGGTTTCTAGTCTCAGGTACACAAATCATCGCTAATTCCTTAAAAAAAAAAAAAAAAAAGTATCTCTAATTCAGTAGGGGTCTGGGTAGCTATCACTAGAGCCTTCATCAGCTCTGTTTGTAGCAGATTTGCCCACGAGATAATGTTTTCAGGAATATTCTTAGGAGCTATAAAACACAACACAAATTTCAAAGTGGAAAGGAAAAAAAAAACAGGAGAAATAAAATGTGTGTGAGAGAGTCAGGGCTCCTCTTGATTAAATTTTCAAAAGGAGATAATAAATTAGGAGAAAATGTGAGAATAAAGATGGTCCTATGGTTTTATCTTTGCATTAAAATAAGTAAAGAAGCCAACAAATTCTAAATTTCTGTTTCTGAGATTTAGTTATGTATCTCTGTAGTTCAAATTTTCTCTCACAGTTAATTCAGGAAGGAGGGATTTTTACTGATAGTTGAGAATAGTATTAACCTCTCTTATTTTCAATTTATTTGTTGCAAAATAACCCCAAAACGATGAAATTGGTATAGACCGGAGATTCTCAAGGTATATAGTCCCAAGACTAGCGGCATTAGCATAAACTAGGAACTTGTTAGAAATTCAGATTCTTGGGCCCCATCTGAGACATACTAAATTAGAAGCTCTAGGGACAGAGCCTGGCTATCTGTGTTTGAAATATTCCCCAGGAGATTTTGGTTCACCTTCAAGTTTGATAACTACTGGCACAGATAGTCTTCTAGATGATGGACAGCTATGTGACTCAATGAGTCTATTAAAAATACGTTATACAGTATTAAAAATGCACTATTTGATACTTTTCTTTTTTTTTAAATATACAGATAGAGTATCAGTTTTGGAGCCAGAGTATTCAGATGTCCTCTCTCCTGGCTCTATGAGATTTTGCACAGAATCTCTGACACTAAATTTCCTGATCTGTAAAATGGGAATGATGCCTATTGCCTAGAATTGTCTTGTGGGGGAAAAAAAAGTGTGTGAAGCATCTGTTACATGGGAAGACATCTAAAATAGTTCCATGTGTAATTTTATTAAAATAATGGACTGAACCACAATCGGTTCACTGCCTTTCTGTTTTAATAAACATTACAATCTAAGCAAATAAAAATAGCTCTTATCGATCCACTCTACTTAAATTGACAGAGTTGTTTTCTGTAACACTGTCTCCCAAAGGAGATATGTCTCTTTCAAAAAATTGCAATATAATAGATGCATAATATAATACCAAAAAGGCCAAGTAAGTGTCATTCAGTCACTAGTCCTCTTGGGTAAGGTAGATATGGAACACTAATCTATGAGCTGAAAGGAAGGAGGGAGGAAGGCCTCATCCTGGCCCAAGCCACCACACCATGGTCTTCTGCCTGGGCTACTGCAGTCTTTTCCGCACTAGTCTCCCAGTTTCCCTCTCCATCCATCCCTACTCGCTGTAGTCACAACACAGCAAAGAGGTCCAGGTACAGTTTTATGTTTATGACTTTATGTTATCTACTTCAAAACGTCTCATTTGGAGTCAAAGCCAAGTTCTTACTCTAACCAACAACACCCTACATAATCTAGTTCAATTATGCGTTATATCCTTCCCCTCTCACCTTCACTTAGCCGCTCCAGCCTCACTAGCCTCCTAGCTCCTTCTTCAACTCCCAGGTATGCTTCTGCCTCAGGACCTTTGCATTTGCTTTACCCTCTGCTCGCAATGCTTTTCCATCACATATCCAAGACTACCTCTCTCATTTCTAACTTCCTTCAGGCATCTATTCAAATGTCACCTTTGTTATGTGGCCTTCTCATAAAATGTTTTGATACTTCCCCACCCTGACATTTCTCTGCTTTATTTGTCCTAGGAATTTCCCGTTATCAAAATGGATCCCATTGTACATTTTTGTTATTTATCGTACATCTTCTTCTTTCTCAAGAACGTAAGCTCAGGGTATCTCAAGAGCCTGGAAAAGTACCTGGCACATAATGAAATCAATATATTTCGAATCAATCAGTGAATAAATGAATGAATGAATTTCCTTAATTGTCATTCCCTTACTTAGATATAGTTACCTACCAATCAATTAATGATGAATGAAAATAGTGAAGTAAGTAGGTAGGTAACCAGTTAAACGCAAGGACAAACATAATGTAACCTTTTGTTATTGTTGTTCAGCCAGGTATAGAAAGGCAAAAAAAAAAAAGAAAAGTTAAATGCATAATAATTTTATGGCATTCCTTACAAGATATTTTTTAGCCCTTAGGGAAAGTTTCTCAGGGAAGCAGGAGTGTTTAAAGCAAGAATCTTGGAATCAGAGCTCAGAACTTGACAAGTTATGAAAACTTGGACTAATCCACATTTTCAAACTGTAGTTTCCTCATCTGTGAAATGGGTTGCATGTATACATATAACCCGTGGAAATAGAGTGAAGCTTAAGTGAGACACTGTTCATAGATCATTTGCCACAATGTCAGTATAGTAAAGGATCAATAAACACTGCCATAGCTATCACTGAAATTTAAGTCACTCAAATCTGGGTATTTTGGGAAAAAGTGGAACAGGTGAAGCATTTTAATGGCAAATCAGATTACTCCTGTTTGAGTGAATTTCAGGAACTGGATTTATTCTACTCTAACTCACCCAAACTTTGCATTGGGATGAAACCAGTTTCTGAAAACAAAATTGCCGCCATTTTGAAAAGACCCAGTTTTTAAACATCAGTAATGGCTCCTGACTCCCCTCAAACTCTGTTGGTGTCATGGCTCACTTCACTTATTTTCTTGTTTAGACACTATCACAAACAAACCAATGATTATAAAAGTGAATGCTCCTCATTTGGATCTGAACTGTCAATGAAGACTGAACAAACGACACCGCAGAGAGTGGTGTTATTAAAGCTGCAATGAGTAGTCTAGCACTGGGACAGCCTTCCCCAACCC
Organism: Pteropus alecto; assembly: GCF_000325575.1. Classification (NCBI taxonomy): domain Eukaryota; kingdom Metazoa; phylum Chordata; class Mammalia; order Chiroptera; family Pteropodidae; genus Pteropus; species Pteropus alecto. The sequence continues at coordinate 58,425,284 of NW_006494614.1, read as the reverse complement.
ATCCCGTCTTTCTCAGGCTTAGCTTTTGATTCATCCCAGAAAGGCAGGCTTTTGCATTTTTCACAAAGGAACTGCCTTGGGGGAAAGTAAGCTGTGTCAGTCAAAACCATTTATGAGACATGTCTGTATTTTGTTTTCTTATGCACCTGGGAGAAGGCGTCTCAGATCAGGTTTTTTTTTTTCTCTCTGTATTAACAAAAGATTATATTATCACTTGGGTCTAAAACATACACCTAACATGGCAATAAACTCTTTCATGGTAATTATCTATTGTGTCGGGAATTTTTGTGTGTGTTAGAGATGCGACTAAGACTTGAAAGTACCTCCACTGAACATCCAGAAGATTAAAATTACCATAAAGTTTTTAGGTAAAAGATTCCTGAGTTCAGCTTTGTGCACCTAAAATACCAGCCATCTTAAGCTACTAACCTCAAGGACACGGAATGCAATGCTGACCCTGGACTGAGTACGTTTCAAAACAATTTTAAATTATACTATAAACTGAAGATTAAGGACCTTTGCCTCATTAAAAATGAACAACAAACAAACAAATAAACATCAATACTAGGACTATGATGTTTTGAATAATAGAGCAGAGGTCATATCTTAAACTAAATCTTTTAATGTCTGCTATTTGTTTTGAGCCACTATCAATGAGTATGACCCTACAACCTTGTATAATTTTTGTCAGGGCTCTTAAATATGCTGAAAGTAATTATTTTAAGTGACTGAATCCACCATAAATATTTTAGAAAGAAACAAATCAAAACAAAATAAAGCAAAATACATAGAAGCCTAGCCCTCCTGTCTGAGATACAGAACCAATTAGGATGTTCCTGGCGAGAATGTGAACACAAACTGTGATGAGAATTCAACACTGCTTCTGAAATAAACTACATTGTGAGACAAGCCCTATGTATCTGGGAAGGAGAGGTAAACACACTCATAACTGAAGATTCTCTTTTGTCTTTCTTTGCCCCTCACAAATGGAAAACAGTGTCCAATGCTCTACCTGGAAACTGGACATCTGAAGGACATCAGGCCAGTTTCCAGGCAGAGTAGTGTGGGAGGGACACTAAGCTATGCTAGGATGGGTATCCCTTGCTTCAGCTAAGGCACTTTAATATGTCTATGTGTAGCAGAAGATAGAGAACTGGAAAGATATAAGATTTGAAGAGATAGAAAGAGAGAAGAGGCCAAGGCCTGAAGTTAATGGGCTTTAGTACAGAAAGTCTCTCTTCACTTGACCTAGTCCTTAAGTGGAGACAGCAAAATATTCATCCAAAATCCAGCAGTGAAGTGTAAAGCCCCTGGTTGGGGTCTGGCAGAAACTGTCTTCCTAGAGCAATGGGATCTCACTTCGCACCCTCTGGGTTTTACCTGGGCACATGGCTACTTATCTAGAAATTATATTTCCCAGCCTCCCTTGCAGCTGAGTGTGGTCAATGGAGAATGTAGGGAAGTGAGAGGAGGGCTTGTAATACTTTAAAAGAAAGATGCTTCTTCTCTTTTTTCTCCCTATTTCTTGAAGCCTGTATATGGTGTAGGACATAGGAAACAAGGTGGTACCACTAAGATGTCAAAATAGGTCTGATTAATTATCAGTCCAATGCTGCTTCGAGTCCCAAAGCTACTGCAACTTGCTTAAGATACAAGAGATGGATATCCACAGCTTTTGACCTTTTCCAAATTTGAGTCCCTGAATGACATTGCGGAACAGAGTCATCTGGTTTATGAGGAAGAAGTGCTTGTCTATTTTGTTTAAGCCTTTGTTTTTGGAGTGTCTTTATTATAGTTATTAGCCAATACCCTAACTACTTTAGGTGCCCAGGTTTGAGCTGGCACAATGTGTTGTTAAGTCAGAATTTTTCCCAACACACATCCTTTTGCGCCTACAGAGGCTTTTGCAGCCTTCCTTGTACTTTCCTTTCTTCATCCCCATTTGTGTGCCTGCCATGTACAAGAACGGCTATAAGAGAACACCAATATTCACTGGGTCAGGATAGGGTCCAGCTCACCTGAGCATGTTGCTGCTCTGCTACACTCAGTATTCCACAGTTGCATTTGTTAACCCATGAAGATTTCATCACTAAATCAGAATTTCCCTCTCATTTACAGAGATCTTTTTCTGTTGTTGTTCAGAGAGAATTTATTGAGCATCTACTTCAGGCTGACTTGTTCAATAGTCTTGATTCTCCTACCTCTTCCCTTGTTAATATGATAAAGAAGTACAATATTTACTTGAAGCAAATCCATTTGGAATTTCCCCAAAAACAAACCAAATGAGAATATACAAGTGGCAGAGAAGCATCACAAATATGTAAGTTCCTGTTTATATAGAATTATTTAGGAGATGGAGTATGCAGGATAAGCACACTTCACAGATCTTTAACTACTTCTATCAAACATTCAGAGGCTCCTTTGAATGGAATAGTAGGAGTTGCCCCTGGGCACAACAATCCTCTCTGTGCTCTAATGCTGTCAGAGTAGCAGGAAGAGTGCAGTTTTGGTTCCTCTACCTGTCTTTCTCTGGCTTCTTCCAATAATATCCCAGAACATGATGCACAGTGATCAATGTGAGAGGCCAATGTGATCAAGTGTGAGAGGTTTGCAACTGGGTTACCCTTGCTTGCATAAGATATAAAGATAGCTTCTCGGTTCCCTTTTCCATGCCATGTTCAGTGGCTGCATCAGTGATAATATGTAACTATTTTGATTTTACATTTATTTATTCTCCCAACACAGCATTCCTTACTTTGTACCTGTTTATGAGTCTGCCTTTTTGAGATATTAAAAAAAATCACTCACACACACTTAAGCCTTTTAAAGAAGTCAATTATCAGCCCAGTGCTACTTGGAGTCACAAAGTTACCACAAGAATCCGAAGACATTGTCAGCCCTTGGCCTTTGCCAAAGTAACAGTCTCCTCACCTCCTATGGGCAAGTCTCAGCTCAAAATACATTTGTGTTGGCCTCAGACGCAAGCTGGGCTTATCAAGACGATCACAGGGGACAAAATGGCTGCAGATGAAATTTAAATGAGATAACAAATACTTACATGTCATTCGCATGTTGGGGGAAAGGGCATTGATTTGGGCTCCTATTCTAGTGCTGCCATATACAAGCTGGGTAATCTTGAGCAGAGCATCAGTGTTCTCATCAATTAAGAGGGAATTTTATACCTACCTGTCTATGCTGTTATAAAAATGCCATAAAATAATACATATAGTATATGCTCAATAAATATTTGCTGAGTAAATGGATAAGCACAGGTAAAAGCTCTTCGTGATCTAGGCTTCTCGCCCTTACTTCTTTATAGTTCTTCCAATAATACCAGGTATCTCCGGACTTGGGGCCTTTGCCATTGCATCTCCCTCAGTCTACAGGGCTTTTCTTCTGGATACTTACATGACATGTTCCCTCACCTCTTTCAAGTCTTGTTTGAATGCCCCCTTCTCAGTAAGATATTGTCTCACGATCACTTGATTTATACCCACACCCCTTCCCCTAATTCCAGTTCCCCTGTCCTGCTTTGTTATTCTCTATCATATTGATCACAATCTAATATCCAATACATTTTACTTGTTTATTGTCTATCTGCACCCAGATAAAATTAAAACATCACAAAGGCAGGAGTTTTTGTCTGTTTATCTGTTCAGTTTACTTAGTATCTTAGGGCTGCCATAACAAACAACCACAAACTTTGTGGCTTGAAACAACAGAAATGTATTCTTACACATTCTGGAGGCAAAATCAAGGAATTGATGGAGTCACACTTCATCAAAGGCACTAGGGGAGATTCTATTCCTTTCCTGTGCCGACTTCTAGTGGCTCCAATTATTCCTTGGCTTGGGGCTGCATTATTCTAATCTCTGCCTCTGTTTTCTCATGGCCTCTCCTCCTTCTCTCTGTGTTGCTTCTGCGTGTATCTCTTCCAAGGACACTTGACACTGGAGTTAGGGTCCACCTGGATAATCTGGGACTATCTCATCTCAAGATCCTTAACTTGATTACAGTTGTAAAGTCCTTTTTCCCACATAAGGTCATCTTCACAGGTTCTGGGAATTCGGGTGTAGACATATCTTTTTGGCAGCCACCGTTCAACAATTATGTACACTGTTCGGTCTTCAGCACCCATTAGAGAGGCACTTCGAGGTACTCAGTTCATATATGTTGAATAAATACAAACATGTGGTTGGAACTTAAAGTGTGTTTACTTTTCTCACTTGAAGAAGTACATTTTCAGGTGTGGCTTAAGTACATAGCTGAGAGACATTTTCCTGAGATAAAAAGAACATTCAGCCACTCAAAAGGCTCTCTTGTGACCCTCCCCCACACACAACCTGGAGTCAAAAGTGATCCCCACTGTGGCTTGAGGGACCCTACTGACTGAACAGGAATCAGATTCACCGTCATGTACAAAATATCCTTCACATCACGAGTCTTCTTGTCAGATCCAATCATTCATAGGTGTAAATGACCACACAGGACCCCTTCTGACAAGAGAAGCTAAATGTGTGTATTCATTTCTAAGAATGGCACATCCATTAACATGGTTGCCAGATAATTCCTCAGAACCTTCCTGATTTGCATAAATACCTCCTAGTCAATTTCTATTTTTCTTAATTTAAAATGAAAGTGGCAGCTAGATGGCTGAGGCCCTGGTCACGGTCCGGCAGCTCTACATTCATGCAAGCAATGAATACTGGACCATTGGAGCAGAAAGAGATGAAAAATATCCATTATCAACATTGGTCACTATTTGTTTGAACAAACTGAATAACCCTCACTTGCATGAACAATAAATTCACTTAAATGGGTTATAGGAATTCAAACCAATACAAAGTTACTTGTGCTAAGTGGTCCAAACAGAGAATTATAAATGCATTGAAAGAATGATCAAAAAATTGAATTGCTAACGTGGTTCGCACTGAGAAATGTGAGTTGCTTGCCCCCTTTGTGCTGGTTTCTACTCTGAGTAGGCATTTTTAAGAATGAATATAAAGTCACCTTTTCCCTCAAAGGGCTTACAGTCTATCTGTAAGGATCATGATAACAGTCTTATATAACCAAACAGTCTTATAACAATATTTTAATAAACATTCTTCAAGTCACCTCTGTATGGGTACACGCACCAGGAGGTGAGCCATAGGAGTTTGGTGACTGACAAGAAAGAAAAGAAAATAGCCAAATAGCCCAAGAGTAGAAAGTTAGAATAGTAAGAATTCACAAAGGAAGTTCTCTGGATTTTGAAAAAGAGAGATGGTACATCTGGTTAGCAGTAAAATCTAGGGAAGTTTGGAAAGGGAAGCTGGAAGTGAAAAGCACTGAGGAAAGAGAGAAACGAAAATGGGTGCAGAATGAGTATGACATACCTCAAATCATATTTTATCCTTAAGAGAGAAATAGTGGGCAGTGAATGCACCTATGTGTGGGACGTGCATACAGCAGAATTGGTAAGAAAATACATAATAATGACTAACATTCACTGAACACTTACTATGTGGCAGGTACTTTACAATGTCTTCTATATAGATCAGAGATTTTCAACCACAATACTATTGACATTTTGGGCTGGATAATTTTTTGTTCTGAGTGGATGTCCTGTGTATCGTAGGATGTTTAAGAGCATCTCTGACTTCTACCGACCAACTCCAATAGCAATCCCCAGTTATGACAACCAAAATTCTCACCAGACCTTGCCAAATGTCCCCTTGGGGGTGGAAAATAGCCCCCAGGTTAAAACCACTGATAAATACTGTTTTGTTCTATCTTCTTATAAGAATTCTATGAGTTAGCACTACTAGCCTCATTTTATTGATGAGGAAAGAAAGACATGTAAAGGTTAAAGTATGTGCTGGAAAGGAATCATTGTCATTTGAGATATGTGGTTTAAATATGCATTTTTTTCAACATGTTATATTTAGTTATAGATGTTTTCTTTACAGATGCATTAAGATTTTATGTAGTCACTATATCAATTTTTCAGCTTATACTTTTGACTTTGAGTGACATACTTAAAGTTTATCTAACCACAGATTATAAAAAATTCACCTTTAATTGATTTCTTTCAGTTTTTTTATGGTTTCCTTGAACATATATCTTGGTACCTTCAGGAATTTATTTTGATGTGAAGGTATATGTGTACACATAAACATGTATTATGAGCCTGTATTTGATATTTCTTCCTTGTTTAAAAATTAAAAGAGAAAAGGGTAAGAAAAACTGGTATTTTCCTGAATCCTATTACTTGGAGATAACTACGCAACACTTTTAAAACATCCTTCAAGTCATTTCTGTATGGGTACATGCACCAAGAGTTGAGTCATAAATGTTTTGGGACTAAGAGGAGAGAAAATAAAATAGCTAAATACTAGTAACATTGGGGGTTATTTACTGTGAGAAAGTGAAAAGGACGCTGGGATAAAAAAGGAGTTAGAAAGTATATAGTTAGATAAGGAAGCAAGTCAAAAGAATATAACAGAATGGAAACCAAGAAAACCACAGGGATGGTTTAATATATGCAAATCGATTAATGTGATACACCACATAAACAAAATAAAGGATAAGAATCATATAATCATATCAATAGATGCAGAAATAGCCTTTGACAGTATACAGCATCTATTTATGATTAAAACACTTAATAAAATAGATATAGAAGGAAATAATATAATACGATATAATAAAGGCCAAATATGACAAACACTCAGCTAACATTATACTTAACAGCGAAAAACTAAAAACCTTTCCTCTAAGATCAGGACCATGACAAGGCTGTTCTCTATCACCACTATTATTTGATATAATTTTGGAAGTTCTAGCGAGTACAATCAAGAAAAAGAAAGAAAGAAAAGGCATCCAAATAGGAAATGAAAAAGTCAAACTGTCACTATTTGTGGATGACATGATTCTCTATATAGAAAACCCTAAAGACTCCACTAAAACACTACTAGAAATAATAAACAAATATAGTAAAGTTTCAGGATACAAAAATCAATGTTCAAAAATCCAGAGCTTTCCTCTTCTCTAATAATAAACTTTCAGAAAAAAAAATTTTTCTTTGTAATTGCAACAAAAAGAATAAAATACCTAGGAATAAACCTAACAAAACATGTAAAGGATCTATACAATGAAAACTATAAGATACTATTAAAAGAAATGGAAGAAGACACAAAGAAATGGAAAGATATTCTGTGTTCTTCGATGGGTAGAATCAACATAGTTTAAATGACCTTATTACCTAAAGCATTATACAGATTTAATGCAATCCTTATTAAAGTCTCTTGGCATTTTTTCAAAGAAATCGAATTAAAAAAACGTCAGATTTGTATGGAAGCACAAAAGATGCCCAAATAGCCAAAGCCATCTTTAGATTAAAAAGAAGCTGGAGATATCACTCTGCCCAACTTCACATTATACTACAAAGTGACAATAATCAAAATAGCATGGTCTTGGCAGAAAAACAGACACACAGACCAGTGAAACAGAATTGAAAGTCCAGAAGGAAAACCCTGTTTATATGGGCAAATAATTTTTGACAAAGGAGCCAAAAACATAACAATGGAGAAAGAAAAGCCTCTTCAATAAATGGTGCCGGGAAAACTGGAAAACCACATAAAACATAATAAAACTAGACTATTATCTATCGCCAAATATCAAAATTAACTCCAAATGGACTAAGGACCTAAATATAAGACCTGAAACAATAAATCGCATAGAAGAAAACATAGACACTAAATGCACAGATCTTGGGCTTAGGATTTTATTAATTTGACCTTAAATGCCAGAAAAATAAAAGAAAAAATAAATGAATGGGACTATATCAAACTAAAAATCTTCTGCATAACAAAAGAAACTGTCAACAGGACAAAGTGTCAACCAATTGAATGGGAGAAGATATTTGCAAACAATGCCTCTGATAAGGGCCTAATATACAAAATATATAAAGAACTCATATAACTCAATAACAACAAAATAACAAACAATCCAATTAAAAAATGGGCGGAGGACCTAAAGGCACGTCTCTTAAGAAGACATACAAATGTCCAACAGTCATATTAAAAGATGCTCAATTTCACTAGCTATTAGGGAAAAACACAAATCAAAACAACGAGATACCATCTCACACCTGTTAGAATGGCTATCATCAGTAAGACAAGTAATAACAAGTGGAGAGTGTGTGTAGAAAAAGGAACCCTCATACACTGCTGATAGGATTGCAAACTGGTATGACCATTAGAGAAAACAGTATGGAGGTTCCTCAAAAAACTAAGAATTGAATTACCATATGATCCAGCAATTCCTCTTGTTGGTATTTACCCAAAAAACCCTGAAAACATGTATTCACAAAGATATATGCACCCCGATGTTCATAGCAGCATTATTAAGAGTAGCCAGGGAATGAAAGCAACCAAAGTGTTCTATAGTAGATGACTGGATAAAGAAGATGTGGTAAATATACACAATGGAATATTGCCGAGCTATAAGAAGAGATGAAATACTGCTATTTGTGATGACATGGATGAATCTTGAGAAAATCAGACTAAGTGAAATAAGACAGACAGAAACAGTTGAAAACCACATGATATCACTCATATGTGGGATATAAATCTAAAAGCAACAAACAAACATGACAAACAGAGACTCATGGACATGGACAGTGGATTAGTGGTAACCAGAGAGAAGAGAGGTAGGGGATAGGTAGATAAAGGTAAAAGGGGTCAAATATTTTGTGACATAAGGAAATCTAACTATGGGTGGTGAACACGCAACGCAATATATATGTGGCATACTGTTGAATTGTACACTTAAAACTTATTGGATTTTATCGATCGATGTCACCCCAAAAAGTTTTTATAAATCTTAATAAAAAATAAGATAAAATAGCTAAATACTAGTAACATTAGGGGATATTTACAGTGAGAGAGTAGAAAGGAAACTGGGATAAAAAGGAGTAAGAAAGTATACAGTTAGATACGGAAGCAAGTCAAAAGGATATAACTGAATGGAAACCGAGAAAAGAGGTATTTTCACAATAGTAACACTTCAAATATCAAATGCAGTGGTAAAATTACTGCTGATTAAGCCTGAAACAATGTGCATTTTGGTGTCTGTGAAGAGATATTTTTGGGAGAATGAAGAGAAGAGTAACCAGTATATAAACAGATTAAGATAAATAATCACGTGAAGAGGGAAAATTCTAGAGGCACAGAGTAGTCGCTTCTTTATCAAGAAAAGCACTGGTGAAGAAATGAGAAGGGACGATATCTTTTGGAAAAAAGGATCCTGAAAAGCTGTGTAGTTGGGCTTCTAATCTTGGGCTCGACCAACATTTAAGGGGTACATGAATAGGGTTTAAGAAACTCTGTAAAATCCTTTAAATTATGTTTAACTTTTGTGTGTTCTAAGGATATGCAACATTTTTTATCTAATTATCAGTAAGTGCTAAGAATTACTTTGTTAGAGGATGAGGTAACTTTTGTTAATTTATAACGGAGGAGAATGACCCGATAAATAATACTTCTAAGTTGCAATTCCTTCATTTTCGCCACGAGGCTAACAATATCTCCTTATGAGGAGGTGTTAAATTAAACAGGGTTGTTTTGTTGTTGCTATTAATAATGCTATTGCTGATTCCAATGTATGAGTAATTTAAACATGGACACGAATCAGGCAGAGCAAATAGGGCAGGGCCACTCTGAGTCCTGTGTTGGCTTTTGTAAAGCTGCGTAAGATTTTCACACAAAGAAGCACATGCTGTTCTCTGAGCTGACATTTCCATACTCATAAAGCTCAGTGATATTCCAGTTCGAGAAGCTGATGAGTCATGGGTAGAGGTGGGAGAAGAAAAAGGGGTTTACTCTGGTGTTTATTCGTGTGTGTGCACACACTTACATTTTTGGTTATTTCTCAAATGGTTTTAGATATGCAACAGGAAAGGATTATAATACCCTCCCAGTCACTGCCCCACGTGGAAAACCTCGAGTTTTTGCTGTGTTATTTCATCTGCCCGAAGATTTCATTTTCTTTGCTATGCTTTGCTCTGTAAGCCTTTTAATCTTGTAAGGTATAGCCATATAAACAAACAAGAGAAAGCAAGAAGATGAAAACTCTTCTGGTCCATCTAATTTTGAATTTCACTTGACAAACACAGCAGTACACGGTTTTGATAATGGCCATGAGAATTGTGATTTGACCTTCCTCTTGCCGTCATGTGAAATGTAAACACAGTGTGCTTTCTCGTAATTAAAAGATATTGATTCCCCAGCAGCACATGAAGGGGCTGGGTAATCTTCCTTCTCAAAAGTTGCAGCATGATCTCTGTTATCATCTAGTTATATCCAATCAGAAGTAAGCCATGATAGGCTGATGTAGCTTTGTACTTGAGGAAGTTGTATAACTGGGAAAGTTATATAACTGAGAAAGAGTATCAATCCTACTTTGAAATTAGTTGTTTGCTGTGTTTTTAGAACACACTATGACATTGTAATAAAATATGACAAGATTCAGTGGTTTAAAGTAACGAAGAAGTTTCTTTTTTCCTCGTGAAACAGTGTGGTCCAGCATCGGAATGATGGTATTGATAATGTTGGGAATCCACCTTGTTACCATGTCATCTCCAGAATATGCCCTCACTGGCTTAGCTAAAGATGACTCACTATCATGTCTGCATTCCAGGGGGATGTAAGGGGAGGGGGAGAATAGGAAGGGAGAACATGTTTCTTTCCTTTTGAGGGCGTGACTTGAAGTGCATACATCGTGTCCACTCATGTCTGTTTGGCCATCATCTAATTATATAGCCACATCTAGCAAAAGTGGCTGGAAAAGTAATCTTTAGTTGGGTGACCATGTGCTCAGCTAGAATTTCTATAGCTTTTGAAGAAGGGGGAGAATGGGGAGGGATATAGTGAGAATCACTAGGAGTCTCGGCCACAATTGAGGTGAATGAATATTTGCCTAAGAATAGAGAGAGAGGTTCCCAATTTGGGGGTCCCCATTCTCAAGCCTTAGGTTGCAATGATAATTAATGGTGATAATAAAAATGATGGAAATAAAAATAGCAACAGCTAATGTTTACTGATTTTTTGCTTTGTGCCTCTTTATACTAAGTACTTTGTAAACATCACGCGATTTTATCTTCACACTAATCCTATAGAGTCAAAAGTATAATTATTCCAATTTCGCCCATGAAGAAACTGAGGTGTATTAAGCTCAGAAACTCACCGAGGTCATGCAACTATTATGAAGCCCAGCGGAATCTAAACCTATGTATTTTTATGACCAAAGTTATTCTTTTAACCACTTTGCTTAGATATTAATGGTGGTCTGAAACATTTCAATATTTCAAAAAGCTGAATTAAACTGCAAACTTCTCCATAATTAGATCGTCTGAACTAGTTAAAAAGTGTTTGTTTGTGGCTTGAATTTAATCAGTTTAGAATGGTCCTTCCATTCATCAAGGACTAATAAGAACTTTTGGCCCTTACACAAACCTTGATTAATCTTTAAAATGTAGGAAAACAAATGATTGTGTATCAAATGCAACCTTTTTCTCATATAAGCCCTTTCTATATATGGCTTCTAGAGTGAGGGGGGAAATAACCAAAGGGGCTGAGTAAATGCTGGGAGACAAGGATGCAAAGATTACCCACTGCAGGGCCTCTTTGATGGGGCTGACAGAAAGCTTGTAAGCCACAGCAGAGCAGAGAGATCCCCGACCATCCCTAAGGAAGGAGGCCTTACCCCAAGGAGGCTCACAACACTGAATCAGCAAGCAGCATGGAACCTGAGTAAGTCGAATGCAAGAGTTGTGGGCAGATTCAAGGTGAGGGAGAGTCAGAAATGTGGGTCTCTGGTGTCAGGCAGCACTGACCAAGAACTGTTAATAGAATAGCTAAGCCAGTTAGTGTGATGCGCAAAGGGTGGGCTCTGAGGTGCAGCTGCTGTCAGCTTCATGCATCAGCACATTACAATGTCTGGAGAGGGAAGGGGAATAGAACATTTCCACCCTCCCCACAAACAGATGGGTAATTAGTTGGAGGGTGGGAGCCAGATGCTGTACTTCCCCTGAGACCAGCACCAGAGGGAATGGCTGGCTCTGCAGAAGGCATTTCCGCTGCTGAAAAGGGAGATCATATTGGGGAAAGAATCAGGGCTTCAGGGGTTCTTGGAGGGAGGGATAACAGCGTGGGGGAAGTGCTTCTTCCCTCTGTGTTCATCTTCTACGAGCTCTCTCTGTGCCCAAAACAGCCAAGCGCTAGGTGAGTGCTGTTCTTAGGAAATTCTGGCTGATTATAACCCTGTCAAAGGATATTTCAGGAAAGGTGGCCTGTTAGAGCCTGCTGATGTGTGTTCCTGCTGGTGTTTGTTTCAAGGGTCTGTTGCTGTGTTTTACAGTGTGTTACAGACATTTCCCCTGATGTGAGAAGTACTCAACTAAATCCCAGCTGAGCAGTAGCACCCTCTGAACTATGAGCCACAATCTTACATAACACGCCTTTGACAATAATTCAGTTGCAATTGTTTGTTATTAATCTAAAATATTTTCTTGTGGGAAAAATCCTCCAACATCACCCAAAACACTTCTTTGCAATGATCATGGATTTTGGCTTGCCAATGAGGCTGGCAAGAAAGTCTAAGATCAATGCCAGAGTCTGCACAGGGTCAGTTTACATGCCTCTCTCTCTTGCCTTTTATTTTTTTCAGCTGAGTCTAAAGCCAGTGTTGACTTAAACCTGCAACAATTTAAAACAGTATTGACAGGGTAATGAGTGTAAGTATTCATAACATGTAAAATACTCTCCAGATCCAAGGAGGAACCATATAGGCAGTGTCAGTGTACTATGGTCAGAGACTCGGAGCTATATGGAAGGGAGGAAACCGAGACTTCCCTTGGGAAATGAAATGTAAAATTAGCCCACAAAGAAGAGTCCTGTAATGGTAGCAGAAGAAAACAGATTTCAAGATCAGAAAGAGTGAAGATAGTTATTGAATTAACTATTAATTTACGTAAGAACCAACATGTGAATTAGAAGACAGAGGCCAGGTAAGTCTTGAAATAAGAGAATAAAGTTGGCATGGCCCATCTAAGCTCTGCCTAAAGAAGACACCTCTTCTAACCACTAGACTTTGAGGATCCTGGGGAGATGAACACATGAGCTGGTCTCAGGCAGAGACCATTAACACTCAAAGTCTAAACTCTTCCTTGTCCCAGGTCATGCTTAACCAGAATGCCCACTTTCATTAAGAATTTGATTATCTCCCCAGCCTAAACTAATTTTATGTCCCTCTGAACTCCTGTTCATTACTGTTTACTTTTTTTATGGCATCAGCTACTTGTTATTTTCATTATTTCAAAGTAAACATTAATTTCTTTGATGACAAGAACCATAATGCATGTCTTTTTCTGCACGTAACTGCTTCAGCACCTCGTACTGAGTTGAGTAGCTGCTTTACAAAATGTATTTATGGGTTACTTAGTTAAATCAGACCAAGTTCTTGATCATGAAAACATTTAGTTACAACTTTTGACGTAGGGAATGTGGTTCTGGAACGCTGAAGAACTCTGGTCTCCTAGAATATTAGATCATCTCTAAGGTTCTGCATTCTATCCCTACACTGTTCTCCCCACACAACTAATTCTAGAACACTCTTCCTGCAAGTACAAAGTCCCACTTATATGTGACTCTAACCTGAAGATTTTGTTAACACATGCATATATAATCAGCCCTGATTGTGTATATCGGAATCATCAGTAGATGAAATCCAGAGAATTGCCATCCTCCTCAGAGATTCCGATGCAAAGTAAAGTTTGAGAACTACTGATTCCAAGCCTAACTCCTCATTTCACAAATAAGGACACTAAAATCTAAGCAGGTGATAGATCCATGCTTTCGCAGCTAGTTTGTGACAAAGTCTGGCCTAGAGCACACTTCTACGCTGCATGAAAACCCTGGCCCGTTATCATTCGGAGAGTTGCCACTTTCTATTGCAGCACAAGGGGACTGTGTCCTTAAGGCGGCTAATTAGTGGAGTTCTGCTTCCATAACACAGTCTTCCAGCCCCCGATGTCCCTCTCCTACTGCCTCTCTCAATGAATACGTACTTTTATTATATGATCTGCTAGAAATGGTTTCCTCATTCCTTTCTGATATTTTTGTATAGCTCTATACACTATATTCTTTTTAATATAAAGTTTCTCTGGTAAATTTGTATAGCCCTCTATGTGCATCCTAGACATTGATATTAAGTCAGTCTGTTAAATTGGCAGAATTAAAATTTTAAGTTTCTCCTCCCTTCTTCCCCTATAATGTTTAAGGCCGAGATCAGCTGTGTTCAAACTTCTGTAATTCTCCCCACTCATAGACACAATCGCAGTCCTGTAAGTTACAGTGTGCCATGTGCAATGTCTGCGTCAGCGGCTGATTGAGGTTACCATGCCCCCAGATTATGCTTTATCCCTTGATAGCTCATTTTGTCCAAGCACATACCACAGGGAAAGTTTTATAAATTATGCCCTGGAGGTAGCTGTGGGATGAAATTGGAGTGGACTGGTAGCTTCATAACTTATAAATTGGACTTTAGAGGGGCAGGTAAGCGATGAAAACCAGACTGGAGAATAATCTTGTAGTAGGTGGTAGCTGAAGTAAAGGAGTTAAAATCTAATTGAAGATGATTCAGGTGGTAGCTGAAGTAAAGGAGTTAAAATCTAATTGAAGATGATTCAACATTGATGAATCTAGATCAAAACTACATTTTCTCCTTATAAAGAGGAAGGCAGATTAAAACTGATTTTAAAAATATTTGATTTTTGCCTAAAATTTGTCTCTCAGTAGTAACAATAAATAAATATTGTCAGTATGATCCATGCAGTACCTAACAAGAGTGTAAGATCAGATTTCAGATAAATGTGTTGTTAGCGTGTGAGCTATTGATAAACGTGTTGCTATTTGTTTGAAAAGGTCTTCTAGTTGTTACTCTTGCTTAGAGAATGGTAAATCGGGATGGAAAGAACAATAGTATCTTGTAGCTTCCTAGAACAATCAGAATTCTCCAAAAAATTTTCTACAGTCTATGTTTAAATCTCTGATAAAGATATTAAAGAGGCATGTTTTGAAACAGTTTGCCAGTTTTGACCCTGGAGACCTCCAGAAGACCTCCAGAATGCAAGATGGGGTGAAAGCCCATATGAGAGATCAGGTACACCCACTTCCAGACTTTTTCAAACCAAGGATGGCATGAACATGACAGAAATGCTACCCTTGCTTCCTCATGCCCTGTCTATGGTAGGTACTATTACTGCCCTTTTTGCCAGTGAGACCAGTATGGCGTCAGACTTGCTTTAAAAACAGGGCAAATTTTTATTTTTATAAATTTTCTTTCATTCTTGAGCCAATAGATGTATGGGCCTCAGGGCTGAAATCTGATTAGAAGGTCATAAATTAAGAAGACATAAGAACTTCATGTCTTCCTCTATTAGACTGTCATTCAAGTGATTTGAAATCCTGAAAAGAACAGAACGGACTGAGGTGAATCCTCTTAGACGATGGGGCTGTGGTGGGCAAAGGAGAATGGGAATCGAAGAAATGTATTCGTGCTTCTTGCTGCTGAGTCATTCCAAGGGGAGCATAAAAAATACGTCATCTTCCTTGAAATGAAGTTTGCATATTTTTCTAGAATTTTTGCTTTTGTACAGAACAAAAGACTAACCATTCCAAAGGTGAACTTTGGAAATGCTGAATTTGACAGTGATTGGCAGTTGGCTTCTTGACTTCAGCCACAAGGGTTTGGGGTTGGGAAGGAGAGAAAAGGAAATTGTTTAGGAGAAAGTGGATGTAGAGAAAGGAAGAAAAATTGTGATGTGATACAGTGTACATTCACTGCAAAAGAGGGCAGTAACGATATTTCATGAGGCGGCCGAAATGAGAGCATTGGCGGACAAAAAAGAATCTGGGCTTTAAAACCTTGGAGACAGGAAATGACTGTCTCGGGGAGCTGGTCAAGAAAGATTAGGGCTTAAGAAGAGGAAGTTGCTAGATAGTTGTTGGATGGAGAGCAGAGTCTAGAGAGAATTTCTGTAATAGGATTCCAGGGATTTTAATAAGGCACTTTCATTCTGGCACTAAGGAATTAAACTAAAGTCTAAATGTAAATCACAATGGTTGGTTAAAGAGAAAACTGGCCAGGAGGGGAATAAAAAGAAATTAATTCTAGATAGATAGGTGAAGCTAGGAGAGCTAGCATAAATACAAAAATGGGCATTACTCTGAATATAACATGAATGCTGAGGTATCTTCACACTGCATTAATAAAGAAAAAAGACTCTGTAATATTCCTGGCTGATAGAGCCTAGTCCTTCTTGGGGTCTTTTTCATTTTCAATTATTCACACTGCCATATTCCAGGTACAGGTTGAATAATCATTCATTCATTCATTCATTCCCTTTCTATCTTTTCTCTCTCTCATCTTTGTTGGTTTTTTAAAGTCAATTTTTCTGTGTAAGTGCAAAGCTCACCTTAGATTTCAATTTCAAATTAACATAATAATTCACTAATTAATTGATTAGTCAATTTGTTATCTAACATTTACAGAGCTCACTTAAGTGCTGCCCAGCACTATCTCAGCAGTGGAGATACAAAGAGGAATGAGACCGTTAAGACCTCAAGGAGCTTCCAGTCAACCTGCAATGTCCTTATCTGATGTTATTTCTGTCTTCACCTCTTACCTATAGAGCATCTCCTGTCTCGTGAGACACGGCAATTGACTGAGCAAGCATCCAGTTATGATCCTAAATTTGCCCTTGATTGTTTGCTCTCTTTCTGGACCTTTCTAGCTTTGTTAGAAGCTTCCATGTTCTTCAAGCTCTGCTTCCTTAGATCTACCCTCCAACTTCTCTAACTGGCATCAGGCGTTACTTCCCTTCTCCTCCCATTCTCCATTGACTTGCCAGGACAAAAAAAACACAAACAACCATTCCTTCCTTCTACTCTCTTCACCTTGGAGGTTTCTAACATGTTCCTTTCTCTAAATGTAATTTCTTACATTAAAAAACACACACACACACACACACACACACACACACAAACACACAGCACTTTTACTGCTTCAGATTTGGCCCAGCTGCCTTGAGTCCACATCAATCTTTAATGATTTAAGGAAGAGGGCTGTCACTACAACATATTAAAAACAAATAAATTAAAAATAAAATAGCTCTGCTTCAGTAGACAGGCAGTGTAATGTTCTGGCAGGGAATGCTTTGCTGGGATGGATGGAGGTCTAGCCAGCTAGCGGTAGAAAATGATGACATGAGGGGCTGTTGACTGGCTCATCAGATTGTGATTAGCACTTCAAAGGGAGAAAGACCTCTCTGTGCTGAAGAGAGGTTATCTTTTCAAATCACAGGACCAGAGGTATTATCACAAGGAGAGGAATGAGGCAAGCCAACACAAAGTCCTTGAGTCTCTGTGACAGCAGAATCTCACAGACTCCAGCTGAGAAATTTAGCCACAGGGAATTACTTTGCATGTTTCTTAGCATTCTTTGTGAATGAACTAGTGAAGAGTAACTTAAAAAGAAGCCACTATCTATCCATTGGCTGATTTGTGCTAGCAAGAGGCAGTGTGGCCTGAGATCTCTGCCTAATGGATTAAAAGATGGCTAATTAATTAAATAGAATCCTTTCTCTTGAGGGAATTTAAGGGAAAAAGGAAAAGTAAAAAAGAAGCCATAAAAGAACAAAGACAGAGAAGCTGAATCATGAGTATGGTGATGACCAGACTAGAGGGAGCAATGGAGGTGGCTTCTGGGAAAATGGCATGGTGAATGGTCCCTTAATTTGCTTCTGGATGATTCATTCATTTGTTCTTTCAATATTTACTGAGCAGCCATTTTGTGCAAGGCGCTTTGATGGGTGCTGTTGATTCCTGAAAAGCAAATTGCTAAATCTAATTCCATCAAGCTAAGATGGTGTCTAATATTTCCTTGCATGGTCTATGTGATGTTCTGATAGACTTAAGTCACTTGAAGTACATGGGTCTGTCCTAACAACTTAAAAATACTAATTAATAAAAGTATATAGAAAAACATACGGGATATAAAGTTCCAGGTATAGCAGAAATAAGATATGGTCTCAATTCATCACTCCCTTATAGTATTCGTACACATTCATCTCCTTGCTATGGTGTAATAGTGGGTTTAGCCTTGTGACTTGCTTTGACCAATAGGTACAATTGGATGTGATGAAAGCACAGACTAAGATGTGTTTCTAAAGTTGGGCTTGCCTCTTGTATTTCTATAACCTGAAAAATGAGAGACACAGGGAGCAGACCTATGTTCCACCATAGTCTATAGCTAAACCCAGCAGTTTTGATCAACCATATTCCAGATGACTCGGATTCATGAGCAAGAAATAAATGCTTCTGGTGATAAAGCACTAAAAATCTGAGGTATTTTTGACACTGAAGGCAGTGAAAATCTTAGAGAACTAGCAAGCTAAAGAGTCTGATCTAGGGCTTTTGTGAATATGGACTTAATATGCTTATGGTGGGAAGAGTAGATATTTGAAAATGAAAATGAAAGCAAGAATGGATGTTTTCAGCAAAGCATTCTTTTTCTCATTTCATCAAATGATAAAGGTTTGTCATTGAACTCAACAGAAGTCAATTCTGGGATTCAATCTGGTTCCCCAGTTTTGTGAAGGCTGATATGTACCAACGTGAAAACTCACATGTCATGTGAACATCATTAACATCTACAGAGCATGTGGCTGAGCTCCAATTCGGGCACAAATTGTATTTATACATTGTCATGTTTTGTCCCACAACAACTCTATAATATGGGTAAGAATATATCAACACTTCGGAAAGGAGCAGGCTGAGGTTCAGAGAGGGTGAGGGTCTTACCCAAGATTTTACAGAGAGGAAGTGGCAAACCATTCTAAAACCCAGAACTGTCTCTAAAACCTGTGCACTAGTCTTTGGAGGGCCCGGGTGAGAATTTATCTGTATGGAAAATGGGGGCGGGGGGGAGCTGAAAAGTGTCTAATGAATACAGTGATCATCAAAGCACCATTTATTATCCTCACTGGAGCCATCAAATTATA